>NC_140169.1:199098053-199123053 GCF_963971535.1 Notolepis coatsorum | reverse complement strand
TACTCAGCAGAAACCTCTGTAACCATTTTAACAAACGTCTCAATGTAGCCTATTGAGAAAATCCATGGGGCTCCATCAATCATATATCTTCTTAAATTTGATCAGGTTGCACAAGTCCTGCTTGGATTCATTCTTGGACATCAGCCTCCTGCTGGTCTCCTGAGCCCTGATCCCTCCATCCCTTTTTTCTTATGAAAAGTACTTAGCAGAGGCCTCAGTCACCATTTTAACAACCCTCTCGATGCTTTGTGTGTGGCAAGGCCAGTCGAGAACCTCCATGGGGGTGTTGATGAAGTTCTTCACCTCGGAGGTGCTTAGGGAGCAGGTGAGAGGTGACTGACACATCTTCTGACCAGCTGATTAAGCCACCAATGCTGGAAGCGTCACTATTGATGTGAGGTGTTCTTCTGATCCTGACACAGGAGTCTCCCAGCTGAGTGTCTGGATCCCCCTCTCCCCTGATGGCCAGGATTCTCTCCACCCCCTCAATTCTCTCTTTTTGATCCTCAGAGCACAGCAGTGTTTGGAGGATGGCTTCACTGTGGGCATACCAAGCAGATCTTCTCACAGTTGGCATCACAACATCCAGCACCTCCTTCCTCTGAGACTTGAGGCAGTCCAGCTGAAACAGGATGTGCCTAGGCCCTTCGATCCAGGAGTGCTTGACCTTCATGTTGAACCAACATGGATAATACACTCCAATGATGAATTCCACAATGCATTGTAGATTATTCAGGTTCTTTCTTTTAAGTTGATGCTTTGACACCCAGAGCCTGAGGAGTCTGTTTGCTGTGGTGAGCCAGCGGCTGTGGTTTACCGGTCCAATCTCCAGCAGAGCCAGCCTTGCAGAAAGCACTCCATCCCTGATTGCACAGACCAGCTTATAGCCATAGTGTTGATCAGTTGAGAGATCTTGAATGATCTTCTCAGGCAGCTTGATCAGCGGAGGGCCAAGAAAGATCCTGGTGAAGTTAGGATTGATCTCCAAGTCTGTAACAGAATCAAGGAGCTGTCCTATTGGCCCAGACAATTTGTTGTCTGACAGAGTAGCCCCATCAACTTCAACAATGAGACGGCGCAGTGGAAGTTCATCAGTGTGCAGGCTGCACACCAACCAGACCAGCTTTCTCCCCAGGTGCAGCTCCAGCTTCCGCATTACACCTGCCTTCACTCCAGTGTTGACATTGGTCGAGTCTCCTCCAATGGCCCACAAGGTCTTATCAGAACCTCTCTCTTTCAGCCAGGCAAACAGGACCTTAGCAATCTTCTCTGCATGGGACTCCTCTTTAGTTGCTTTCTCTGGTGTAAAGTGGAACAGATAGTTGCTGCCAGGCTCACTAGCAACACTATAGTGTTCTTCCTTGATCTTTGCAGGAAAAGATTGGTCACTGCCCTCAGCTTCCATCATCACATTGGTCATGTCAATCCGCCCATCAAAGAGGATACAGGAGATCCCCCCCTCCTCCCTGCACTTCTCCTCAAACTCTTCCCCCAGCTCTTGCATCAACTTTTCTTGTGCTCTCTTAACCTTGTTCTTATCAATCACTTTACTTGTGTCATCTTCTAAGATGAGTCCTGCATCAATCAGAGCTGCAGTTGCTATAGCTGCAGTTGGCCTTAGACCTATGCCATACCTTACACTAGCAAGGGCGATGTTTGGAATCTCATCATAATTTTTCCGTAGCTTTGCTGCAGGGTCAGTTTCAGGAATGAGCTCAACTTCAGGGACTGTAAGGAAGCTCTCAAAATCCTTCCTGGCAACCTTGTCTGCTGCTGCAAAGCTTTCTTCTTTGCCCCTTCTCCTTTTCTCTGCCTTCTTTTCCATCCCCTGCCTTTCCAATGTTTTCACCTGTCTCTTGTGCTCAGGCAGATCAGCTCCAGCCATTTGGTGTGGTCCTTTACTTCCAACCTTTTCCCTCTGTCCCTTGATGTAGGCAATATCTTTCACAGGAATCTTTTTGTCTTTGCTGCAGCAACAGTTAATGTTCAGATTCATGTTGGCATCCATGTATGGCCAAGGGGTGAAAAATGGTAAAATCTGCCATTTTGAAATCCAAAATTATGCAGGTTAGAGTTATCCTATCCCAAAAATGACCTCATATTTGAATTCCCCATTAAGAAACACATCATTTAGACACCTTGCATGTTAGGATTTCCTTCAGATTCATGTTGGCATCCATGTATGGCCAAGGGGTGAAAAATGGTAAAATCAGCCATTTTGAAATCCAAAATTATGTAGGTTAGAGTTATTCTATCCCAAAAATGAACTCATATTTGAATTCCCCATTAAGAAACACATCATTTAGACACCTTGCATGTTATGATTTCCTTCAGATTCATGTTGGCATCCATGTATGGCCAAGGGGTGAAAAATGGTCAAATCGGCCATTTTGAAATCCAAAACAATGTAGGTAGGAGTTATCCGATTAGAAAAATAATCCCATATTTGAATTCCCCACAAAAAAACACGTATTTTAGACACCCCACTCGATTGATTTTCCAAAAAAAAAAAAGTATGGCCCGCCCTGAGTGGGGTCATGTGATGGATGACAGTGTTGGGGTCATGTGATGGATGACAGTGTTGGGGTCATGTGATGGATGACAGTGTTGGGGTCATGTGATGGATGACAGTGTTGGGGTCATGTGATGGATGACAGTGTTGGGGTCATGTGATGGATGACAGTGTTGGGGTCATGTGATGGATGACAGTGTTGGGGTCATGTGATGGATGACAGTGTTGGGGTCATGTGATGGATGACAGTGTTGGGGTCATGTGATGGATGACAGTGTTGTGGTCATGTGAAGGATGACAGTGTTGGGGTCATGTGAAGGATGACAGTGTTGGGGTCATGTGATGGATGACAGTGTTGTGGTCATGTGATGGATGACAGTGTTTGGGTCATGTGATGGATGACAGTGTTGGGGTCATGTGATGGATGACAGTGTTGTGGTCATGTGATGGATGACAGTGTTGTGGTCATGTGAAGGATGACAGTGTTGGGGTCATGTGAAGGATGACAGTGTTGGGGTCATGTGATGGATGACAGTGTTGGGGTCATGTGATGGATGACAGTGTTGTGGTCATGTGAAGGATGACAGTGTTGGGGTCATGTGATGGATGACAGGCTGCAGTGTTGGGGTCATGTGATGGATGACAGTGTTGGGGTCATGTGATGGATGACAGTGTTGGGGTCATGTGATGGATGACAGTGTTGTGGTCATGTGATGGATGACAGTGTTGGGGTCATGTGATGGATGACAGTGTTGTGGTCATGTGATGGATGACAGTGTTGGGGTCATGTGATGGATGACAGTGTTGTGGTCATGTGAAGGATGACAGTGTTGGGGTCATGTGATGGATGACAGGCTGCAGTGTTGGGGTCATGTGATGGATGACAGTGTTGGGGTCATGTGATGGATGACAGGCTGCAGTGTTGGGGTCATGTGATGGATGACAGTGTTGGGGTCATGTGATGGATGACAGGCTGTAGTGTTGGGGTCATGTGATGGATGACAGGCTGCAGTGGGGTCATGTGATGGATGACAGGCTGTAGTGTTGGGGTCATGTGATGGATGACAGTGTTGGGGTCATGTGATGGATGACAGTGTTGGGGTCATGTGATGGATGACAGTGTTGGGGTCATGTGATGGATGACAGTGTTGGGGTCACGTGATGGATGACAGTGTTGGGGTCATGTGATGGATGACAGACTGCAGTGTTGGGGTCATGTGTTGGACGGCAGGCCGTAGTGTTGGGGTCATGTGATGGATGACAGTGTTGGGGTCATGTGATGGATGACAGGCTGCAGTGGGGTCATGTGATGGTTGACAGTGTTGGGGTCATGTGATGGATGACAGGCTGCAGTGGGGTCATGTGATGGTTGACAGTGTTGGGGTCATGTGATGGATGACAGTGTTGGGGCCATGTGATGGATGACAGTGTTGGGGTCACGTGATGGATGACAGTGTTGGGGTCATGTGATGGATGACAGACTGCAGTGTTGGGGTCATGTGTTGGACGGCAGGCCGTAGTGTTGGGGTCATGTGATGGATGACAGTGTTGGGGTCATGTGATGGATGACAGGCTGTAGTGTTGGGGTCATGTGATGGATGACAGGCTGTAGTGTTGGGGTCATGTGATGGATGACAGGCTGCAGTGGGGTCATGTGATGGATGACAGTGTTGGGGTCATGTGATGGATGACAGGCTGCAGTGGGGTCATGTGATGGATGACAGTGTTGGGGTCATGTGATGGATGACAGTGTTGGGGTCATGTGATGGATGACAGTGTTGGGGTCATGTGACGGATGACAGGATGTAGTGTTGGGGTCATGTGATGGATGACAGGCTGCAGTGTTGGGGTCATGTGATGGATGACAGTGTTGGGGTCATGTGATGGATGACAGGCTGCAGTGGGGTCATGTGATGGATGACAGTGTTGGGGTCATGTGATGGATGACATACTACAGTGTTGGGGTCATGTGATGGATGACAGTGTTGGGGTCATGTGATGGATGACAGTGTTGAGGTCATGTGATGGATGACAGTGTTGTGGTCATGTGAAGGATGACAGTGTTGGGGTCATGTGATGGATGACAGGCTGCAGTGTTGGGGTCATGTGATGGATGACAGTGTTGGGGTCATGTGATGGATGACAGGCTGCAGTGTTGGGGTCATGTGATGGATGACAGTGTTGGGGTCATGTGATGGATGACAGGCTGTAGTGTTGGGGTCATGTGATGGATGACAGGCTGTAGTGTTGGGGTCATGTGATGGATGACAGGATGTAGTGTTGGGGTCATGTGATGGATGACAGGCTGCAGTGTTGGGGTCATGTGATGGATGACAGTGTTGGGGTCATGTGATGGATGACAGGCTGCAGTGGGGTCATGTGATGGATGACAGTGTTGGGGTCATGTGATGGATGACATACTACAGTGTTGGGGTCATGTGATGGATGACAGTGTTGGGGTCATGTGATGGATGACAGTGTTGAGGTCATGTGATGGATGACAGTGTTGTGGTCATGTGAAGGATGACAGTGTTGGGGTCATGTGATGGATGACAGGCTGCAGTGTTGGGGTCATGTGATGGATGACAGTGTTGGGGTCATGTGATGGATGACAGGCTGCAGTGTTGGGGTCATGTGATGGATGACAGTGTTGGGGTCATGTGATGGATGACAGGCTGTAGTGTTGGGGTCATGTGATGGATGACAGGCTGTAGTGTTGGGGTCATGTGATGGATGACAGGCTGTAGTGTTGGGGTCATGTGATGGATGACAGGCTGTAGTGTTGGGGTCATGTGATGGATGACAGGCTGTAGTGTTGGGGTCATGTGATGGATGACAGGCTGTAGTGTTGGGGTCATGTGATGGATGACAGGCTGCAGTGGGGTCATGTGATGGATGACAGTGTTGGGGTCATGTGATGGATGACAGTGTTGGGGTCATGTGATGGATGACAGTGTTGGGGTCATGTGATGGATGACAGGCTGCAGTGGGGTCATGTGATGGATGACAGTGTTGGGGCCATGTGATGGATGACAGTGTTGGGGTCACGTGATGGATGACAGTGTTGGGGTCATGTGATGGATGACAGACTGCAGTGTTGGGGTCATGTGTTGGACGGCAGGCCGTAGTGTTGGGGTCATGTGATGGATGACAGTGTTGGGGTCATGTGATGGATGACAGGCTGTAGTGTTGGGGTCATGTGATGGATGACAGGCTGCAGTGGGGTCATGTGATGGATGACAGTGTTGGGGTCATGTGATGGATGACAGGCTGCAGTGTTGGGGTCATGTGATGGATGACAGTGTTGGGGTCATGTGATGGATGACAGGCTGCAGTGGGGTCATGTGATGGATGACAGTGTTGGGGTCATGTGATGGATGACATACTACAGTGTTGGGGTCATGTGATGGATGACAGTGTTGGGGTCATGTGATGGATGACAGTGTTGAGGTCATGTTATGGATGACAGTGTTGGGGTCATGTGATGGTTGACAGTGTTGGGGTCATGTGATGGATGACAGTGTTGGGGTCATGTGATGGATGACAGTGTTGGGGTCATGTGATGGATGACAGTGTTGGGGTCATGTGATGGATGACTTGCCTTTCCTCCACGTTTCATGGGAAAAAAAATCATAATAATAAAGAAAATAGAAAAAAAAAAAAAATCATCTACCTATGCCCTTTACTGGTTGATCCCACCGCTGTCACCATTATGTGAGGGACCAAACAGCTTAGACATGAGGAGTCATAGGTAGAGTGCTCAAAGGAAGGTTTATTTTCCCCCAAAATGTAAATACAGGGGACAAAAACCACAAAAGTGCACCAATAACAAATAAGCAAAAATGCTGTTCTTGGGCCCAGCAGAACTCGGGTCAACTTAAACAGAACAAACTAAAAATACCTAACACAACTGAACCAAACAAAACTGACCTCCAGACTAAGACAAGAGGGAGGTATTTATACTGGTTGACTAAACCAATACAGACACATGGGGAAAGACAAATAATCAATAATAAATTACATAAATTAACTGCCGGGAACCGTCTTTAGACGTCTTTGCTGGCCATGCTAAAGTTGCCGGAGGACGCGTTACGTCGTCCTTATATCAATATTTCAAAAATCTGCGATCGGAGATGTCCCCTCCGCTGGCCTGAGATCCACCAGCAGGACCCACTGAGCTCTCTGGCGGTTCAGGAGCGCCATCTGGTGGCCGATCGGCGCAATCGCCAAACAGGATGTGGCATAGAGGTTGTGCTAGACGTCCGTAGTACTTCCGGGCGCTCGCTATAGGTCATGGGACTCTGGCTCGTCACGCTACACGGTGATCGATTGGCAATAACTCGATAAACAACATGATTTGGACGTATATACCATTATACAAGCTGGAGATGGACCGGGTAAAAATATATCCCATAATGATAAGATTTCTACTCTACGATGATCGCCCAACGGCGCGCGGAGACTGGGGTGAGTTTCAGCGTGTAACGTTACCGTCTTCGATACTAACTGCTATTATCAACATTTGACCCACATTAGATGATTGGTATAACGCTGCCCACGGAATTATAAACGCCCCCTCGCCCATCCGGTCAACATCAGATGACGTGTAGTAACTTCTAGAAGTACGTCTAGTTGGAATTTTTTATATCGCGCTGATTGCCATCAAACTGTATTTCATCATCAATATAATGCATTTGGGGCTATATATCACGTTCTGGAGAAAGCTGCAGAAAGAGATGAAAACATACTTATACATTAGACCATACTTTACTATGAATATGTGAATGAAAAAGTTTAACGTTGCTACACAATGAACAATACATATAGGACTTTGAATGGGCCCTAATAATGGCAATGTAGCAATAGAATTTAAAAAGTTATAGCCCTGCAAAGAAGGGGACTTTCTCCATAGACAAATAGCGCTGGCAATCTATGGTATATCATGAATTTAACCTTAGGCAGCCAAAGTGTTAACCTTAATCATCTATAATTTATAATGAAGTTAGTTTGAAGAACACTATGTATTTATGTAGGAGACAATAACTGAGTCAAGCTAAAACATACATAAATCATAGTAGAACATCATTGTCTAATTAAATCCCCCCCTCCTCTTCTCATGGAGTTGGTATCTCCCGGCAAGCCTCTCCTGGTATTTAAATCCAGCCTCTTCCAATTACTGGTCATTTGCCAGTTGCCACCAGGAAGAGCAGAGCACCGCCCGGGACACCAAACATGTAAGACAAAGAAACAGCATGAGCAAACAATTATGATAAACAATGTAAACTAAGTGTGCACTAACTTAGGACCTTGTAATATATCATAATGCAAATAAAGATGGAAGTATGGTATATGAAACAATAATAATGTGTGGTGTCATTATTTGATTTGTGTATGGGTATTATGGATGTTAAACAAAGGACAAAATGAAAAGAAGGGAAGTGTAGTGAGGGGGTGTAGTGGTTACCGACATTAGTGCTGTTGTGCGGCAAATGGTGTGGCCGTCACAGGGTCATGTGATGGATGACAGGATGTAGTGTTGGGGTCATGTGATGGATGACAGGATGTAGTGTTGGGGTCATGTGATGGATGACAGGCTGCAGTGTTGGGGTCATGTGATGGATGACAGTGTTGGGGTCATGTGATGGATGACAGGCTGCAGGGTTGGGGTCATGTGATGGATGACAGTGTTGGGGTCATGTGATGGATGACAGGCTACAGTGGGGTCATGTGATGGATGACAGTGTTGGGGTCATGTGATGGATGACATACTACAGTGTTGGGGTCATGTGATGGATGACAGTGTTGAGGTCATGTTATGGATGACAGTGTTGGGGTCATGTGATGGATGACAGTGTTGGGGTCATGTGATGGATGACAGTGTTGGGGTAATGTGATGGATGACAGGCTGCAGTGTTGGGGTCATGTTATGGATGACAGTGTTGGGGTCATGTGATGGATGACAGTGTTGGGGTCATGTGATGGATGACAGTGTTGAGGTCATGTTATGGATGACAGTGTTGGGGTCATGTGATGGATGACAGTGTTGGGGTCATGTGATGGATGACAGTGTTGGGGTCATCTGATGGATGACAGTGTTGGGATCATGTGATGGATGACAGGCTGCAGTGTTGGGGTCATGTGATGGATGACAGGCTGCAGTGTTGGGGTCATGTGATGGATGACAGTGTTGGGGTCATGTGATGGATGACAGGCTGCAGTGGGGTCATGTGATGGATGACAGTGTTGGGGTCATGTGATGGATGACAGTGCTGGGGCATGTGATGGATGACAGTGTTGGGGTCATGTGATGAATGACAGGCTGCAGTGTTGGGGTCATGTGATGGATGACAGGCTGCAGTGGGGTCATGTGATGGATGACAGGCTGCAGTGGGGTCATGTGATGGATGACAGTGTTGGGGTCATGTGATGGATGACAGGCTGCAGTGTTGGGGTCATGTGATGGATGACAGTGTTGGGGTCATGTGATGGATGACAGGCTGCAGTGGGGTCATGTGATGGATCAAAGTGTTGGGGTCATGTTATGGATGACAGTGTTGGGGTCATGTGATGGATGACAGTGTTGGGGTCATGTGATGGATGACAGTGTTGGGGTCATGTGATGGATGACAGGCTGCAGTGTTGGGGTCATGTGATGGATGACAGTGTTGGGGTCATGTGATGGATGACAGGCTGCAGTGTTGGGGTCATGTGATGGATGACAGTGTTGGGGTCATGTGATGGATGACAGTATTGGGGTCATGTGATGGATGACAGTGTTGGGGTCATGTGATGGATGACAGGCTGCAGTGTTGGGGTCATGGGATGGATGACAGTGTTGGGGTCATGTGATGGATGACAGTGTTGGGGTCATGTGATGGATGACAGTGTTGGGGTCATGTGATGGATGACAGTGTTGGGGTCATGTGATGAATGACAGTGTTGGGGTCATGTGATGGATGACATACTTCAGTGTTGGGGTCATGTGATGGATGACAGTGTTGGGGTCATGTGATGGATGACAGTGTTGGGGTCATGTGATGGATGACATACTACAGTGTTGGGGTCATGTGATGGATGACAGTGTTGGGGTCATGTGATGGATGACAGGATGCAGTGTTGGGGTCATGTGATGGATGACAGTGTTGGGGTCATGTGATGGATGACAGGATGTAGTGTTGGGGTCATGTGATGGATGACAGTGTTGGGGTCATGTGATGGATGACAGGCTGCAGTGGGGTCATGTGATGGATGACAGTGTTGGGGTCATGTGATGGATGACAGTGTTGGGGTCATGTGATGGATGACAGTGTTGGGGTCATGTGATGGATGACAGTGTTGGGATCATGTGATGGATGGCAGGATGTAGTGTTGGGGTCATGTGATGGATGACAGTGTTGGGGTCATGTGATGGATGACAGTGTTGGGGTCATGTGATGGATGACAGGCTGCAGTGTTGGGGTCATGTGATGGATGACAGTGTTGGGGTCATGTGATGGATGACAGGCTACAGTGGGGTCATGTGATGGATGACAGTGTTGGGGTCATGTGATGGATGAAAGTGTTGGGGTCATGTTATGGATGACAGTGTTGGGGTCATGTGATGGATGACAGTGTTGGGGTCATGTGATGGATGACAGGCTGCAGTGGGGTCATGTGATGGATGACAGTGTTGGGGTCATGTGATGGATGACAGTGCTGGGGGCATGTGATGGATGACTGTGTTGGGGTCATGTGATGGATGACAGGCTGCAGTGTTGGGGTCATGTGATGGATGACAGGCTGCAGTGTTGGGGTCATGTGATGTATGACAGTGTTGGGGTCATGTGATGGATGACAGGCTGCAGTGGGGTCATGTGATGGATGAAAGTGTTGGGGTCATGTTATGGATGACAGTGTTGGGGTCATGTGATGGATGACAGTGTTGGGGTCATGTGATGGATGACAGTGTTGGGGTCATGTGATGGATGACAGGCTGCAGTGTTGGGGTCATGTGATGGATGACAGTGTTGGGGTCATGTGATGGATGACAGGCTGCAGTGTTGGGGTCATGTGATGGATGACAGGCTGCAGTGGGGTCATGTGATGGATGACAGTGTTGGGGTCATGTGATGGATGACAGTGTTGGGGTCATGTGATGGATGACAGTGTTGGGGTCATGTGATGAATGACAGTGTTGGGGTCATGTGATGGATGACATACTTCAGTGTTGGGGTCATGTGATGGATGACAGTGTTGGGGTCATGTGATGGATGACAGGATGTAGTGTTGGGGTCATGTGATGGATGACAGTGTTGGGGTCATGTGATGGATGACAGGCTGCAGTGGGGTCATGTGATGGATGACAGTGTTGGGGTCATGTGATGGATGACAGTGTTGGGGTCATGTGATGGATGACAGTGTTGGGGTCATGTGATGGATGACAGTGTTGGGATCATGTGATGGATGGCAGGATGTAGTGTTGGGGTCATGTGATGGATGACAGTGTTGGGGTCATGTGATGGATGACAGTGTTGGGGTCATGTGATGGATGACAGGCTGCAGTGTTGGGGTCATGTGATGGATGACAGTGTTGGGGTCATGTGATGGATGACAGGCTACAGTGGGGTCATGTGATGGATGACAGTGTTGGGGTCATGTGATGGATGAAAGTGTTGGGGTCATGTTATGGATGACAGTGTTGGGGTCATGTGATGGATGACAGTGTTGGGGTCATGTGATGGATGACAGGCTGCAGTGGGGTCATGTGATGGATGACAGTGTTGGGGTCATGTGATGGATGACAGTGCTGGGGGCATGTGATGGATGACTGTGTTGGGGTCATGTGATGGATGACAGGCTGCAGTGTTGGGGTCATGTGATGGATGACAGGCTGCAGTGTTGGGGTCATGTGATGTATGACAGTGTTGGGGTCATGTGATGGATGACAGGCTGCAGTGGGGTCATGTGATGGATGAAAGTGTTGGGGTCATGTTATGGATGACAGTGTTGGGGTCATGTGATGGATGACAGTGTTGGGGTCATGTGATGGATGACAGGCTGCAGTGTTGGGGTCATGTGATGGATGACAGTGTTGGGGTCATGTGATGGATGACAGGCTGCAGTGTTGGGGTCATGTGATGGATGACAGGCTGCAGTGGGGTCATGTGATGGATGACAGTGTTGGGGTCATGTGATGGATGACAGGCTGCAGTGTTGGGGTCATGTGATGGATGACAGTGTTGGGGTCATGTGATGGATGACAGGCTGCAGTGGGGTCATGTGATGGATGAAAGTGTTGGGGTCATGTTATGGATGACAGTGTTGGGGTCATGTGATGGATGACAGTGTTGGGGTCATGTGATGGATGACAGTGTTGGGGTCATGTGATGGATGACAGGCTGCAGTGTTGGGGTCATGTGATGGATGGCAGTGTTGGGGTCATGTAATGGATGACAGGCTGCAGTGTTGGGGTCATGTGATGGATGACAGTGTTGGGGTCATGTGATGGATGACAGTGTTGGGGTCATGTGATGGATGACAGTGTTGGGGTCATGTGATGGATGACAGGCTGCAGTGTTGGGGTCATGGGATGGATGACAGTGTTGGGGTCATGTGATGGATGACAGTGTTGGGGTAATGTGATGGATGACAGTGTTGGGGTCATGTGATGGATGACAGTGTTGGGGTCATGTGATGAATGACAGTGTTGGGGTCATGTGATGGATGACATACTACAGTGTTGGGGTCATGTGATGGATGACAGTGTTGGGGTCATGTGATGGATGACAGTGTTGGGGTCATGTGATGGATGACATACTACAGTGTTGGGGTCATGTGATGGATGACAGTGTTGGGGTCATGTGATGGATGACAGTGTTGGGGTCATGTGATGGATGACAGGATGCAGTGTTGGGGTCATGTGATGGATGACAGTGTTGGGGTCATGTGATGGATGACAGGCTGCAGTGTTGGGGTCATGTGATGGATGACAGTGTGTTGGGGTCATGTGATGGATGACAGGATGTAGTGTTGGGGTCATGTGATGGATGACAGTGTTGCGGTCATGTGATGGATGACAGTGTTGGGGTCATGTGATGGATGACAGTGTTGGGGTCATGTGATGGATGACAGTGTTGGGGTCATGTGATGGATGACAGGCTGCAGTGTTGGGGTCATGTGATGGATGACAGTGTTGGGGTCATGTGATGGATGACAGGCTGCAGTGTTGGGGTCATGTGATGGATGACAGGCTGCAGTGGGGTCATGTGATGGATGACAGTGTTGGGGTCATGTGATGGATGACAGGCTGCAGTGTTGGGGTCATGTGATGGATGACAGTGTTGGGGTCATGTGATGGATGACAGGCTGCAGTGGGGTCATGTGATGGATGAAAGTGTTGGGGTCATGTTATGGATGACAGTGTTGGGGTCATGTGATGGATGACAGTGTTGGGGTCATGTGATGGATGACAGTGTTGGGGTCATGTGATGGATGACAGGCTGCAGTGTTGGGGTCATGTGATGGATGACAGTGTTGGGGTCATGTAATGGATGACAGGCTGCAGTGTTGGGGTCATGTGATGGATGACAGTGTTGGGGTCATGTGATGGATGACAGTGTTGGGGTCATGTGATGGATGACAGGCTGCAGTGTTGGGGTCATGGGATGGATGACAGTGTTGGGGTCATGTGATGGATGACAGTGTTGGGGTCATGTGATGGATGACAGTGTTGGGGTCATGTGATGGATGACTGTGTTGGGGTCATGTGATGAATGACAGTGTTGGGGTCATGTGATGGATGACATACTACAGTGTTGGGGTCATGTGATGGATGACAGTGTTGGGGTCATGTGATGGATGACAGTGTTGGGGTCATGTGATGGATGACATACTACAGTGTTGGGGTCATGTGATGAATGACAGTGTTGGGGTCATGTGATGGATGACAGTGTTGGGGTCATGTGATGGATGACAGGATGCAGTGTTGGGGTCATGTGATGGATGACAGTGTTGGGGTCATGTGATGGATGACATACTACAGTGTTGGGGTCATGTGATGGATGACAGTGTTGGGGTCATGTGATGGATGACAGGATGCAGTGTTGGGGTCATGTGATGGATGACAGTGTTGGGGTCATGTGATGGATGACAGGATGTAGTGTTGGGGTCATGTGATGGATGACAGTGTTGGGGTCATGTGATGGATGACAGGCTGCAGTGGGGTCATGTGATGGATGACAGTGTTGGGGTCATGTGATGGATGACAGTGTTGGGGTCATGTGATGGATGACAGTGTTGGGGTCATGTGATGGATGACAGTGTTGGGATCATGTGATGGATGGCAGGATGTAGTGTTGGGGTCATGTGATGGATGACAGTGTTGGGGTCATGTGATGGATGACAGTGTTGGGGTCATGTGATGGATGACAGGCTGCAGTGTTGGGGTCATGTGATGGATGACAGTGTTGGGGTCATGTGATGGATGACAGGCTACAGTGGGGTCATGTGATGGATGACAGTGTTGGGGTCATGTGATGGATGAAAGTGTTGGGGTCATGTTATGGATGACAGTGTTGGGGTCATGTGATGGATGACAGTGTTGGGGTCATGTGATGGATGACAGGCTGCAGTGGGGTCATGTGATGGATGACAGTGTTGGGGTCATGTGATGGATGACAGTGCTGGGGGCATGTGATGGATGACTGTGTTGGGGTCATGTGATGGATGACAGGCTGCAGTGTTGGGGTCATGTGATGGATGACAGGCTGCAGTGTTGGGGTCATGTGATGTATGACAGTGTTGGGGTCATGTGATGGATGACAGGCTGCAGTGGGGTCATGTGATGGATGAAAGTGTTGGGGTCATGTTATGGATGACAGTGTTGGGGTCATGTGATGGATGACAGTGTTGGGGTCATGTGATGGATGACAGTGTTGGGGTCATGTGATGGATGACAGGCTGCAGTGTTGGGGTCATGTGATGGATGACAGTGTTGGGGTCATGTGATGGATGACAGGCTGCAGTGTTGGGGTCATGTGATGGATGACAGGCTGCAGTGGGGTCATGTGATGGATGACAGTGTTGGGGTCATGTGATGGATGACAGTGTTGGGGTCATGTGATGGATGACAGTGTTGGGGTCATGTGATGAATGACAGTGTTGGGGTCATGTGATGGATGACATACTTCAGTGTTGGGGTCATGTGATGGATGACAGTGTTGGGGTCATGTGATGGATGACAGTGTTGGGGTCATGTGATGGATGACATACTACAGTGTTGGGGTCATGTGATGGATGACAGTGTTGGGGTCATGTGATGGATGACAGGATGCAGTGTTGGGGTCATGTGATGGATGACAGTGTTGGGGTCATGTGATGGATGACAGGATGTAGTGTTGGGGTCATGTGATGGATGACAGTGTTGGGGTCATGTGATGGATGACAGGCTGCAGTGGGGTCATGTGATGGATGACAGTGTTGGGGTCATGTGATGGATGACAGTGTTGGGGTCATGTGATGGATGACAGTGTTGGGGTCATGTGATGGATGACAGTGTTGGGATCATGTGATGGATGGCAGGATGTAGTGTTGGGGTCATGTGATGGATGACAGTGTTGGGGTCATGTGATGGATGACAGTGTTGGGGTCATGTGATGGATGACAGGCTGCAGTGTTGGGGTCATGTGATGGATGACAGTGTTGGGGTCATGTGATGGATGACAGGCTACAGTGGGGTCATGTGATGGATGACAGTGTTGGGGTCATGTGATGGATGAAAGTGTTGGGGTCATGTTATGGATGACAGTGTTGGGGTCATGTGATGGATGACAGTGTTGGGGTCATGTGATGGATGACAGGCTGCAGTGGGGTCATGTGATGGATGACAGTGTTGGGGTCATGTGATGGATGACAGTGCTGGGGGCATGTGATGGATGACTGTGTTGGGGTCATGTGATGGATGACAGGCTGCAGTGTTGGGGTCATGTGATGGATGACAGGCTGCAGTGTTGGGGTCATGTGATGTATGACAGTGTTGGGGTCATGTGATGGATGACAGGCTGCAGTGGGGTCATGTGATGGATGAAAGTGTTGGGGTCATGTTATGGATGACAGTGTTGGGGTCATGTGATGGATGACAGTGTTGGGGTCATGTGATGGATGACAGTGTTGGGGTCATGTGATGGATGACAGGCTGCAGTGTTGGGGTCATGTGATGGATGACAGTGTTGGGGTCATGTGATGGATGACAGGCTGCAGTGTTGGGGTCATGTGATGGATGACAGGCTGCAGTGGGGTCATGTGATGGATGACAGTGTTGGGGTCATGTGATGGATGACAGGCTGCAGTGTTGGGGTCATGTGATGGATGACAGTGTTGGGGTCATGTGATGGATGACAGGCTGCAGTGGGGTCATGTGATGGATGAAAGTGTTGGGGTCATGTTATGGATGACAGTGTTGGGGTCATGTGATGGATGACAGTGTTGGGGTCATGTGATGGATGACAGTGTTGGGGTCATGTGATGGATGACAGGCTGCAGTGTTGGGGTCATGTGATGGATGGCAGTGTTGGGGTCATGTAATGGATGACAGGCTGCAGTGTTGGGGTCATGTGATGGATGACAGTGTTGGGGTCATGTGATGGATGACAGTGTTGGGGTCATGTGATGGATGACAGTGTTGGGGTCATGTGATGGATGACAGGCTGCAGTGTTGGGGTCATGGGATGGATGACAGTGTTGGGGTCATGTGATGGATGACAGTGTTGGGGTAATGTGATGGATGACAGTGTTGGGGTCATGTGATGGATGACAGTGTTGGGGTCATGTGATGAATGACAGTGTTGGGGTCATGTGATGGATGACATACTACAGTGTTGGGGTCATGTGATGGATGACAGTGTTGGGGTCATGTGATGGATGACAGTGTTGGGGTCATGTGATGGATGACATACTACAGTGTTGGGGTCATGTGATGGATGACAGTGTTGGGGTCATGTGATGGATGACAGTGTTGGGGTCATGTGATGGATGACAGGATGCAGTGTTGGGGTCATGTGATGGATGACAGTGTTGGGGTCATGTGATGGATGACAGGCTGCAGTGTTGGGGTCATGTGATGGATGACAGTGTGTTGGGGTCATGTGATGGATGACAGGATGTAGTGTTGGGGTCATGTGATGGATGACAGTGTTGCGGTCATGTGATGGATGACAGTGTTGGGGTCATGTGATGGATGACAGTGTTGGGGTCATGTGATGGATGACAGTGTTGGGGTCATGTGATGGATGACAGGCTGCAGTGTTGGGGTCATGTGATGGATGACAGTGTTGGGGTCATGTGATGGATGACAGGCTGCAGTGTTGGGGTCATGTGATGGATGACAGGCTGCAGTGGGGTCATGTGATGGATGACAGTGTTGGGGTCATGTGATGGATGACAGGCTGCAGTGTTGGGGTCATGTGATGGATGACAGTGTTGGGGTCATGTGATGGATGACAGGCTGCAGTGGGGTCATGTGATGGATGAAAGTGTTGGGGTCATGTTATGGATGACAGTGTTGGGGTCATGTGATGGATGACAGTGTTGGGGTCATGTGATGGATGACAGTGTTGGGGTCATGTGATGGATGACAGGCTGCAGTGTTGGGGTCATGTGATGGATGACAGTGTTGGGGTCATGTAATGGATGACAGGCTGCAGTGTTGGGGTCATGTGATGGATGACAGTGTTGGGGTCATGTGATGGATGACAGTGTTGGGGTCATGTGATGGATGACAGGCTGCAGTGTTGGGGTCATGGGATGGATGACAGTGTTGGGGTCATGTGATGGATGACAGTGTTGGGGTCATGTGATGGATGACAGTGTTGGGGTCATGTGATGGATGACAGTGTTGGGGTCATGTGATGAATGACAGTGTTGGGGTCATGTGATGGATGACATACTACAGTGTTGGGGTCATGTGATGGATGACAGTGTTGGGGTCATGTGATGGATGACAGTGTTGGGGTCATGTGATGGATGACATACTACAGTGTTGGGGTCATGTGATGAATGACAGTGTTGGGGTCATGTGATGGATGACAGTGTTGGGGTCATGTGATGGATGACAGGATGCAGTGTTGGGGTCATGTGATGGATGACAGTGTTGGGGTCATGTGATGGATGACAGGCTGCAGTGTTGGGGTCATGTGATGGATGACAGTGTGTTGGGGTCATGTGATGGATGACAGGATGTAGTGTTGGGGTCATGTGATGGATGACAGTGTTGCGGTCATGTGATGGATGACAGGCTGCAGTGGGGTCATGTGATGGATGACAGTGTTGGGGTCATGTGATGGATGACATGCTGCAGTGTTGGGGTCATGTGATGGATGACAGTGTTGGGGTCATGTGATGGATGACAGGCTACAGTGGGGTCATGTGATGGATGACAGTGTTGGGGTCATGTGATGGATGAAAGTGTTGGGGTCATGTTATGGATGACAGTGTTGGGGTCATGTGATGGATGACAGTGTTGGGGTCATGTGATGGATGACAGTGTTGGGGTCATGTGATGGATGACAGGCTGCAGTGTTGGGGTCATGTGATGGATGACAGTGTTGGGGTCATGTGATGGATGACAGGCTGCAGTGTTGGGGTCATGTGATGGATGACAGTGTTGGGGTCATGTGATGGATGACAGGCTGCAGTGTTGGGGTCATGTGATGGATGACAGTGTTGGGGTCATGTGATGGATGACAGGCTGCAGTGGGGTCATGTGATGGATGACAGTGTTGGGGTCATGTGATGGATGACAGTGTTGGGGTCATGTGATGGATGACAGGCTGCAGTGGGGTCATGTGATGGATGACAGTGTTGGGGTCATGTGATGGATGACAGGCTGCAGTGTTGGGGTCATGTGATGGATGACAGTGTTGGGGTCATGTGATGGATGACAGGATGTAGTGTTGGGGTCATGTGATGGATGACAGTGTTGGGGTCATGTGATGGATGACAGGCTGCAGTGGGGTCATGTGATGGATGACAGTGTTGGGGTCATGCGATGGATGACAGTGTTGTGGTCATGTGATGGATGACAGGCTGCAGTGGGGTCATGTGATGGATGACAGTGTTGGGGTCATGTGATGGATGACAGTGTTGGGGTCATGTGATGGATGACAGTGTTGGGGTCATGTGATGGATGACAGTGTTGGGGTCATGTGATGGATGACAGGATGTAGTGTTGGGGTCATGTGATGGATGACAGGCTGTAGTGTTGGGGTCATGTGATGGATGACAGGCTGTAGTGTTGGGGTCATGTGATGTATGACAGGCTGTAGTGTTGGTGTCATAGATATATATATAAACACTAGATGGCTCATGGCGGAGTCTCCCGTGTAGTTCACCGGCGGCCATCTTGTTTCAGTGGACTACTGCTGTTAACTCATTCCCCACCAACATCGTTTATACTCGTTATTGGGTGCCATCCTTTGAACGCCAACAACGAGTATACTCGTTATTTGATCGTTTTTCCTTTTTTTCGATTTTAATATTCTATTTATTGTCACCGACATGTATGTTGCCGAGGGTGCAGTACCGGCCATATCCTACCAGGTGGCAGTATCGAGAGTGCAGTAAACCCTGTTCCAGACCGGGTGTTATGTTTAAACCGCTCCGGGTGCAGTTTTTTGAAACGGGTCCGGGCCCCTCGATGCTTGTGTTGTGCCGTATTATATCGTGGACCAGATGGACATCAGATGAACCAGATGGCGATCAAACAATTGGAATATTCTTTTTGGATTACCCCCAATCAGAGGTAAGGACTATCTGACATACATTTCAGCTTGATCAAGTTTCTTTAATAGTTGTCAAACAGAAGTACAGAATACTTTCATACAAAATGCTTCTTACTGTTACGCTCCAGAGACTGTGCTAGACAAGATAGTATCAAATAACATAGTATAGCATGTAAATTAGAAGTAGAAATGAGGTCACAGTGTTCAGTATAGACATATGTACAATGTTCGATGCAGAATAGACGTAACTGAGTTACCATATAATATACAATACTATGCAGTGTACTAATGTACAATACTATATAGTGCAAAGCAGAAATGGGATGAGGTACAATTTAGGTACAATTTACAGTAAGGTGTACGAGTTGTAGTGCAATCTTTCATCAATAAATATAAAGTGTGGGGAGTGGGTGCTACAGTGTGTTTGTTTAAAGTGAGTGTGTGCTATAAAGTGTGGGGAGTGGGTGCTACAGTGTGTTTGTTTAAAGTGAGTGTGTGCGTGCGGATGTGTGTGCTATGTGCGTTTGATGGTTGTTGTTGTGTAGTGTTCATTGTTCGTTGAGCAGCCTGATGGCCTGGGGATAGAAGCTTCTTCTGAGTCTTTCTGTGCTCGCCTTGAGACTCCGGTATCGCTTGCCTGACCGCAGCAGTTCAAAGAGGCAGTTGTTCGGGTGACTGGAGTCTTTAATGATTCTCTTAGCCTTGCCCCTGCACCGCTTGTTGTAAATGTTCTGGAGGGTGGGGAGCCCCCCTCCAATTGTGCGCTCGGCTGAACGTGTCACTCTTTGTAGTCTGCTTCGGTCTTGTGCAGTGCTATTCCCAAACCAGGAGGTGATGTTGCCAGTCAGGATGCGCTCTATTGTACATGAGTAGAAGTTCTTAAGGATCTTCTGACTGACTTGGAACTTCCTTAGGCGCCTGAGGAAGTAGAGGCGTTGTCGTGCCTTCTTCACAACACTGTCAATGTGTGTGGTCCATGTCAAGTCCTCGGATATGTAGGCTCTGAGGTACTTAAAGCTGTTGACTCTCTCAACCGGTGCCCCGCCGATGCTGAGGGGGCTGTAGTCCTTGACCCCCGACCTCCTGAAGTCCACAATCATCTCCTTTGTTTCGCTGACGTTCAGGGAGAGGCTGTTTTCCTGGCACCATCCCACCAGGACCTCGACCTCTTCCAGGTAGGCCCTCTCGTCGTTGGCAGAGATCAGGCCCACCACCACTGTGTCGTCAGCAAATTTGATGATTGTGTTGCTACTCCGCTGAGCCACACAGTCGTGTGTGTACAGGGAGTAGAGGAGGGGACTCAGAACACAGCCCTGGGGGGCCCCTATGTTGAGGGTGATGGATGAGGAGGTGCAGTTGCCTGCTCTCACCACCTGGGGTCTGCCCGTCAGGAAGTCCAAGACCCACTGGCAGAGGTCATAGTTCAAGCCCAGGTCCCTGAGCTTGACTATGAGTTTTGAGGGGACTATGGTGTTGAATGCCGAGCTGTAGTCGATGAATAGCATTCTCACATAGTTCCCCTTCCTCTTGTCCAGGTGTGAAGCTGCTGTGTGCAGCACATGGGCTATGGCGTCCTCCGTGGACCTGTTGGGGCGGTATGCAAATTGCAGGGGGTCCATGTTGATGGGGAGGGAGGAGCAGATGTAGCCCTTTACTAGCTTCTCAAAGCACTTCATGGCTATGGAGGTGAGAGCTACAGGGCGGTAGTCGTTGAGGCAAGCAGGCTTGGATTTTTTGGGTACAGGGATAATAGTGGACTTCTTCAGGCAGGTGGGGATGACAGCCTGTTCTAAGGACAGGTTAAATATGTCAGTGAATACCGGGGCCAGTTGGTCGGCACAGACTTTTAGGACGCGGCCGGGGATGCCGTCCGGTCCTGCTGCCTTCCTGATATTCACTTTTTTAAAGGTCCGCCTCACCTCATGCTCTGTTACCCTGAACACTGAGTCTCCATCAGCAGCAGACCCCCCCCCCCCATTGCCGTGGCTTGTGGGCTGGTGTTGTTATTACCAGCATCAAACCTTGCATAGAAGGTATTGAGGTAATTTGCTAAGGAGATGTCACTGTTCAGTTTGAGGGAGGTGCCTTTGTAGTCTGTCATCGTTTTGAGCCCCTGCCACATAGCTCTGGAGTCAGCCTGTTCAAACTGGAGTTCAATTTTATCCCTGTAGCGCCGTTTTGCCTCTGTCACTGTCCTCCTTACGTTGTATTGCGCCACCTTGTGGTCATTCATGTTGCCTGCCACCAGGCCGTCGTTGTATGCTTTGGTGCGCGCTTTCAGAGCTTCACGGACGGATTTGTCTACCCAGGGTTTTTGATTTGGGTAAACTCTAATTGTGCTAGTGGGGATTGTTTCTTCCACCAAAGTACGAACAAAGTCCAGCACTGTCTCCGTGTAGACATTAATGTTATCTGTGTCGCGGAACACGCTCCAGTCTGTGCACTCAAACGCAGCCTGGAGCGTCTCTCCCGACTCCACATCCCATTTCTGCACCTCTCGCGAGACTACAGGAGTGCTCTTGATTCTTTGTTTATATTTTGGTGAAAGAAAGATGGCCGCGTGATCAGACTTACCAAAGCCACTAGCAGAATGAGCCTTGTAGCCACACTTGAATTGCGTGTAACAGTGGTCTAAGATGTTACCGCCTCTGGTGTTACAAGTCACATGCTGATAGAAGTCAGGCAAAACCTTTCTCAGATTGGCGCTATTGAAATCACCCACTACTACAATGGCGCCGTTAACGTTCGCCGCTTGGAGTTTGTTTACCAACAATGTTTTGATACCGATCCAGGTGATCAGCGTTTTTAGTGTTCAAAAACCGTTACTGGCAATCAAAACTGGCAAATTCACGTTGCGCCCTATTACTCGCTTCCCAGGAATTATCCCGGATAACTCTGAAATTATACTTATATTCACCACGGGATAACGCGTGAACGTATACATGAAAAAATTATCTCTTTTTTGCATCTTGGACGGAAAAAAGTCAGTGTCAAATGACAATAGTATTGTCTCCATAGCTATAATATAGAATATAGATATAGCTCTACAAACAAGGTGACGCACTCCTATCTTTAAAGCGTGGCATAGCTACAACGGGACCCGGCTAATCCCTGGCGCAGAATGAGTTAAGGTGATGATTTGCACAAACAAAAATACTCATAACTCGCTGAAATATTGACAGATTTACAAACGGTTTGGTTTATTACAAACGTTATTAACGTGGCTATGATTCTTGCTTGGACGATTATTTATTTATTTTGTATATTTTTTTATATGAAAGTCCATTATAAGTATGCAGTATGATAACTACATCTCTGACGTTTTTATTAACAAACCAAACGGTTGACAATTGAGCAAGCTATGGTTATTTCAATAGTACATGCACACCATAGACATGTATGTTATGAGTGGGCGTGCTCCACCCACGCAAGATGGCCGCCATGTGACAACGTCGGTCTCCGGTCATCTAGTGTTTACATATATATTATATATATATCTATGGTCGGCGTCACGTGACGGGAGGAGGCCCTGGAGACGTGAAGCGGAGAGCGCGGCTCATATTACCTTTATTGCTCTTTGTGATCCTCCGGGCGTTAGTGGTCACTGATGACCCCCCCCGGCTGGTCACGTCGAGTCGGGTTAACCACCACATCCCCAGCGCCCCCCATAACCCTCCATTTAAACTCTTATCAGAGAGGGGGCTGGTCTCACCTCTGTGACTCCGCGCGCAGCCCCCTGGGTCTTGTAAAAAAAAAAAGCAGGGACCATCGATGGTTTTCATATCCTGGCGGTGGGAGGGTCACGGGTTTTACAGAGTGGCATTGTGTTTTATTGGCCCGGGGGGAGCGCCAAGCTGCTGTCTGAGGTCCACGCATTAACATACAGAGAGCGGGTTAGGGAGAGTTCAACCCACATCCACTCCTGTAAATCAAACGCATCCCTCACGCATATATATATATATATATATATATATATATATTCACACACACACACACACACACACACGCTATTGATGATACAAGTGGTTTATGCTTTCAGCCATCTGCTCGTTATGTTCGCCTCAGTTATCAGTGATGCTGTGTGTGTGTGTGTGTGACATCATCACGCGGCAATGCGTCTGGTTCTGCTCGTGATTGGTGACCGCGACGGGCGCTGACTGAACAGAGGGGCTGTCACTGATGCAGGATTTCTATTTGTATTAGTTAAGTTTTGATCCCATACCAATGTGGGTCTTCAATGGACAGACAATTCCGATTGCAGATTTATTTGCTGTAGTTTTTTATTTTTGTTTTTATTATTTTCGTGAGATACCCAAACAAGTCTTCTCTTCTACACTTTTTTGACGTCACAAAACAGAACGTTTGACGGGACGATTTTGCTCCAAACCGCCTTACGTTTTCAGGGTGAGCGGTCCGGACTGTGATTAGGACCCCGTCAGTTGTCCGTCAAAATCACATCAATATTAACTGCAATATAGTGCTGCTTTCACAGACATGGATTCAACTCGGTCCAAAGTTTCCCTTTCAGGCATGATTGTCACCCATTGGAACAACTTCCTTCGACTATGAGAGTGTGTCCGTGAAACTCTCCTCTATCTTTTGGATTATACAATTTACAGATGTCACACGTGTTTTATTTGGGTTTGTATCCCCATCTCGCTCACCCCCTCCCAAATGGTTTGTATTAGGGCTGCACGAAAAAGATTGCGATCTCGATTCATAGATGTATGCGATCTCATTTTTAAATGACGACGATTCTGATGTATTTGCATTTGCGTCAAAATGGAGATCAGTTGCATTAAAACACTTGCTCCTATTCCCCTATGCATTCCCGTGACGCTGCATTCACCTGTTGACTTATTTGCTTAGCAAAAATCCCAGTTGCGATATCAATCACGATGTAAAGCAAAACATGCTATTAATTCAACTTTCAATATATTTTCTTTCTTTTGTGTTGACTTGTCGCCAGATTCCTGTTTTTGGGTTCCAGATGAAAGGTAGGAGCTGGACAACACAACGGGTCCATAGCCCTTATAGTCATACAGTCCAAAGTTAATAAAAATCCCACGGAAAATTTGTTTTGTAGAAGGGTTTTTGTAATGTGTGTACCGGTAAAAACAGCGTTATTATCCAAAATGGCCGTCAACTTCATAACATTCAGACGCAACAGTCGGGACAAAGGTCAGAACCGAAAGGGGTCATTTGACGGAGTGCTTGTCAAATGACGCCCTGAGCTGACTGATGACATGTGCGTCCCGCGCACCGGCGTAAGAGGGGAAAAGAGACTCGAGTTACAAGACTTTTAAGTGTAAGTCAAGCACATATATGTTGTTGTCTGTTTAAGAAAGAATGCAATAAATGTTTTTATTGAAAAAATAAGAGAATCGTGATCTCAATTCTTAGGGAGAAAGATTGTGATTCACATTTTAGCAAGAATCGTGCTGCCCTAGTTTGTATCCATTGAGGACACAAAGGATTCTGAACATCTTCCTCAGGGACATGCATGTTGTTGTACCATGTTACCCAGCCTTCAGCTCAGCCATTCAAGCATTACATTGAGCTGTATGCTCCCTCTCTCTCTCTCTCTCTCTCTCTCTCTCTCTCTCTCTCTCTCTCTCTCTCTCTCTCTCTCTCTCTCTCTCTCTCTCTCTCTCTCTCTCTCTCCCCGACACGGTCAAAACATACTTTTTTTCTTTTTCTTTTTCTTGTCCGGCCGACCTCTCGTAGCAACGGT
>NC_140169.1:199058621-199097853 GCF_963971535.1 Notolepis coatsorum | reverse complement strand
AGCTAGGAGGCCACTGTAGCTATACACATGGAGCTAGGTAGGCCCTGTAGCTATACACATGAAGCTAGGAGGCCCTGCAGCTATACGACATGAAGCTAGGAGGCCCTGTAGCTATACACAGGAAGCTGAGGCCCTGTAGCTATACACATGAAGCTAGGAGGCCCTGTAGCTATACACATGAAGCTAGGAGGCCCTGTAGCTATACACATGAAGCTAGGAGGCCCTGTAGCTATACACATGAAGCTAGGAGGCCCTGTAGCTATACACAGGAAGCTAGGAGGCCCTGTAGCTATACACATGAAGCTAGGAGGGCCCTGTAGCTATACACATGAAGCTAGGAGGCCCTGTAGCTATACACATGAAGCTAGGAGGCCCCTGTAGCTATACACATGAAGCTAGGAGGCCCTGTAGCTATACACATGAAGCTAGGAGGCCCTGTAGCTATACACAGGAAGCTAGGAGGCCCCTGTAGCTATACACAGGAAACTAGGAGGCCCCTGTAGCTATACACAGGAAGCTAGGAGGGCCGTATAGCTCTACACATGAAGCTAGGAGGCCCTGTAGCACTACACATGAAGCTAGGAGGCCCCTGTGGCTATACACATGAAGCTAGGAGGGCCCTGTAGCTCTACACATGAAGCTAGGAGGCCCCTGTAGCTATACACAGGAAGCTAGGAGGCCCTGTAGCTATACACAGGAAGCTAGGAGGGCCCTGTAGCTATACACATGAAGCTAGGAGGCCCTGTAGCTCTACACATGGAGCTAGGAGGCCCTGTAGCTATACACATGAAGCTTGGAGGGCCCTGTAGCTATACACATGGAGCTAGGAGGCCCTGTAGCTATACACATGAAGCTAGGAGGCCCTGTAGCTATACACATGAAGCTAGGAGGCCCTGTATCTCTACACAGGAAGCTAGGAGGCCCTGTAGCTATACACATGAAGCTAGGAGGGCCCTGTAGCTCTACACATGAAGCTAGGAGGCCCCTGTAGCTATACACATGAAGCTAGGAGGCCCCTGTAGCTATACACAGGAAGCTAGGAGGGCCCTGTAGCTATACACATGAAGCTAGGAGGGCCCTGTAGCTATACACATGAAGCTAGGAGGGCCCTGTAGCTATACACAGGAAGCTAGGAGGCCCTGTAGCTATACACATGAAGCTAGGAGGGCTCTGTAGCTATACACATGAAGCTAGGAGGCCCCTGTAGCTATACACAGGAAGCTAGGAGGCCCTGTAGCTATACACAGGAAGCTAGGAGGCCCTGTAGCTATACACATGAAGCTAGGAGGGCTCTGTAGCTATACACATGAAGCTAGGAGGGCCCTGTAGCTATACACATGAAGCTAGTAGGGCCCTATAGCTATACACATGAAGCTAGGAGGGCCCTGTAGCTATACACATGAAGCTAGGAGGCCCCTGTAGCTATACACAGGAAGCTAGGAGGCCCTGTAGCTATACACATGAAGCTAGGAGGGCCCTGTAGCTATACACATGAAGCTAGGAGGGCCCTGTAGCTATACACAGGAAGCTAGGAGGCCCTGTAGCTATACACATGAAGCTAGGAGGGCTCTGTAGCTATACACATGAAGCTAGGAGGCCCCTGTAGCTATACACAGGAAGCTAGGAGGCCCTGTAGCTATACACAGGAAGCTAGGAGGCCCTGTAGCTATACACATGAAGCTAGGAGGGCTCTGTAGCTATACACATGAAGCTAGGAGGGCCCTGTAGCTATACACATGAAGCTAGTAGGGCCCTATAGCTATACACATGAAGCTAGGAGGGCCCTGTAGCTATACACATGAAGCTAGGAGGGCCCTGTAGCTATACACATGAAGCTATGAGGGCCCTGTAGCTCTACACATGAAGCTAGGAGGCCCCTGTAGCTATACACAGGAAGCTAGGAGACCCTGTAGCTATACACAGGAAGCTAGGAGGGCCCTGTAGCTATACACATGAAGCTAGGAGGCCCTGTAGCTCTACACAGGAAGCTAGGAGGGCCCTGTAGCTATACACATGGAGCTAGGAGGCCCTGTAGCTATACACATGAAGCTTGGAGGGCCCTGTAGCTATACACATGGAGCTAGGAGGCCCTGTAGCTATACACATGAAGCTAGGAGGCCCTGTAGCTATACACAGGACGCTAGGAGGGCCGTGTAGCTATACACATGAAGCTAGGAGGCCCCTGTAGCTATACACAGGAAGCTAGGAGGCCCTGTAGCTCTACACAGGAAGCTAGGAGGGTCCTGTAGCTCTACACAGGAAGCTAGGAGGCCCTGTAGCTATACACATGAAGCTTGGAGGGCCCTGTAGCTATACACAGGAAGCTAGGAGGCCCTGTAGCTATACACAGGAAGCTAGGAGGCCCTGTAGCTATACACATGAAGCTTGGAGGGCCCTGTAGCTATACACAGGAAGCTAGGAGGCCCTGTAGGGCTACACATGAAGCTAGGAGGCCCTGTAGCTATACACATGAAGCTAGGAGGCCCTGTAGCTATACACATGAAGCTAGGAGGCCCTGTAGCTATACACATGAAGCTAGGAGGGCCCTGTAGCTCTACACATGAAGCTAGGAGGCCCTGTAGCTATACACATGAAGCTAGGAGGGCCTGTAGCTATACACATGAAGCTAGGAGGCCCTGTAGCTATACACAGGAAGCTAGGAGGCCCCTGTAGCTATACACATGAAGCTAGGAGGCCCTGTAGCTCTACACATGAAGCTAGGAGGCCCTGTAGCTATACACAGGAAGCTAGGAGGCCCCTGTAGCTATACACAGGAAACTAGGAGGCCCCTGTAGCTATACACAGGAAGCTAGGAGGGCCGTATAGCTCTACACATGAAGCTAGGAGGCCCTGTAGCACTACACATGAAGCTAGGAGGCCCCTGTGGCTATACACATGAAGCTAGGAGGGCCCTGTAGCTCTACACATGAAGCTAGGAGGCCCCTGTAGCTATACACATGAAGCTAGGAGGCCCCTGTAGCTATACACAGGAAGCTAGGAGGCCCTGTAGCTATACACATGAAGCTAGGAGGGCCCTGTAGCTATACACATGAAGCTAGGAGGGCCCTGTAGCTATACACATGAAGCTAGGAGGGCCCTGTAGCTCTACACATGAAGCTAGGAGGGCCCTATAGCTATACACATGAAGCTAGTAGGGCCCTGTAGCTATACACATGAAGCTAGGAGGGCCCTGTAGCTATACACATGAAGCTAGGAGGGCCCTGTAGCTATACACATGAAGCTAGGAGGGCCCTGTAGCTATACACATGAAGCTTGGAGGGCCCTGTAGCTATACACATGAAGCTAGGAGGGCCCTGTAGCTATACACAGGAAGCTAGGAGGGCCGTGTAGCTATACACATGAAGCTAGGAGGCCCCTGTAGCTATACACAGGAAGCTAGGAGGCCCTGTAGCTCTACACGTGAAGCTAGGAGGGCCCTGTAGCTATACACAGGAAGCTAGGAGGCCCTGTAGCTCTACACAGGAAGCTAGGAGGGTCCTGTAGCTCTACACAGGAAGCTAGGAGGCCCTGTAGCTATACACATGAAGCTTGGAGGGCCCTGTAGCTATACACAGGAAGCTAGGAGGCCCTGTAGCTATACACAGGACGCTAGGAGGCCCTGTAGCTATACACATGAAGCTTGGAGGGCCCTGTAGCTATACACAGGAAGCTAGGAGGCCCTGTAGCTCTACACATGAAGCTAGGAGGCCCTGTAGCTATACACATGAAGCTAGGAGGCCCTGTAGCTATACACATTAAGCTAGGAGGCCCTGTAGCTCTACACATGAAGCTAGGAGGCCCTGTAGCTATACACATGAAGCTAGGAGGGCCTGTAGCTATACACATGAAGCTATGAGGGCCTGTAGCTATACACATGAAGCTAGGAGGCCCCTGTAGCTATACACAGGAAGCTAGGAGGCCCCTGTAGCTATACACAGGAAGCTAGGAGGCCCTGTAGCTATACACATGAAGCTAGGAGGCCCTGTAGCTCTACACAGGAAGCTAGGAGGGCCCTGTAGCTATACACATGGAGCTAGGAGGCCCTGTAGCTCTACACATGAAGCTAGGAGGCCATGTAGCTCTACACAGGAAGCTAGGAGGCCCTGTAGCTATATACATGAAGCTAGGAGGCCCTGTAGCTATACACATGAAGCTAGGAGGCCCTGTAGCTCTACACAGGAAGCTAGGAGGCCCTGTAGCTATACACATGAAGCTAGGAGGGCCCTGTAGCTCTACACATGAAGCTAGGAGGCCCCTGTAGCTATACACATGAAGCTAGGAGGCCCCTGTAGCTATACACAGGAAGCTAGGAGGCCCTGTAGCTATACACATGAAGCTAAGAGGGCCCTGTAGCTATACACATGAAGCTAGGAGGGCCCTGTAGCTATACACATGAAGCTAGGAGGGCCCTGTAGCTATACACATGAAGCTAGGAGGGCCCTATAGCTCTACACAGGAAGCTAGGAGGGCCCTGTAGCTATACACATGAAGCTAGGAGGGCCCTGTAGCTATACACATGAAGCTAGGAGGGCCCTGTAGCTCTACACATGAAGCTAGGAGGCCCTGTAGCTATACACATGAAGCTAGGAGGCCCTGTAGCTCTACACATGAAGCTAGTAGGGCCCTGTAGCTATACACATGAAGCTAGGAGGGCCCTGTAGCTATACACAGGAAGCTAGGAGGGCCCTGTAGCTATACACATGAAGCTAGGAGGCCCCTGTAGCTATACACAGGAAGCTAGGAGGCCCTGTAGCTATACACATGAAGCTAGGAGGGCCCTGTAGCTATACACATGAAGCTAGGAGGGCCCTGTAGCTATACACATGAAGCTAGGAGGGCCCTATAGCTATACACATGAAGCTAGGAGGCCCCTGTAGCTATACACATGAAGCTAGTAGGGCCCTGTAGCTATACACATGAAGCTAGGAGGGCCCTGTAGCTATAGACATGAAGCTAGGAGGGCCCTGTAGCTATACACATGAAGCTAGGAGGGCCCTGTAGCTATACACATGAAGCTAGGAGGGCCCTGTAGCTATACACAGGAAGCTAGGAGGCCCTGTAGCTCTACATGTGAAGCTAGGAGGGCCCTGTAGCTATACACAGGAAGCTAGGAGGCCCTGTAGCTCTACACAGGAAGCTAGGAGGGTCCTGTAGCTCTACACAGGAAGCTAGGAGGCCCTGTAGCTATACACATGAAGCTTGGAGGGCCCTGTAGCTATACACAGGAAGCTAGGAGGCCCTGTAGCTATACACAGGAAGCTAGGAGGCCCTGTAGCTATACACAGGAAGCTAGGAGGCCCTGTAGCTATACACATGAAACTTGGAGGGCCCTGTAGCTATACACAGGAAGCTAGGAGGCCCTGTAGCTCTACACATGAAGCTAGGAGGCCCTGTAGCTATACACATGAAGCTAGGAGGCCCTGTAGCTATACACATTAAGCTAGGAGGCCCTGTAGCTATACACATGAAGCTAGGAGGGCCCTGTAGCTCTACACTTGAAGCTAGGAGGCCCTGTAGCTATACACATGAAGCTAGGAGGGCCTGTAGCTATACACATGAAGCTAGGAGGCCCTGTAGCTATACACAGGAAGCTAGGAGGCCCCTGTAGCTATACACATGAAGCTAGGAGGCCCTGTAGCTCTACACATGAAGCTAGGAGGCCCTGTAGCTATACACAGGAAGCTAGGAGGCCCCTGTAGCTATACACAGGAAGCTAGGAGGGCCCTGTAGCTCTACAAATGAAGCTAGGAGGCCCTGTAGATCTACACATGGAGCTAGGAGGCCCCTGTAGCTATACACATGAAGCTAGGAGGGCCCTATAGCTCTACACATGAAGCTAGGAGGCCCTGTAGCTCTACACATGAAGCTAGGAGGCCCTGTAGCTATACACAGGAAGCTAGGAGGCCCCTGTAGCTACACACAGGAAGCTAGGAGGCCCCTGTAGCTATACACAGGAAGCTAGGAGGGCCGTATAGCTCTACACATGAAGCTAGGAGGCCCTGTAGCTCTACACATGAAGCTAGGAGGCCCCTGTGGCTATACACATGAAGCTAGGAGGGCCCTGTAGCTCTACACATGAAGCTAGGAGGCCCCTGTAGCTATACAAAGGAAGCTAGGAGGCCCTGTAGCTATACACAGGAAGCTAGGAGGGCCCTGTAGCTATACACATGAAGCTAGGAGGCCCTGTAGCTCTACACAGGAAGCTAGGAGGGCCCTGTAGCTATACACATGGAGCTAGGAGGCCCTGTAGCTATACACATGAAACTTGGAGGGCCCTGTAGCTATACACATGGAGCTAGGAGGCCCTGTAGCTATACACATGAAGCTAGGAGGCCCTGTAGCTATACACATGAAGCTAGGAGGCCCTGTAGCTCTACACAGGAAGCTAGGAGGCCCTGTAGCTATACACATGAAGCTAGGAGGCCCCTGTAGCTATACACATGAAGCTAGGAGGCCCCTGTAGCTATACACAGGAAGCTAGGAGGCCCTGTAGCTATACACATGAAGCTAGGAGGGCCCTGTAGCTATACACATGAAGCTAGGAGGGCCCTGTAGCTATACACATGAAGCTAGGAGGGCCCTGTAGCTCTATACTTGAAGCTAGGAGGCCCTGTAGCTCTACACAGGAAGCTATGAGGGCCCTGTAGCTATACACATATACTAGGAGGCCCTGTAGCTATACACATGAAGCTTGGAGGGCCCTGTAGCTATACACATGGAGCTAGGAGGCCCTGTAGCTATACACATGAAGCTAGGAGGCCCTGTAGCTATACACATGAAGCTAGGAGGCCCTTTAGCTCTACACAGGACGCTAGGAGGCCCTGTAGCTATACACATGAAGCTAGGAGGGCCCTGTAGCTCTACACATGAAGCTAGGAGGCCCCTGTAGCTATACACATGAAGCTAGGATGCCCCTGTAGCTATACACAGGAAGCTAGGAGGCCCTATAGCTATACACATGAAGCTAGGAGGGCCCTGTAGCTATACACATGAAGCTAGGAGGGCCCTATAGCTATACACATGAAGCTAGGAGGGCCCTGTAGCTATACACATGAAGCTAGGAGGGCCCTGTAGCTATACACAGGAAGCTAGGAGGGCCGTGTAGCTATACACATGAAGCTAGGAGGCCCCTGTAGCTATACACAGGAAGCTAGGAGGCCCTGTAGCTCTACACGTGAAGCTAGGATGGCCCTGTAGCTATACACAGGAAGCTAGGAGGCCCTGTAGCTATACACATGAAGCTTGGAGGGCCCTGTAGCTATACACAGGAAGCTAGGAGTCCCTGTAGCTATACACAGGAAGCTAGGAGGCCCTGTAGCTATACACATGAAGCTTGGAGGGCCCTGTAGCTATACACAGGAAGCTAGGAGGCCCTGTAGCTCTACACATGAAGCTAGGAGGCCCTGTAGCTATACACAGGAAGCTAGGAGGCCCCTGTAGCTACACACAGGAAGCTAGGAGGCCCCTGTAGCTATACACAGGAAGCTAGGAGGGCCGTATAGCTCTACACATGAAGCTAGGAGGCCCTGTAGCTCTACACATGAAGCTAGGAGGCCCCTGTGGCTATACACATGAAGCTAGGAGGGCCCTGTAGCTCTACACATGAAGCTAGGAGGCCCCTGTAGCTATACAAAGGAAGCTAGGAGGCCCTGTAGCTATACACAGGAAGCTAGGAGGGCCCTGTAGCTATACACATGAAGCTAGGAGGCCCTGTAGCTCTACACAGGAAGCTAGGAGGGCCCTGTAGCTATACACATGGAGCTAGGAGGCCCTGTAGCTATACACATGAAACTTGGAGGGCCCTGTAGCTATACACATGGAGCTAGGAGGCCCTGTAGCTATACACATGAAGCTAGGAGGCCCTGTAGCTATACACATGAAGCTAGGAGGCCCTGTAGCTCTACACAGGAAGCTAGGAGGCCCTGTAGCTATACACATGAAGCTAGGAGGCCCCTGTAGCTATACACATGAAGCTAGGAGGCCCCTGTAGCTATACACAGGAAGCTAGGAGGCCCTGTAGCTATACACATGAAGCTAGGAGGGCCCTGTAGCTATACACATGAAGCTAGGAGGGCCCTGTAGCTATACACATGAAGCTAGGAGGGCCCTGTAGCTCTATACTTGAAGCTAGGAGGCCCTGTAGCTCTACACAGGAAGCTATGAGGGCCCTGTAGCTATACACATATACTAGGAGGCCCTGTAGCTATACACATGAAGCTTGGAGGGCCCTGTAGCTATACACATGGAGCTAGGAGGCCCTGTAGCTATACACATGAAGCTAGGAGGCCCTGCAGCTATACACATGAAGCTAGGAGGCCCTGTAGCTATACACAGGAAGCTAGGAGGCCCTGTAGCTATACACATGAAGCTAGGAGGCCCTGCAGCTATACACATGAAGCTAGGAGGCCCCTGTAGCTATACACATGAAGCTAGGAGGCCCTGTAGCTATACACATGGAGCTAGGAGGCCCTGTAGCTATACACATGAAGCTAGGAGGCCCTGCAGCTATACACATGAAGCTAGGAGGCCCTGTAGCTATACACAGGAAGCTAGGAGGCCCTGTAGCTATACACATGAAGCTAGGAGGCCCTGTAGCTATACACATGAAGCTAGGAGGCCCTGTAGCTATACACATGAAGCTAGGAGGCCCTGTAGCTATACACATGAAGCTAGGAGGGCCCTGTAGCTCTACACATGAAGCTAGGAGGCCCTGTAGCTATACACATGAAGCTAGGAGGGCCTGTAGCTATACACATGAAGCTAGGAGGCCCTGTAGCTATACACAGGAAGCTAGGAGGCCCCTGTAGCTATACACATGAAGCTAGGAGGCCCTGTAGCTCTACACATGAAGCTAGGAGGCCCTGTAGCTATACACAGGAAGCTAGGAGGCCCCTGTAGCTATACACAGGAAACTAGGAGGCCCCTGTAGCTATACACAGGAAGCTAGGAGGGCCGTATAGCTCTACACATGAAGCTAGGAGGCCCTGTAGCACTACACATGAAGCTAGGAGGCCCCTGTGGCTATACACATGAAGCTAGGAGGGCCCTGTAGCTCTACACATGAAGCTAGGAGGCCCCTGTAGCTATACACAGGAAGCTAGGAGGCCCTGTAGCTATACACAGGAAGCTAGGAGGGCCCTGTAGCTATACACATGAAGCTAGGAGGCCCTGTAGCTCTACACATGGAGCTAGGAGGCCCTGTAGCTATACACATGAAGCTTGGAGGGCCCTGTAGCTATACACATGGAGCTAGGAGGCCCTGTAGCTATACACATGAAGCTAGGAGGCCCTGTAGCTATACACATGAAGCTAGGAGGCCCTGTATCTCTACACAGGAAGCTAGGAGGCCCTGTAGCTATACACATGAAGCTAGGAGGGCCCTGTAGCTCTACACATGAAGCTAGGAGGCCCCTGTAGCTATACACATGAAGCTAGGAGGCCCCTGTAGCTATACACAGGAAGCTAGGAGGCCCTGTAGCTATACACATGAAGCTAGGAGGGCCCTGTAGCTATACACATGAAGCTAGGAGGGCCCTGTAGCTATACACAGGAAGCTAGGAGGCCCTGTAGCTATACACATGAAGCTAGGAGGGCTCTGTAGCTATACACATGAAGCTAGGAGGCCCCTGTAGCTATACACAGGAAGCTAGGAGGCCCTGTAGCTATACACAGGAAGCTAGGAGGCCCTGTAGCTATACACATGAAGCTAGGGGGGCTCTGTAGCTATACACATGAAGCTAGGAGGGCCCTGTAGCTATACACATGAAGCTAGTAGGGCCCTATAGCTATACACATGAAGCTAGGAGGGCCCTGTAGCTATACACATGAAGCTAGGAGGCCCCTGTAGCTATACACAGGAAGCTAGGAGGCCCTGTAGCTATACACATGAAGCTAGGAGGGCCCTGTAGCTATACACATGAAGCTAGGAGGGCCCTGTAGCTATACACAGGAAGCTAGGAGGCCCTGTAGCTATACACATGAAGCTAGGAGGGCTCTGCAGCTATACACATGAAGCTAGGAGGCCCCTGTAGCTATACACAGGAAGCTAGGAGGCCCTGTAGCTATACACAGGAAGCTAGGAGGCCCTGTAGCTATACACATGAAGCTAGGAGGGCTCTGTAGCTATACACATGAAGCTAGGAGGGCCCTGTAGCTATACACATGAAGCTAGTAGGGCCCTATAGCTATACACATGAAGCTAGGAGGGCCCTGTAGCTATACACATGAAGCTAGGAGGGCCCTGTAGCTATACACATGAAGCTATGAGGGCCCTGTAGCTCTACACATGAAGCTAGGAGGCCCCTGTAGCTATACACAGGAAGCTAGGAGACCCTGTAGCTATACACAGGAAGCTAGGAGGGCCCTGTAGCTATACACATGAAGCTAGGAGGCCCTGTAGCTCTACACAGGAAGCTAGGAGGGCCCTGTAGCTATACACATGGAGCTAGGAGGCCCTGTAGCTATACACATGAAGCTTGGAGGGCCCTGTAGCTATACACATGGAGCTAGGAGGCCCTGTAGCTATACACATGAAGCTAGGAGGCCCTGTAGCTATACACAGGACGCTAGGAGGGCCGTGTAGCTATACACATGAAGCTAGGAGGCCCCTGTAGCTATACACAGGAAGCTAGGAGGCCCTGTAGCTCTACACAGGAAGCTAGGAGGGTCCTGTAGCTCTACACAGGAAGCTAGGAGGCCCTGTAGCTATACACATGAAGCTTGGAGGGCCCTGTAGCTATACACAGGAAGCTAGGAGGCCCTGTAGCTATACACAGGAAGCTAGGAGGCCCTGTAGCTATACACATGAAGCTTGGAGGGCCCTGTAGCTATACACAGGAAGCTAGGAGGCCCTGTAGGGCTACACATGAAGCTAGGAGGCCCTGTAGCTATACACATGAAGCTAGGAGGCCCTGTAGCTATACACATGAAGCTAGGAGGCCCTGTAGCTATACACATGAAGCTAGGAGGGCCCTGTAGCTCTACACATGAAGCTAGGAGGCCCTGTAGCTATACACATGAAGCTAGGAGGGCCTGTAGCTATACACATGAAGCTAGGAGGCCCTGTAGCTATACACAGGAAGCTAGGAGGCCCCTGTAGCTATACACATGAAGCTAGGAGGCCCTGTAGCTCTACACATGAAGCTAGGAGGCCCTGTAGCTATACACAGGAAGCTAGGAGGCCCCTGTAGCTATACACAGGAAACTAGGAGGCCCCTGTAGCTATACACAGGAAGCTAGGAGGGCCGTATAGCTCTACACATGAAGCTAGGAGGCCCTGTAGCACTACACATGAAGCTAGGAGGCCCCTGTGGCTATACACATGAAGCTAGGAGGGCCCTGTAGCTCTACACATGAAGCTAGGAGGCCCCTGTAGCTATACACATGAAGCTAGGAGGCCCCTGTAGCTATACACAGGAAGCTAGGAGGCCCTGTAGCTATACACATGAAGCTAGGAGGGCCCTGTAGCTATACACATGAAGCTAGGAGGGCCCTGTAGCTATACACATGAAGCTAGGAGGGCCCTGTAGCTCTACACATGAAGCTAGGAGGGCCCTATAGCTATACACATGAAGCTAGTAGGGCCCTGTAGCTATACACATGAAGCTAGGAGGGCCCTGTAGCTATACACATGAAGCTAGGAGGGCCCTGTAGCTATACACATGAAGCTAGGAGGGCCCTGTAGCTATACACATGAAGCTTGGAGGGCCCTGTAGCTATACACATGAAGCTAGGAGGGCCCTGTAGCTATACACAGGAAGCTAGGAGGGCCGTGTAGCTATACACATGAAGCTAGGAGGCCCCTGTAGCTATACACAGGAAGCTAGGAGGCCCTGTAGCTCTACACGTGAAGCTAGGAGGGCCCTGTAGCTATACACAGGAAGCTAGGAGGCCCTGTAGCTCTACACAGGAAGCTAGGAGGGTCCTGTAGCTCTACACAGGAAGCTAGGAGGCCCTGTAGCTATACACATGAAGCTTGGAGGGCCCTGTAGCTATACACAGGAAGCTAGGAGGCCCTGTAGCTATACACAGGACGCTAGGAGGCCCTGTAGCTATACACATGAAGCTTGGAGGGCCCTGTAGCTATACACAGGAAGCTAGGAGGCCCTGTAGCTCTACACATGAAGCTAGGAGGCCCTGTAGCTATACACATGAAGCTAGGAGGCCCTGTAGCTATACACATTAAGCTAGGAGGCCCTGTAGCTCTACACATGAAGCTAGGAGGCCCTGTAGCTATACACATGAAGCTAGGAGGGCCTGTAGCTATACACATGAAGCTATGAGGGCCTGTAGCTATACACATGAAGCTAGGAGGCCCCTGTAGCTATACACAGGAAGCTAGGAGGCCCCTGTAGCTATACACAGGAAGCTAGGAGGCCCTGTAGCTATACACATGAAGCTAGGAGGCCCTGTAGCTCTACACAGGAAGCTAGGAGGGCCCTGTAGCTATACACATGGAGCTAGGAGGCCCTGTAGCTCTACACATGAAGCTAGGAGGCCATGTAGCTCTACACAGGAAGCTAGGAGGCCCTGTAGCTATATACATGAAGCTAGGAGGCCCTGTAGCTATACACATGAAGCTAGGAGGCCCTGTAGCTCTACACAGGAAGCTAGGAGGCCCTGTAGCTATACACATGAAGCTAGGAGGGCCCTGTAGCTCTACACATGAAGCTAGGAGGCCCCTGTAGCTATACACATGAAGCTAGGAGGCCCCTGTAGCTATACACAGGAAGCTAGGAGGCCCTGTAGCTATACACATGAAGCTAAGAGGGCCCTGTAGCTATACACATGAAGCTAGGAGGGCCCTGTAGCTATACACATGAAGCTAGGAGGGCCCTGTAGCTATACACATGAAGCTAGGAGGGCCCTATAGCTCTACACAGGAAGCTAGGAGGGCCCTGTAGCTATACACATGAAGCTAGGAGGGCCCTGTAGCTATACACATGAAGCTAGGAGGGCCCTGTAGCTCTACACATGAAGCTAGGAGGCCCTGTAGCTATACACATGAAGCTAGGAGGCCCTGTAGCTCTACACATGAAGCTAGTAGGGCCCTGTAGCTATACACATGAAGCTAGGAGGGCCCTGTAGCTATACACAGGAAGCTAGGAGGGCCCTGTAGCTATACACATGAAGCTAGGAGGCCCCTGTAGCTATACACAGGAAGCTAGGAGGCCCTGTAGCTATACACATGAAGCTAGGAGGGCCCTGTAGCTATACACATGAAGCTAGGAGGGCCCTGTAGCTATACACATGAAGCTAGGAGGGCCCTATAGCTATACACATGAAGCTAGGAGGCCCCTGTAGCTATACACATGAAGCTAGTAGGGCCCTGTAGCTATACACATGAAGCTAGGAGGGCCCTGTAGCTATAGACATGAAGCTAGGAGGGCCCTGTAGCTATACACATGAAGCTAGGAGGGCCCTGTAGCTATACACATGAAGCTAGGAGGGCCCTGTAGCTATACACAGGAAGCTAGGAGGCCCTGTAGCTCTACATGTGAAGCTAGGAGGGCCCTGTAGCTATACACAGGAAGCTAGGAGGCCCTGTAGCTCTACACAGGAAGCTAGGAGGGTCCTGTAGCTCTACACAGGAAGCTAGGAGGCCCTGTAGCTATACACATGAAGCTTGGAGGGCCCTGTAGCTATACACAGGAAGCTAGGAGGCCCTGTAGCTATACACAGGAAGCTAGGAGGCCCTGTAGCTATACACAGGAAGCTAGGAGGCCCTGTAGCTATACACATGAAACTTGGAGGGCCCTGTAGCTATACACAGGAAGCTAGGAGGCCCTGTAGCTCTACACATGAAGCTAGGAGGCCCTGTAGCTATACACATGAAGCTAGGAGGCCCTGTAGCTATACACATTAAGCTAGGAGGCCCTGTAGCTATACACATGAAGCTAGGAGGGCCCTGTAGCTCTACACTTGAAGCTAGGAGGCCCTGTAGCTATACACATGAAGCTAGGAGGGCCTGTAGCTATACACATGAAGCTAGGAGGCCCTGTAGCTATACACAGGAAGCTAGGAGGCCCCTGTAGCTATACACATGAAGCTAGGAGGCCCTGTAGCTCTACACATGAAGCTAGGAGGCCCTGTAGCTATACACAGGAAGCTAGGAGGCCCCTGTAGCTATACACAGGAAGCTAGGAGGGCCCTGTAGCTCTACAAATGAAGCTAGGAGGCCCTGTAGATCTACACATGGAGCTAGGAGGCCCCTGTAGCTATACACATGAAGCTAGGAGGGCCCTATAGCTCTACACATGAAGCTAGGAGGCCCTGTAGCTCTACACATGAAGCTAGGAGGCCCTGTAGCTATACACAGGAAGCTAGGAGGCCCCTGTAGCTACACACAGGAAGCTAGGAGGCCCCTGTAGCTATACACAGGAAGCTAGGAGGGCCGTATAGCTCTACACATGAAGCTAGGAGGCCCTGTAGCTCTACACATGAAGCTAGGAGGCCCCTGTGGCTATACACATGAAGCTAGGAGGGCCCTGTAGCTCTACACATGAAGCTAGGAGGCCCCTGTAGCTATACAAAGGAAGCTAGGAGGCCCTGTAGCTATACACAGGAAGCTAGGAGGGCCCTGTAGCTATACACATGAAGCTAGGAGGCCCTGTAGCTCTACACAGGAAGCTAGGAGGGCCCTGTAGCTATACACATGGAGCTAGGAGGCCCTGTAGCTATACACATGAAACTTGGAGGGCCCTGTAGCTATACACATGGAGCTAGGAGGCCCTGTAGCTATACACATGAAGCTAGGAGGCCCTGTAGCTATACACATGAAGCTAGGAGGCCCTGTAGCTCTACACAGGAAGCTAGGAGGCCCTGTAGCTATACACATGAAGCTAGGAGGCCCCTGTAGCTATACACATGAAGCTAGGAGGCCCCTGTAGCTATACACAGGAAGCTAGGAGGCCCTGTAGCTATACACATGAAGCTAGGAGGGCCCTGTAGCTATACACATGAAGCTAGGAGGGCCCTGTAGCTATACACATGAAGCTAGGAGGGCCCTGTAGCTCTATACTTGAAGCTAGGAGGCCCTGTAGCTCTACACAGGAAGCTATGAGGGCCCTGTAGCTATACACATATACTAGGAGGCCCTGTAGCTATACACATGAAGCTTGGAGGGCCCTGTAGCTATACACATGGAGCTAGGAGGCCCTGTAGCTATACACATGAAGCTAGGAGGCCCTGTAGCTATACACATGAAGCTAGGAGGCCCTTTAGCTCTACACAGGACGCTAGGAGGCCCTGTAGCTATACACATGAAGCTAGGAGGGCCCTGTAGCTCTACACATGAAGCTAGGAGGCCCCTGTAGCTATACACATGAAGCTAGGATGCCCCTGTAGCTATACACAGGAAGCTAGGAGGCCCTATAGCTATACACATGAAGCTAGGAGGGCCCTGTAGCTATACACATGAAGCTAGGAGGGCCCTATAGCTATACACATGAAGCTAGGAGGGCCCTGTAGCTATACACATGAAGCTAGGAGGGCCCTGTAGCTATACACAGGAAGCTAGGAGGGCCGTGTAGCTATACACATGAAGCTAGGAGGCCCCTGTAGCTATACACAGGAAGCTAGGAGGCCCTGTAGCTCTACACGTGAAGCTAGGATGGCCCTGTAGCTATACACAGGAAGCTAGGAGGCCCTGTAGCTATACACATGAAGCTTGGAGGGCCCTGTAGCTATACACAGGAAGCTAGGAGTCCCTGTAGCTATACACAGGAAGCTAGGAGGCCCTGTAGCTATACACATGAAGCTTGGAGGGCCCTGTAGCTATACACAGGAAGCTAGGAGGCCCTGTAGCTCTACACATGAAGCTAGGAGGCCCTGTAGCTATACACAGGAAGCTAGGAGGCCCCTGTAGCTACACACAGGAAGCTAGGAGGCCCCTGTAGCTATACACAGGAAGCTAGGAGGGCCGTATAGCTCTACACATGAAGCTAGGAGGCCCTGTAGCTCTACACATGAAGCTAGGAGGCCCCTGTGGCTATACACATGAAGCTAGGAGGGCCCTGTAGCTCTACACATGAAGCTAGGAGGCCCCTGTAGCTATACAAAGGAAGCTAGGAGGCCCTGTAGCTATACACAGGAAGCTAGGAGGGCCCTGTAGCTATACACATGAAGCTAGGAGGCCCTGTAGCTCTACACAGGAAGCTAGGAGGGCCCTGTAGCTATACACATGGAGCTAGGAGGCCCTGTAGCTATACACATGAAACTTGGAGGGCCCTGTAGCTATACACATGGAGCTAGGAGGCCCTGTAGCTATACACATGAAGCTAGGAGGCCCTGTAGCTATACACATGAAGCTAGGAGGCCCTGTAGCTCTACACAGGAAGCTAGGAGGCCCTGTAGCTATACACATGAAGCTAGGAGGCCCCTGTAGCTATACACATGAAGCTAGGAGGCCCCTGTAGCTATACACAGGAAGCTAGGAGGCCCTGTAGCTATACACATGAAGCTAGGAGGGCCCTGTAGCTATACACATGAAGCTAGGAGGGCCCTGTAGCTATACACATGAAGCTAGGAGGGCCCTGTAGCTCTATACTTGAAGCTAGGAGGCCCTGTAGCTCTACACAGGAAGCTATGAGGGCCCTGTAGCTATACACATATACTAGGAGGCCCTGTAGCTATACACATGAAGCTTGGAGGGCCCTGTAGCTATACACATGGAGCTAGGAGGCCCTGTAGCTATACACATGAAGCTAGGAGGCCCTGTAGCTATACACATGAAGCTAGGAGGCCCTTTAGCTCTACACAGGACGCTAGGAGGCCCTGTAGCTATACACATGAAGCTAGGAGGGCCCTGTAGCTCTACACATGAAGCTAGGAGGCCCCTGTAGCTATACACATGAAGCTAGGATGCCCCTGTAGCTATACACAGGAAGCTAGGAGGCCCTATAGCTATACACATGAAGCTAGGAGGGCCCTGTAGCTATACACATGAAGCTAGGAGGGCCCTATAGCTATACACATGAAGCTAGGAGGGCCCTGTAGCTATACACATGAAGCTAGGAGGGCCCTGTAGCTATACACAGGAAGCTAGGAGGGCCGTGTAGCTATACACATGAAGCTAGGAGGCCCCTGTAGCTATACACAGGAAGCTAGGAGGCCCTGTAGCTCTACACGTGAAGCTAGGATGGCCCTGTAGCTATACACAGGAAGCTAGGAGGCCCTGTAGCTATACACATGAAGCTTGGAGGGCCCTGTAGCTATACACAGGAAGCTAGGAGTCCCTGTAGCTATACACAGGAAGCTAGGAGGCCCTGTAGCTATACACATGAAGCTTGGAGGGCCCTGTAGCTATACACAGGAAGCTAGGAGGCCCTGTAGCTCTACACATGAAGCTAGGAGGCCCTGTAGCTATACACATGAAGCTAGGAGGCCCTGTAGCTATACACATGAAGCTAGGAGGCCCTGTAGCTATACACATGAAGCTAGGAGGGCCCTGTAGCTCTATACTTGAAGCTAGGAGGCCCTGTAGCTATACACATGAAGCTAGGAGGGCCTGTAGCTATACACATGAAGCTAGGAGGCCCTGTAGCTATACACAGGAAGCTAGGAGGCCCCTGTAGCTATACACATGAAGCTAGGAGGCCCTGTAGCTCTACACATGAAGCTAGGAGGCCCTGTATCTATACACAGGAAGCTAGGAGGCCCCTGTAGCTATACACAGGAAGCTAGGAGGGCCCTGTAGCTCTACAAATGAAGCTAGGAGGCCCTGTAGATTTACACATGGAGCTAGGAGGCCCCTGTAGCTATACACATGAAGCTAGGAGGGCCCTATAGCTCTACACATGAAGCTAGGAGGCCCTGTAGCTCTGCACATGAAGCTAGGAGGCCCTGTAGCTATACACAGGAAGCTAGGAGGCCCCTGTAGCTATACACAGGAAGCTAGGAGGCCCCTGTAGCTATACACAGGAAGCTAGGAGGGCCCTATAGCTCTACACATGAAGCTAGGAGGCCCTGTAGCTCTACACATGAAGCTAGGATGCCCCTGTGGCTATACACATGAAGCTAGGAGGGCCCTGTAGCTCTACACATGATGCTAGGAGGCCCCTGTAGCTATACACAGGAAGCTAGGAGGCCCTGTAGCTATAGGTTGTTTGCAGGTCACGTCATTCGCTCTAGTGGAATGTTGTTGGGGGTCAGGAAGTGATTTGCACATAACGAAGATACTCATAGTCAGTGAGACTCTCTGATTAAAATGCCAAAGTTTTGCGCGGTTTACGGCTGTACCAACCGATCGAATCGGGAAAAAAACAAGGGGTACTTTCGAGTCCCGAAAGTGGTTATACATAAAGGGGAGAAGTTTAAAAAAGTCACAGAAAAACGGTGGCAGGCGTGGATCAGAAATCTCCGGTTGTGGTCTGAAGGAGCCGAATCAGACAACGCGCGTATATGCAGTGACCACTTTGTGAAAGGTAAGGCAGTAATTTAGCTACTTACATAGCTGGATAAAACTGACAAAAATACAGACCAGGAGGCAATATTGCTGGAAACATATAGCTAACGTTACATCTGTGATATCACCCTGTGTGTTTGTGTTTCGCAGCTAGATAGCTGACGCTATCTTCCGGTGTCTTTGTTTTTAAGCAATGCTAACATTAGCTAGCTATCACGGCCAGTGGTTTTCAACGATCTCTTAGGACCGAAACTACTGTTATCCCTCTTTGCTGTCATTGTTGGGTGTTTATCACTTTGCTATTTATTTTATTCAGGCTGCCCGAGTGCTGCCAACGATGTAGACTCTCCAGACTGGGCTCCTACAGTTAACCTTGGTTACCAGCAAGGTAAACCAATGACAGAGGCATCATGTCAACGTGAGGAAAGGTTGAGGTCCAGAAAAGCAGATGAGACCTGCACCGATGCAGCAGAGGCATTGCTGGACCTCGGTGAGGGCTCACAGAGCCCAGCATCGGAATACCACAAAGGTAAATTAAATATAATGCATGGAGGAGCTTTCACGTAGCCAATGTTACATTAAGTATTTTGACAACTATGTATGTCACTTGTTTACATCATATGTGTGGGAGAGAGACAGACAGAAGGGGGAGAGTGTGGGAGAGAGACAGACAGAGAGAGACAGTGTGTGTGGGAGAGAGACAGACAGAAGGGGCAGAGTGTGGGAGAGAGACAAACAGACAGAGAGACAGTGTGTGTGGGAGAGACAGAGACAGAGTGTGTGTGAGAGAGACAGACAGAAAGGGGGAGAGACAGTGTGTGACAGACAGAGACAGAGTGTGTGTGGGAGAGACAGACAGAAAGGGGGAGAGACAGAGTGTGTGACAGACAGAGAGAGACAGAGTGTGTGTGGGAGAGAGACAGACAAGAGTAAATTAAATGTATTTTGACAACTATGTATGTCACTTGTTTACATCATAATTTAACAAATAATTACCACCACCTTTATACAATTTGTAAATTATATAACTAAACTATCTTTTCCCCTCTTATCCCCTTTGCCAAATATATTCTATGTAGATGCAGGCTGCCAGACAGACCTGACTATGGAGGATCTTGAGAAGATGGAGGATGTTCTGAATCACTCCGTAGTGGAGCTGAGTGACCTCAGGAAAAAAGTACTGGACAGGGAATTTAGTCCAGATGCTTTTCAGAACAACGAAGAGAAGACAAAATTTTACACAGGATTGCCCAATTTCTTAGTTTTGATGCAAGTGTTTCAGCTATGTGAGCCACACATCAACTATAGCTCTTTGTCGGCGCTCTCCAAATTTAAACAGTTCATGTTGGTCTTAATTCGGTTGAGACTAAACCTTCCACTCCAAGATTTGGCCTTCAGGTTCAATGTTTCCTGTTCCACTGTGTCTCGAATTTGGCACAAGATAATTGGCATACTTCATGAAAGATTAGAGTTTATAATAGAGTGGCCAGAGCGAGAGGTGCTGCAAGCTACAATGCCAATGTCATTCAGGCAAGCATTTGGGTGTAAGGTTGCCGTAATAGTGGACTGTTTTGAAGTTTTCCTTGAAAGGCCATCTAATTTGCTGGCAAGAGCACAAACTTGGTCCAATTATAAACACCATAACACAGTTACATTTCTCATTGGCATTGCTCCTCAAGGATATGTCACATACATCTCTCGTGCTTGGGGAGGGAGAGTGAGTGACAAGCAGATAACTGAAGAGAGTAGCCTTCTAAATAATTTGTTACCCGGAGACATTGTTCTGGCAGACCGTGGCTTTACTATAGGGGATAGTGTGGGGTTTTACTGTGCTTCATTGAAGATGCCTGCTTTCACAAAAGGGAAGAGCCAGCTATCTGCATATGAAGTTGAGCAAACAAGAAAACTCGCTAATGTGCGTATTCACGTGGAAAGGGTCATAGGATTAGTGAGAAGAAAGTACCAAATTCTGCAGAGTACCCTCCCCGTTGAACACATGGCTGTAAAAACAGGCGAGTCACTGGCGCTGATTGATAAGATTGGAGTAATTTGCTGTGCATTATCCAATCTTTCAGACTCTGTTGTCCCACTGGAGTAAGCAATATTCTATTCATCTAAAGGTCAAATAGGAAAATAAGATGCATGCCCTGCATAGTTTTGCATTGAATGATTTGAGGTAGATTTGATTATAAATAATGGGTCGATGTTTTCTCAGACCTCCACTAACGGGTGCGTAGTTCTAGCCCGGACTACGAATAGTTTAATGATAATATTGAATAATAATATTTCAAATATATGTCTCCCTCTACCTGTCTGTCATTATTATTTTATTGAAATAAAAATGTATTAATTTCATTCAATTAATCTTTGTCATTTTTAAATCAGTTCTAATTAGATTTGAATGGTTGTTTGTAGTTAAACTATGTTTGAATCCGTTATTAAATTATCTTTGTCTTGAGAAAATCATATTCATTGTCTATGTAGTCACAATGAAAATACTGGGTGCTTGTAGTAGGATGTAGCTTACACCTGGAAAAAAATTTCCAACTTGGTCGCTTTCTTTCTTCACAACATGTGACCATTTCATGTAGTAGTTTTCAGAGGAAACGGCCTAGGGGAAACCGAGGCACAACATGGAAATGTAACCCCTCTTCCCAGCTCCCAAGAACCACCAGCAACAAGTGATGTGAAGCCCTTTAGGTTTATTTTGATCAGGGTGGTTAACAACAAAAATATAACAACCTAGGAATAACTACACAAACAAAAGAAACAATTAATTAACCTAAACTACCTATATATTTCAGATATCAATTTGTTTTATTTGTGCCTATATAACTAAAGCTATAAGATTTTGACCTGTTGTGATATTCATGTTCTATAAACTACCATTTATTTACAATTTATTACAGGAATATGCACAGATTAAAGAAACATTTCAAACATGATTTGGTTCACTTTGTGAAGTGCTGTCCCAACACTTCAGGAAGAACACAGTGTCTGAAGAACTCTTGAACTTTGGGAATGACATTGACCCAGAGTTCCGCATCAGGCAAAATCCTCTCTACAAAGATGTCATTTGTGTTCCACACTACAAAGTCACAATAGTCAGCACCCACAATGTGGAGCTGAGCCTGTACTTGATAGTAGTACGCGTGCTTCCTGTCCAGTTTCACATCGTCCCCATCGAAGATGAGACAGAAGCCCTGGTCTCCAGCACACAGGCGTAGATTGGCCTCCTCCTGTTTGCTGTGTGGGCACTAAAAGTTCACAATGAAAATAGTCACTTCTTCTGCATAGTATCTCCTTTTCAAATGTTCAGCTTCAAGATCTGTTAATTTCTCTCATGCACCACGTGATGTTTCTATGTCTTTACAACATGTAGGAACATAAACTGTGCATTGAATTACAAAGTACTAGGTTACTCTTCTCACAAATCCCAGTTCCATTAGTCACAATGCCAATACACCTGCTCTACTGTGTTATTGAGGACGTCAAAACATGAATGGTAAATGCATATCCAAATCCATACTGAAGAAATAGCTGGTACCTTTATCTCACAAACCCCAGTTCCATGACAGGCGCATGTGACAATTCCATCTGGTGAGGCTCCCATGTATGGCCACTTCTGATTCAGCCAAAGTCCACTGTCCATGCAGGAGAAACCCTCATGGTCCACACTTTGCAGTTGTTCATACTGTCTTCTGGCTGTTGCCTCATTTTTACATCCATACCTGTAATGCATACCAGTAGCAATAGGAAGAGAGAGTTGTACAACCATAATTAGTAACTGATTTACTAAATGTGATGTAGGTCAGCATTTATAGGGACAATTGTAGTGCACTGGTTTACATCATCCTACTCCAGACCTCAAAGATTAAACATACTTCTAGCCAGCCCTAACCTATGTGTCATAATAGGTCAATTGCAGATGTCCTTGTCTTGCAATTACTTTCCCCTAATAAATACCTCGTTGCAGCTGTAGAGAGCTTGTGTGCCTCTGGGTAGCATATGGACTTGACCAAGGACTTTGACGGCTGTGAAATACTTGTGTGTAGAACCTGCTTCAGTTTAGAGGCTGTTACCCTTCCTGCTCTTTGGCGGAACCAGATTGTTGATGAGCTCTGGTTTCTGGTCTCCTCCTCTACTGCCTGTACCTGTGACTGTGTTAGCTCTTCCAGTCTGAAATCCTGGCATGCTTTCTTCAACTCTGTTGGAGGTAGCTGCAGTGTCTCTGGTGTCCTATATGCAGTTAGTAGTTTAGGTAGCTTGCTCACAGACTTTGGGACAAATTCTCTGCAATATGGTGACCTGGACATCAGTGCAGCACTTTTTGGGGAGTTTAGGTGTAAAGCCTTGAAAAACTGACTATAAGTTTCTGATCCTTGCTTCACTCTTGGACACTGGACTGTGGAACTCTCAGGTGTTTGTTTCTCTATAAGACAGATATTGCACAGCTTTAAAGTGAAACTTGGAACATATTATTGCACAGGTATTTTGCATTCAGTACTGTACACCTCTGCTCACCTGTCCCTGCAATGGCATGATCTAGTTTTTGCTTCTTAGATTTTGCAGATGAAAAGTCTATCATCGCAACTGGAGCGGCAGGAATCTGAAAGCGCGAGAGGCATAGAGAATATAAACGTTTTAAATGTACCCCTACATACAGCTCACACTGAAACAAAAGTAAATTACGTGCATTTGATTACCTTTTTGACATGTGATGGCATTAACCACTTGCACTTTTCCATGGTGCAGGACTCAGTCTCTCTCATTTTAACACCCACTTCAATGGCGAACAGAACTGCTCCAACATGCGAGCAGGATTCTGACAATCTGTTGGTAGATTTGTAGATCTGGTATGTCATAAATGTCTAGCGATGCAACAGTACAGTAACTGTCTACCTGTATGTCATGATGAATTGAAAATGGGGGACCCTGATGTAAACAAGACGAAAGTCTGGCCACCATCAGAGTGACACCTTCATGGCATCTAGTTAGCATCATTTTACAACAGCGATATGTAGTTAAACATGTCTTGCATTATTATGATGACTTACCCAGCCATACAATCACAATGTGCTGTGACAACTTCTCCATTTCGTTTTGCCACGATCCACGTTTTTAGCGGTGTTGCACCAGACCTCTGAGAATGGTTGACCTAGTGGCAAGGTAGAAAATAGTAGCTAGCGTTTAGCGCATAGCCTGACTGACGCCAGTATCCATGTACATTAGAGTTGAAATAGCAATATAAAAGAGTGATTCTCAAGTAGATTTACTCACCCGCGCAAAAACAAGACGACAGTCATTCAATGCTGCCTTTGATCCGAGGTCATTTACCCAACCACACACCAAATAGTTATAAGCCTCCAGACTCTTGTATGCCTTCATCTGGCTAGCCGTGTAGTAGGAGGTCTGGAGGACGAGGTAATTGGTTATATCAATCGCCTCAACGCCAGGCAAATCGGTCAAGACGCGAGAAAAATCGATTTTCCTCAGCGTGTACGGATCATATCCAATATGTTTTGATATTTTCTGATGATACCTAGTGCGTGTAGGCTCATCCAACGCTTTTGCGTATTGACTTTCCATTGTTTTGAATCACTGTTCTTGACTTCCTGCCCCCCAGGTGAGTTTCGCGCGTCATCAAAATCACGTGACTGCAAACAAGCTATACACAGGAAGCAAGGAGGGCCCTGTAGCTATACACATGAAACTAGGCGGCCCTGTAGCTCTACACAGGAAGCTAGGAGGGCCCTGTAGCTATACACATGGAGCTAGGAGGCCCTGTAGCTATACACAGGAAGCTAGGAGGCCCTGTAGCTATACACATGAAGCTAGGAGGGCCCTGTAGCTCTACACATGAAGCTAGGAGGCCCCTGTAGCTATACACATGAAGCTAGGAGGCCCCTGTAGCTATACACAGGAAGCTAGGAGGCCCTGTAGCTATACACATGAAGCTAGGAGGGCCCTGTAGCTATACACATGAAGCTAGGAGGGCCCTGTAGCTATACACATGAAGCTAGTAGGGCCATATAGCTATACACATGAAGCTAGGAGGGCCCTGTAGCTATACACATGAAGCTAGGAGGGCCCTGTAGCTATACACGTGAAGCTAGGAGTGCCCTGTAGCTCTACACATGAAGCTAGGAGGCCCCTGTAGCAACGTCAGAAGGATACGCCCCTTCCTGACAAAATAAGCCACCCAACTCCTCATCCAATCAACAGTCATCTCCCGCCTCGACTACTGCAACGCACTGCTAGCTGGCCTCCCGGCCACTGCCACCAAGCCTCTTCAACTCATTCAAAACGCAGCGGCCCGCCTGATATCAAACCTACCGAAGTCGGCCCATGTCACCCCACTTCTTAGGGACCTGCACTGGCTCCCCATTGCTGCACGTATCCGCTTCAAGGCCCTCGACCTAGCATACCGTGCAGCAAAGGGAACCGCTCCCGCCTACCTCCGGTCAATGGTCTCTAACTACACACCCTCAAGACCCCTACGCTCTGCATCTTCTGGCCGCCTCAGACCTACTCCTATCCAAGCTCCCGGAGGGTCATCAAAGAGAAGCCGCCTATTCTCAGTCCTTGCCCCACAATGGTGGAATGAACTACCCATCCCAGTTAGGACAGCCGAATCCCATCCAATCTTTCGCCGTCGACTAAAGACTCACTTCTTCAACCATTATCTGAAATGATTAAAAAAAAAAAAAAAAAAAAAAAAAAAAAACCCTGACTAACCTTACTGTCATGCACTTGTCCTAATAAACTAACCTACACTGTAACACGCAACACTTGATGAACATTGTTACTCAGCTGATAGAGTTGTACCCTTCTTGCTGTCTTGTCGTACAGAACTTGTAAGTCGCTTTGGATAAAAGCGTCAGCTAAATGACTAAATGTAAATGTAAATGTATACACAGGAAGCTAGGAGGCCCTGTAGCTATACACAGGAAGCTAGGAGGGCCCTGTAGCTATACACATGAAGCTAGGAGGCCCTGTAGCTCTACACAGGAAGCTAGGAGGGCCCTGTAGCTATACACATGGAGCTAGGAGGCCCTGTAGCTATACACATGAAGCTTGGAGGGCCCTGTAGCTATACACATGGAGCTAGGAGGCCCTGTAGCTATACACATGAAGCTAGGAGGCCCTGTAGCTATACACATGAAGCTAGGAGGCCCTGTAGCTCTACACAGGAAGCTAGGAGGCCCTGTAGCTATACACATGAAGCTAGGAGGCCCCTGTAGCTATACACATGAAGCTAGGAGGCCCCTGTAGCTATACACAGGAAGCTAGGAGGCCCTGTAGCTATACACATGAAGCTAGGAGGCCCTGTAGCTATACACATGAAGCTAGGAGGCCCTGTAGCTATACACATGAAGCTAGGAGGCCCTGTAGCTATACACATGAAGCTAGGAGGGCCCTGTAGCTATACACATGAAGCTAGGAGGGCCCTGTAGCTATACACATGAAGCTAGGAGGGCCCTGTAGCTATACACAGGAAGCTAGGATGGCCCTGTAGCTATACACATGAAGCTAGGAGGGCCCTGTAGCTATACACAGGACGCTAGGAGGGCCGTGTAGCTATACACATGAAGCTAGGAGGCCCCTGTAGCTATACACAGGAAGCTAGGAGGCCCTGTAGCTCTACACAGGAAGCTAGGAGGGTCCTGTAGCTCTACACAGGAAGATAGGAGGCCCTGTAGCTATACACATGAAACTTGGAGGGCCCTGTAGCTATACACAGGAAGCTAGGAGGCCCTGTAGCTATACACAGGAAGCTAGGAGGCCCTGTAGCTATACACAGGAAGCTAGGAGGCCCCTGTAGCTATACACATGAAGCTTGGAGGGCCCTGTAGCTATACACAGGAAGCTAGGAGGCCCTGTAGGGCTACACATGAAGCTAGGAGGCCCTGTAGCTATACACATGAAGCTAGGAGGCCCTGTAGCTATACACATGAAGCTAGGAGGCCCTGTAGCTATACACATGAAGCTAGGAGGGCCCTGTAGCTCTACACATGAAGCTAGGAGGCCCTGTAGCTATACACATGAAGCTAGGAGGGCCTGTAGCTATACACATGAAGCTAGGAGGCCCTGTAGCTATACACAGGAAGCTAGGAGGCCCCTGTAGCTATACACAAGAAGCTAGGAGGCCCTGTAGCTCTACACATGAAGCTAGGAGGCCCTGTAGCTATACACAGGAAGCTAGGAGGCCCCTGTAGCTATACACAGGAAGCTAGGAGGGCCCTGTAGCTCTACAAATGAAGCTAGGAGGCCCTGTAGATCTACACATGGCGCTAGGAGGCCCCTGTAGCTATACACATGAAGCTAGGAGGGCCCTATAGCTCTACACATGAAGCTAGGAGGCCCTGTAGCTCTACACATTAAGCTAGGAGGCCCTGTAGCTATACACAGGAAGCTAGGAGGCCCCTGTAGCTATACACAGGAAGCTAGGAGGCCCCTGTAGCTATACACAGGAAGCTAGGAGGGCCCTATAGCTCTACACATGAAGCTAGGAGGCCCTGTAGCTCTACACAGGAAGCTAGGAGGGCCTGTAGCTATACACATGAAGCTAGGAGGCCCCTGTGGCTATACACATGAAGCTAGGAGGGCCCTGTAGCTCTACACGTGAAGCTAGGAGGCCCTGTAGCTCTACACATGAAGCTAGGAGGCCCTGTAGCTCTACACATGAAGCTAGGAGGCCCCTGTAGCTATACACATGAAGCTAGGAGGGCCCTGTAGCTATACACATGACGCTAGGAGGGCCCTGTAGCTATACACATGAAGCTAGGAGGGCCCTGTAGCTCTACACATGAAGCTAGGAGGGCCCTGTAGCTATACACATGAAGCTAGGAGGGCCCTGTAGCTATACACAGGACGCTAGGAGGGCCGTGTAGCTATACACATGAAGCTAGGAGGCCCCTGTAGCTAAACACAGGAAGCTAGGAGGCCCTGTAGCTCTACACGTTAAGCTATGAGGGCCCTGTAGCTATACACAGGAAGCTAGGAGGCCCTGTAGCTCTACACAGGAAGCTAGGAGGGTCCTGTAGCTCTACACAGGAAGATAGGAGGCCCTGTAGCTATACACATGAAACGTGGAGGGCCCTGTAGCTATACACAGGAAGCTAGGAGGCCCTGTAGCTATACACAGGAAGCTAGGAGGCCCTGTAGCTATACACATGAAGCTTGGAGGGCCCTGTAGCTATACACAGGAAGCTAGGAGGCCCTGTAGGGCTACACATGAAGCTAGGAGGCCCTGTAGCTATACACATGAAGCTAGGAGGCCCCTGTGGCTATACACATGAAGCTAGGAGGGCCCTGTAGCTCTACACGTGAAGCTAGGAGGCCCTGTAGCTCTACACATGAAGCTAGGAGGCCCTGTAGCTCTACACATGAAGCTAGGAGGCCCCTGTAGCTATACACATGAAGCTAGGAGGGCCCTGTAGCTATACACATGAAGCTAGGAGGCCCTGTAGCTATACACATGGAGCTAGGAGGCCCCTGTAGCTATACACATGAAGCTAGGAGGGCCCTGTAGCTCTACACATGAAGCTAGGAGGGCCCTATAGCTCTACACAGGAAGCTAGGAGGGCCCTGTAGCTATACACATGAAGCTAGGAGGGCCCTGTAGCTATACACATGAAGCTAGGAGGGCCCTGTAGCTATACACATGAAGCTAGGAGGGCCCTGTAGCTCTACACATGAAGCTAGGAGGCCCTGTAGCTATACACAGGAAGCTAGGAGGCCCTGTAGCTATACACATGGAGCTAGGAGGCCCTGTAGCTATACACATGAAGCTAGGAGGGCCCTGTAGCTATACACATGAAGCTAGGAGGGCCCTGTAGCTATACACATGAAGCTAGGAGGGCCCTGTAGTTATACACATGGAGCTAGGAGGCCCTGTAGCTATACACAGGAAGCTAGGAGGCCCTGTAGCTATACACAGGAAGCTAGGAGGCCCTGTAGCTATACACATGGAGCTAGGAGGCCCTGTAGCTATACACATGAAGCTAGGAGGGCCCTGTAGCTATACACATGAAGCTAGGAGGCCCTGTAGCTCTACACATGAAGCTAGGAGGCCCTGTAGCTATACACATGAAGCTAGGAGGCCCTGTAGCTATACACATGAAGCTAGGAGGGCCCTGTAGCTATACACATGAAGCTAGGAGGGCCCTGTAGCTCTACACATGAAGCTAGGAGGGCCCTGTAGCTATACACATGGAGCTAGGAGGCCCTGTAGCTCTACACATGAAGCTAGGAGGGCCCTGTAGCTATACACATGAAGCTAGGAGGGCCCTGTAGCTATACACATGAAGCTAGGAGGGCCCTGTAGCTCTACACATGAAGCTAGGAGGGCCCTGTAGCTATACACATGAAGCTAGGAGGCCCTGTAGCTATACACATTTGATTTATGATGACATAAGAATCTTATGATACAATCATTCTAAGGATTATGTGTGTAATACATTTTGTTTTGTATACAAATTGCAAGTTATGCAAATGTGAACAAATCTGTAGCGACACATGTGACACCGACAGAGGGATCATACTCCAGCCAGTTTATATCCCGTTTGCTTTCCTTAACCCTTTCACTACCACACTACAGAAGGTTAACCTTTCACTGCCACACTACACACGGTGAAAGGGTTAGGTTTCTGTAGTGTGGTTGTGAAAGGCTTAACCCTTTGTCGTGTGGCAGTGAAAAAGGGTTAACCAGCTGTATTGTCTCGGTGAAAGGGTTAACCATTTTGATACTGTGGTTAGTGAAAGGGTAATTCATCACACTGGCTTATCCAGGAACCTTGGCTTACAGACACCGATCTTATTGACTGCCATTGTATGTGGCCTGTATACTCGTGTTTTGTTAGTGCATCAAGTCATTCCTTTCCAACACTGGCCACCATTTTAGATGTTTTTAATTTTAGTTTTACGTTATGGTGATGAATCATAAAATGATATAAGATAAATCTTACCCAAAAATGAACTTGTGGCCGTGCTGACAAAGAAGGAGCTCCTTCTATTCACACTCTCTCTCTCTCTCTCTATATCTCTCTCTCTATCTCTCTATCTCTCTCTCTTACTGTTACTCGGACACTCGGACAAGCAGATAATATGGCGATTATTATATTTTATATAATATATAAAATAGTATATTGCCATATTTTCTGACATTTTCATGTGGACCAGTACATGATGCACAATTGCACATACTGACCTATAGTGTTTGTGTCTTACTTCCATCTCCTCTCAGGGTTCAACTCCAACATCAACCTGCTTGGCCGTGAAGACTGTGGCTCCGCCCCCACCTCCCCATCTCCACAGCTACAGGACAGGAACGCCAATCACCACACCACCCACTCCCAGAGTCCCGCCCCCGTGGAGAACGGCAACCAGATCACCAACGGTAACCGGATTTGTACTGTCCAATCAGAATCTTTGGAGTCGTTTTGTTTTCGCATATCGGGAATTTGCCTTTGGGTGAAATATAGACAGCATATCGATGGCTGAAACGCAAAACCTCCTATCTGAGAATTTCACTTTTTTGAGAAAACAAAAATATATATATATATATTGCAGACAGACTGAATAGGTGCAGATAGGAGGTTTCTCATCATCTGAAGTGACATTTTGTAGATAGGAGGTTTTGTGTTTCAGCCATCGATGTCCAAAGAGATCAGCTGTACAAAGAAGGAATGCAGAGAGGAAATTAATTAAAAAAAAATGATATTAAAAGTAGGATAATAAGATAGGAAAATAAGATTTACAAGAGTGGGTGTAGAGACAAGTATAGCCTGCAAGTTAATTAAATCTGAGGGGCAGATGTTGAGGAGCTAAATCAGGATGAGGCTGAAACAGTTTACAGGCTTCTTCTAATAAAACGTCCACCTGAAGTAATGGCTGAATTGAATGAAAGGAGCCAAGAGGAGCTTATGAGTATTATGGGAGATGTTGGTTGTTGTCATCGGGCATCGGGAGGTGGACTTAGGCCACTGACACACGCCTGTGATGTAAAGGGAGTAATAACAGGCCAGGCCATTCCAAGCCAGCCTGCTCTGACAGGCCACAGTATTACACTGGCACTTGGCTTCGACCTCAGGGAGAAAGATCTAACCCTGCATGTTACGCACCCCAGTAAGGGGACGCAACACAAGGCCACAGACAGGGTAGGTGAGGGTGCAGTGACACAAAACCATGGAAACAGTTTGCAAAATAATAGTATTTATTTATAAACACAGCAACACAGATCAAGGAGGACTACCAGTGGCACCAAATGAAATACAAAAGGAAATGAACCCCCCCCCCCTTTACAGGCGCTGAACACCCAAAAGTAAAAGTACAGGTGGTGGTGCTCACTCTAAAGCTGGTGTCTTTAACATCAGGTCACCTACGTGATGCAAAATGTAGACCCAGGGTATCTACCTGTCCTCAATGTCCCTGTGTGCGAAACAAAATATTAATACACAAAAAAAACAATCACCATAGGCTGGGTGACAAACAAATATATACAGGTTAGGGTTAGAACAGAAATGTGCAACAAACAAGGAACACCAAAAGATACAATGATTCACTAAATAGCACAAAGAACCAGAGCCTTCACCAGCTCTACCAAATACCAGAGCCTTCACCAGCTCTACAAATACCAGGGGGCCTTCACCAGCTCTACAAATACCAGAGCCTTCACCAGCTTGTTACCAAAACATACCCTAAGGACACAAAGAGCTCTACCACAAAGACACAGAGATAGTTACCACAACCATGAACCAGAGAGCTCACTAACACTGCACACAATGGGGTATATGAAGGGGTGTGGAGCTTGATTGCTGACAAGCCTCAGCTGCTGCTGCTGTTGCTGTTGCTGGAGTGAGATGGTGATTGACCAGCTGCTGCTGGAACTGAGAATGGGGATATGTAGACACAAGAGGGAGACAAGACAACAACAAACAAATTGCCTACATACATAACACATAATTCCCTATATATATATATTAGGGCTGTCAGTTTATCGCGTTAATTAGATTAATTAATTACACAGCAAATTATCGCGTTATGAAAATTAACTCAAAATTAATTACACATTTTTTTTTTTTTTTTTTTTTTATATATATATTTTTTTTGTATCTCATTAATTCCATAAGAACGTAGAATACACATTACAGACTTTTTTTATATGGTCCATTTGCATGTTCTTGGTATCTGATTCTAGGGACGTCTATGGATCTCAGGGAATGTATTCCCAGTGTCAGAAATACTGTCTGTTACTAGGCTTGAGTAAATTGTAATGAACCAAATGAGAATATCAATAATTTTTTTTTATCTTTGACTGTGAATAACACTATGCTCAAATTGACCAGACCTGAAAAATCTAAGCAAATTAATAGATGGAAGATGATTAAACAGAAGGTTTTGTAGATACAGTACTGAATTCTGCCATCCGGACACATGCAATTTGAAATATGATTATAGAATATAGAATATCAGGCATAAAATGGTTATGCGATTAAAATGTGATTAATTAGATTAATTAATTACAAATCCTGTAATTAATTAGATACATTTTTTTAATCGCCTGACAGCACTAATATATATTTATATAATACAATATAATATACAATGATACATACAAGGGAAAAAATTATACAAGGACAGAGTCCGTAACACTCCCCCACATAAGGAGTCAGCCCACGGCTGACGAAAACATAACACCATCATCAACACAATAAAAATAAACACTCAACCGCTCCCAAAAGCAAAAACACCTTTCAACGAGCTAACCTCTAGAAAGGGCATCGGCAAACACATGATCTGTGCCCTTCTTGTGACGGACCACAACATTATACCCCTGCATAAGCAGAGACCACCGCATCAACCGCTGGTTGTGGGTATACATGCGATGCAAAAAAACAAGTGAGTTGTGGTCTGTGTGGACAACCACAGGCTCCACACTTGACCCGACATAAACTTCAAAAAATTGGAGCGCAAGCAGCAATGCCAACGTCTCCTGCTCTATTGTAGAGTAGCGTGTCTGGCTGCCACTAGACTTCTTCGAAAAGTAGCCCACAGGATGGACCAAACCCTCCGAACCGCACCAGCCCCAACACAACTTGCATCAACCTCAACAGAGAAAGGTCTACTAAAGGACTAAGGACTGGAACGCTACACAAAAGGGCCTTACAGCTTTCAAAAGCCGCCTGACATCTGTCTGTCCACACAAAAGACACCAAGGGACTGATCAGTTCAGTCAGAGGGGATGCAACTAAGGATAAATTCTTACAGAACCCCCTGTAGTAACCTGTCATCCCGAGAAAGCGATGTAGTTCTCGCCGTGTGGTTTGTACTGGGAACAAGGTTATGGCCTCTATCTTGGCCTCAAGAGGACGCACTTTACCACCGCCCACCTGTTTTCCCAGGTAGGTCACTGTTGCCTCACCAAACTCACATTTCGCTAAGTTCAGTGTCAGAGAAGCGTCTGCCAACCACTGGAACACCGTCCTCAGTGAGCTCACGTGAGCAGACCAACTCAATGAATGCACCACCACATCGTCCAGGTATGCCGTACAGTTGGGCACATCTCCCAACACTATGTTGACCAGCCTTTGAAATGTTGCTGGTGCGTTTCGCATCCCGAACGCCCTTGGCGAGAGTGGCACCTGCCAATAACCTTTTAAAAGATCCAATTTTGTCACATACCGGGCTGACCCAATGGTATCCACACAATCATCGACACGTGGCATAGGAAAATAATCAGGAATGGTTACTGCATTCACTTTTCGATAATCAGTGCAAAACCGATGAGTGGTGTCTGGTTTCGGAACCAACAGGCATGGGGAGCTCCATGGACTCAAACTGGGATGTGCCAAATTATGCTCCAATAAATATGCCACCTCCTGCTTCATTATTTTCGTTTTTACCGCATTTACCCTATAAGGATGCTGTCCTTGCATTACCGTCGTGTTGCAGAACGGTAGTGCGGGTTGGGACATCTCCAAACAAAATAGGAAAACTGTGAATGAGCGCCACCATGTCAGCTTCCTGCTCCTTACCCAAGTGTGGCATCAGGGAGGGAAGGTCCAACAACATCTCCGAGTTGCACAAGCGAGGCGTTTGTTGCTGGACCTTACAACCACTCAAACCATCCTCATCACCCACTGGCAGAGTAGTAGGAATAGAAATCACAGTCACTGGCACTGCAGCTCCCACAGTGGCCCCTGGGGGTGTACTTTGTTTTTGCTTATGTGTATGATTCTTAACTCATTGGACGCCAGAGGTCACTGTGGGCGTATGGCCGTTGTGTGCCAGCGCTTTGTTCAATGGGGATAAATGCCGGTGTTTGCAGTGCTAAAACTATATTAAATATTATAGCTATCTAATAACATAGTCGATTGTCAGTGACTTTCATCCGGTCAACATGCAAAAAACAGATACATTTTTCATCCATACATTTCCGTTTTATACCGTGGTGAATATGAGTATAGTTTTAGAGTGATCCTGTGTAATTCCAGGAAACTCTGCTAAACAGCGTTTTAGTGCAATTCACTAAACACATTGGCATTCCTCGCTTGGATCAACAATCAATCTGAAATCAACGCTATATTATCGATATTATGTTTCATCATGCAGGCATGAAAGGGGGGGGGGGGGGCGGGGCGCCCCTCCATGCTTTGATCGCTACCAACGGGATACGTTACACACACACACCACAGACACACGCTCCGATCGCGGGGAAAGAATTATCGGATCAACGCAAGATTGATAACATATAGTCCTTACCTTGTCTATGATGTACTGCAAGAAGAATAATCCAATTATCTGATCGCCATTCCAAATACTGATTGCGATCGTGTTTCCAACGTTATCCAGCATTGAACACGAAGGGGGGGGGGGCCCGAGCCTCGTCGATACATCCGTTATAAGCGTTGTTTTGCCGGAGTGTTTAGACCCCGCCCGCACGCCGCAGCTCGGCCCAGACAACAAGCCACATCGTTTCAAATGGAGTGCAATAGCGGCCGCAAGGCATTAGGCGGCGGTATTGAACGTTTGCAATCTCAGAGCCATTCCCAATGATAACATCAGGCGGGATGGATGAATTATGAATGGATATACCGAATAAAAGAAATAGCAATTAAAACCCGACTTTTCTCGGGTTTGGTGCCCAGCGCATGGCGAGTTAACCCGGGATATCTCGGGTCTGGCCCCAAATGTGTTAACTGTGTTTTTATTTTGTTATTGGTGTATATGTATGTATATGTATATATATTACATATATATATGTATATATGTATGTATATGTGTGTATATATGTATATTTGTACTCCTGTTGGGGCCTCTTGGACCAGATCAATGTTTTATCTGGCTAAATAAAGGTTAAATAAATAAATAAGAAACTGATGATTTGGTCCTGTTAACGTTAGGTTATGACTATAACCAAGTTCTGTTAACACTTAGTGAACGCTCAGCGTTCATTGCATATATCTCACTTCAGCATATATACACTGAATAATTTCACAATGTACCTTTAAATGCCAGCATTCATCTGGCCACACCCCCATCCGCTTACCTATATAAGCAGGGATGGTGCCACACACTCATCTCCTTCCCAACAAATTTCATCATAATGAAAGATCAAGGGCCTGCAGCGGCGTCTAAACGCTGAGCGTTCACTAAGTGTTAACAGAACTTGGTTATAGTCATAACCTAACGTTCTGTATCACACTTAGCTCACGCTCAGCGTTCATTGCATAATAGGAGCTGAGCGGGAGCTAGAAGCTCAACAAATGTACCCTGCTGAGGCCCCCCACAACCATCAGACCAGGGAGGGCTGAGCCCCCCCGACCCACCCTAATGGAGGGCACCCCCCCTATTGGTGGCTTCACGGGAGGGTGACGGACCCGACCGTGCGAAGAGGCACTCAAGCAACTCAACGCACAGGGTGAGCAGACCGTGGCTTGACCCCACGACTACACACACGCACAACCCGCATGCCACCCGGGAACGAACGGAGGGAAACAACCTTGTTACTGCCCCCAGAATCACGGGGTCAAGGGCAAACCCAACCCCGTGGCAAGGCCGTAGCAGCGGAGCGCGAAGGAAGACCCAGACCCACCAAAAGGACTGGACTCCCTGGAATGGGGGCCCGGAGAAGTCCATGATGCCAGCATCAAGACCCCACCAGGTGGGCACGTAGTGCCCCGCCCCCCACATCGCCAGCGTATTCGGACAAAGGCCCCTCAGCCGAGGAGGCCCTGTCCCCCCAATAGTACACCGCCTGGCACACTGACCCTGCAACAGGCAGTCAGCATGGCCGTAAGCACACAAAAAAGGTTAACCAACGGAAGCAGGCAGCGCACCGGGGAAAAACCAGGCAACATGCTATTAACCCTAGCCTGGAGACTGCGGACGAGACAGGCGCCAGAGGGGACAGCTGAACACAGCCGCCCTGGCGGAAGGAGCGGAAGCTGGCGGTGTTGCATGACCAAGCCTCCATTTAAAAAAACCCACCCAGAGGGGTTGAGGCAGAGAAGGCTGACACGATTGGCAGCCGTCAGGAACGTGCAGGGGCACCCTCAAACTGTGATCACGGGAGTTGACACTGCTCCAACACACCAGGGAATCAACCACCTTGGTGTTACCCAATGCGGTGGTTGTTCCTATAACCCCTCAAGAAAAAAACTCCAAAACACACCTGCGGGTATACACCGGCTATACCGCAGTACAAGTGTTTCAGTTTTTCAAAAAAGGGTTAACCCAGGCCTACGGGTCGACAAAACATTACTTCGGACCGGGCCTGGCGATACAGGAAGCACAGGGTCACCAGAGGAGGTCAAAGACCACCCCAACAGGCCCCTCTTCGCCATGCGTGAGAGAGGAGCGAAAAAGAATGGAGAACCAGCCCCTAAGCACACCGTACTTGGTATTCCCAGGCGGTCTCCCAACCAAGTACTAACCAGGACCAACCTGTGTAGCGGCCGAGATCCAACGAGATCGAGCGTGTACAGGTTGGCATGGCCGTAAGCCATTACGACAGTGCTGAGTAAAAACGTACCCAACCAGGGTCTCCATAGCGCTTAACCCTGTGACACCCGGACCGACCTGGCATTTTCCCCCCTGAAAAAAGCCCAAGTCCCTCAGGGTACCAGAACAGCAGATCTGCATCCCCGGCGGACAACGGGTTCAACTGATCCGGACCAGCGTGACCAGAACCAGTCCCGTGCCCTAACCACGCCGACATGCCTACTCCAGGAGAAAGGGCAGATATGCGTGTCGATCTTAACATGAAAAGAAGGCGCCACCCAGACGCTCGGCCGAACCGCGCCTGGTGGCCCACCCCAAGGGCGTGAGACCCCTCTACATATGTTCAGATCCATTCCGTCATCATCCCCCAGACATGAACGAGAATCCGTCGATAACCAACCCAGGTCGTGGGATGTGGTCGTCGGAAGAGGAAAAACCCCCATCTCAGTTGCTTTATAAAAACGCCGTTTTAACCTCAAGTAACCAAGGCGTGCCAGTCAGTCGCCTGTTTACAGCGAGCTAGCACTATACGTGCGTCGGGACACACCCCCATCAATGAACAGGCTATTTAGACCTGTCATTGAATCCCCAAGGCGCCCAGGGGAACAACAAGAGGGGTGTGACACTTCCTAACTCCAACACTTTTTGAATAGAAAAGAAGGAAGCACCAACAGTATGTATCCTAGTCTACACAGCCGGGGGTAAAAAAATTTCACATTTTTACATCCCACCACCCTCCCATAGGAAGGAGACGGGGATCCCCAGAGAGACTTCCCACGCGAGCTGTACAGATTGAAAAGAATATATTGCCTTGAGCGATGTAAAAAATTGTTTTTAGGGCTCTCCGGGGAAGAGGCACTGAACCCATACACACTCAATAATCGAATTGAATCGAATACATACACAATAGAATAGGACACCTTCTAGAGGGTCCACTAAGTTTGACAATCTGAGGCGGAAGGCTCTGTACTCTGATGGAGGCTCCCTCACATGGAAGGAGGAGTCCGAACTCACAGAAGGCCCGAATAGGCGCTTGGTGAGGAGGAGCCCTGACCACCCCCCTGAAACAGATCCATCACATGGACCTGAACAGCACACGGAAGTCCTACCAACAGAGACGTGCACGGTGACGTACTCTATGGCGGGGGAATTTCTGCGGTGCACACGCCCAATATTCCAGGCCGTGGGACCAGGAAACTCCCCCCCCCCCCCCCCCTGTAACGTGCCGAACCGCAACGTGACAGGAACCTTGAAGGACAGGGGGTGTACCCCTGACCGACAGAAACAAGGGGGAGAGGAAAGGTTACCAGTTCACCCCTTTACGACCCCACACCCATGATACGATGTAATGACAAAAAGAGAATATGACCCAGTCATAGTCAGCTCTATGAAGCGTTTGACAGCTTCACACAGCGCATGAGCTAACCTGCTATCTGATTTTTACTAAGGAAAAAACACAGAATAGAGAGGGCTCTCTAAGAGCCCCGGTCCAACATACACATGTGCTTCTGTGGCCAGTCCAACCCAGTTGTAGGTCACATGACACACACAACCCATCATCACCTACAAAAAATGGCAAAAACACTCTACAGAGGAACGCCGTTTTTCATAATGAGAGAATACATAATTCTCGATTAGTATCGGCCACAGGCCTTGCTAAGCACACACGAGAGCGACCAAACAATCTTTTCTTTTAGGAAAATAAAGTTTCTCCAGCAGTTTTAGCACAACCTCAGCAATCAAGCTAAGGGTTACATCGCATCCCTACCACACAAAAGACACAATGTAGTGCAACAACATGTCTGATAGGAGGATGAAAAAGTCCCCAGGGGGGAAACACAATCCTCTTATTTCACCCTTAATACGGCCAGTTAAAACAGGAAAACCTGTTAATATGTGAACACACTGTTCATTGTCATCACAGGCTGAGAAAAGAACATTATTTTACTCACTTGTCACTAAGCATAGCTTCATAGGTTAGTTACCTTAGTTGTGAGTACACGGTACATATAAACACACATGATGTTTCTCACACAACAACCAGATCATTTTCACATCTGTAACAACCCGATTTGCACGGAGAAGCTAACTGCCAGTGACAAAGACAGTTCACACATAACTCGCGTCGTATCCTAAATGCATTGCAGCAACACACGTTTTGGGAAAACATCGTTATTCACAAAACATTTAGAAAGGTAAAACCAGAAGACGTGTTATAAGGTCTGGTCAAACCTTGTCCTACCCGGAACGTAGATCAGCGAAGTGCAGTCTCAAGACACCGTAGAAACACAGCCGTCCTGTGTTGTTCGATCCGGGCAGCGTCGCCGCACTACCCGTCGCAACGGTCCCTTTGTTGACGCAATCCTTGCCGTCCTGGCTCAGGGCAGGGTCGACGAACATCCCCTGTCAAAGATGAGGTCGTAGTCAAGAGTGTAAAACATGTTATAATCAAAGCACGTTCAACAGAGTAGCATTAAGCTAACGGCCGCTCCAACCGTCGGTCGCTATTACCCCTGCTCGCGAGACGCCGAGCGAACGGCGCACGCGACCAGAGGGGAGCTCACGGCGGCGTGTGAGTAGCCGAAGCTACCTCGCGCTGGCCTTGTCCGATAGCAGCAACCTAACGTTTCCTAGTGATCACAACAGTTAGCGCCGCAGCTAACAGCTGACTGGCTAACAGTAGGCCCAACCTCTGTAGGCCACGCAGTGATCCCAGCAGGCTAACGCCGCAGCTAACAGCTGACTGGCTAACCGTAAGCTAAGCAGCTATCACCTGAACTTGTACACAATGATATAACACTCACCCAGACAGGCCGTCGTTCT
>NC_140169.1:199043621-199053621 GCF_963971535.1 Notolepis coatsorum | reverse complement strand
CCGTTTTACCTCAGACGAGAGCAGGGCGAGGCCAGCGTCGCGGCACATTGTGATAGAACGGCACGGAGGAAAGCAGTCCACGAATTCAATAAGTATTTAAACAAAGTTATTTTAATTAGAAAAAACAAGTTACAAAGATTCTGTCTTGAAAATGTCCAATCCAGTTAAAATGAGTATAAAACAAAACATCTCTCTCTTAGCATAGCAAAAACTCTAAAAGTTTTTTCTAAAAATTTAAAAGATTTAGAGCATCTAAAAAAACAGAGTCTTGTCATAGGGATGCCACTCTGAAAAATAGACAGATTCTGTTCCAATACATCGCTCAACAGTATCTGACGCTATAAGAATGGTGTCTGAAGTCTAAAAATGAAAATCTGCCCGACGAGACTGGAGCTGTCACTTATATACACAGGTCCGTAGCGTCATATAGTAGGCACAGTAAAACACTCCTCCTTCCAACTTGCCATTGGCTCCTGTCTACTCCACCAGCCAATCAACACACAATTCAGCAAGGATGAACTCTCCTCCCCTTCTAGTTGTTACAGTAACTGGGGAAGTAACAGATTACTTCTTTTGGGAAAAAACCCATTACGTCACTAAACATGTATGCATGTCTGTAATGATCCAAATTCTACAGAAAGCAGATATAGCATATATATATACATGTACAATTCAATACTCATATACTTAAACACTGATTGATATGCCCACACATCATATATGTATTTTGTAGTTTAAAGTGTATAATAGTTCTCTGCCTCATAGCTGCAAGGGTTAACTCTGCAGGCAGCGATGCTCTGTCAAGGTCACATTCCTGGCTTCACAGAACTGTAAGCGAAAAGGCCCCTTCCATTCTCCAGGACTACACAAGATATTGTAGTTTGCACAAGTTACTGTTTTAGAGTCTATAGTTAATAGTTCTTACAGTTTTACACAAGTAGGAGGAAGAACACACAGACATTCTTCATAATCACTGACGCTTAAGTCATCTCTTACCATATGCTTAGATTTAAAACAGATATATACAATAAACATATGCTTAATCCTTTACATCCTACAAGTGACAGAGAGAACAGGATGTCATAATAAAAAGTGTCACTGGCTGCTTGTGGCACTTCAACAATCTTCCTAGACATGGAAGCAATTGTCAACATAGCTCAAGACAAATGGTTTTGTTCGAGAAGGGACAGAAAGAAGCAAAGCTTATCTGGTCATGCGCCTTCCTTACAATATCATATTAATATGTAATAAGTTATCTATCAATATCGAAAATAATATAGGCTACCTATCCATTACAGCAAAAGAAAAATAAATAGTTATGTATTGTCACGGTGAAAGGGTTAACCCTTTGGTAGTGTGCTAGTGAAAGGGTTAAATTGGCGTGACACGTCAGACCCATGGAACGTAATGCAAGCTAGCAGCTCTCCACCGGGTCTGAAAAGCGGCATTGAGAGAAATAAACAAAATAGCTTGTTGGTGAAAACGGTCGTCAATAAAAGTCAATTTGACTCACCGTGGCGATGTGTCGGTTTCTTTGTCGCTTGCGCCGCAGTGCATGCTGGGTACTGCTGTGATTACATTAAAGTACATTAAGTGTGTTACCAGCCGTCAGTGTGCACTCAGAGAGAGGCTTGTTGTTGACTGTTCATTGTAAGTTCAGAACGGCCGGCATGCTATATCCCTTTCACTACCACACTACAGACAGTTAACCCTTTACTATCACACTACAGGCGGTTAACCAGTGTGAAAGGGAAAGTGTAGTGCAAGTGTAGTGGAAGGGTTAACCATTTGCCGTGTGGCAGTGAAAGGGTTAACCTTCTGTATCGTCGCAGTGAAAGGGTTAACCTACAGAAAAAAGCATTTCATAGAAAAGCATTCTGTATTTTTGTATGACAACTAATAAAGAAACTTGAACTTGAACCATTTGGTAGTGTGGCTGTGAAAAGGTTAAACTCCACACCAGGAGGAATTCATTGCGGCACGAGAGACCAGACACCACCACATCACCGCGGTAATTAAGTCCAAATTGACTTAATCAACGACCGTTTTTCCCACCGGCAAGCTATTTGTTTATCCCTCTGTGTCTCTTTCAGACCCAAAGGGAGAGTTAGCTTGCGTACATTCCACGGGTCTCACGTGCTATGTATGCATTATATATTAGTGTGTATATATAAAGCACGTCAGAGATGCTTTTAATGGAGGATCGTACATATTTGTCTCCTCGTTATCCACGTGTACTGTACTCTCGCCCTCTGCCGTGCTGCAACCACACATTCCAACACCTTCTGTAACCAACCCCACACAGAGAGAGAGAGAGAGAGAGAGAGAGAGAGAGAGAGAGAGAGAGAGAGAGAGAGAGAGAGGTAAACACAAGGGCCCCCTGTGAGAAGATAGTGGCATTTCAGGGCTGCCCTCGTTTCTTCAGTGTGAAATTGACCCTCCAGTGTGGGTCTGCATTATTTTCAACACACACACCAACAGGCTATTTGTCAAGGTTGTTGTTTGGCTTCAGTGGTTCCCAAACGTTGTTTTTGCAACACGTCAGAGCTGAAGCTGTTAACAACACGCCATGATTTAGTTTGTAGCATATTATTTAAAACTGATTCATGAGTCACAACAGTTTCAGAATTAAATTCCATTCAACTAAACTGATAACTCCTGGATCGTATGAGCCTATTAAACAATTTCAATGAAAATAAGTAATAGATAAAATACTACTAAATGTATAAATAAATTATTACTTAGCAGAGTTAATAATATACAGGCATAGGCTATGATTTTTAACCCTTTCACTACCACACTACGGAAAGGTTAACCCTTTCACTAGAGAGAGAGAGATTGAAAGTCTGTTGCAGAAGGCCTGTTTCGCAATCTCTCTCTCTTTAACCCTTTCACTACCACACTAATTGTAACTGAGGGGTACAATTCCCTGACTGTATTGTTAGATATGGTATTTAATACCACTACCTCTTGTACTTTAACTTCTGGCCATCCAGTACATGATATAAGTATGATGAACACTTTCCCACCTGATGAAACGAATCCACACAAATGTACAAATCGAATATTTAATATAGCAAAAGGTATATACAACGTTCACTTGTTTACACTTGATGATTTGAAATATGCACTTGTATGGCAAATGAGTATTCGTAGGTAAATCAACATTGAATGTCCAATCTCTGGTTACGCAGGGAGTAAGTATACAACCTGGATATTTAGGAAACTATAGCGATGGTACTTAAATGATTATAGCTGGATACACTAAGGGGGGGGGGGGGGGTCCCGCTGGTTGTAAGACAGTAGGAGGGGGGGGTTAGAGAAGCCGCTGGCGGTATCCCATCTGGCCGACAGTTTCTTGGGAGAATTCAAAGTCTTGAACACGGTGCCCACAGAACCTCGGTCCGCAGACGAATACAGCTGGACCCTTTGGTGGACGGTAGCACAACGGAGAGACGTGAGGCGACCTCACTGGTGTAGAGCGCCGTCTCACCTGGAGTCCTCTCCGGGGGGTAGTTCCAACACTCCGCAGTGTTGGCCGTTATCCATGGAATAATCAAAGCACCCAAAGCATAATCCAAGCCGTGGAAGGCTCGCCGTCGTCCGGGTAGAGTAATCCAATATACAGGTCCAGTCGCCCTGGCCCGGAGCTCCTCGGATGCAAGCACCACTAGGGGTCTGCCCAGCCTGGTTAAGCGTCCAGATAACGTCAGGAACGATGGGGGTACTGATAACTTTATAACTCTAACCGAACGATGCACCATACATAAATAGACTATTATTAGCTTAATAGAATACGTCCAACTCGACGGTATAGTGCCAAACTATGACTATTCAACTATTAATCCACACGATATCTCAATCCACATGATTTGCTTACGCGGCCAGCCGGCCACATAGCTCTGGGTAGTGACTGGTCAATAATCATGACAACTGTTCCTTCTGTCAAATTGTCTCTCTCTTTTACCCACTTCTGGCGGGTCTGTAGAGACGGTAGGTAGTGGAGTAGGAAGCTGCTCCAAAACTTGTCAGCTAGTACTTGACTGTACCTCCACATTCTTCGGCCGTTCGCTTCTTCAGGCCTGTACATTGTCTGGGGTAGCGCGGGGTCCAGCCGCGCCATTAGGAGTGTGTTGGGGGTGACTGGGTCGACATCTGCTACATCACTGGAGACGTAACCGAGGGGCTTTGAGTTCAATACTCCCTCGATCTCCGTGAGGACTGTCATTGCTCCTGCGTGGTGTACATCCTCGTCGTATTTCTTTATGATCAGCTCTGTGACCTTGTGTCGGCTGTTCAAGACGATCGGGTACTTAATATCATCCGGTAGATCGGGGGCTCTCCGCAGGCGACCACCCACTCTGATGAGATTATGGGCGTCACTCTCGGGTGCCAGGTGGAGCAGTCTGCTGTCTGATGGGACGGGCTTTCCTCCCTGTAGGCAGTCTAGCTCATCGGGGAACGAGTCTCTCTGGGCTCGTTGTAGTAGAAGAAGTTCTGCTTCTTCGTAGTCAGCTGCTGACATGTCAGTGGTGGACTGAATCTCTGGGTGGTGCCACAGGAATGTTCTTTGCTGCGCACTCTCTAGGGTAATGCAGTCATCTATGTTGGGGTCTGTGGAGGCGACTGTGCTCAGTCCACAGAACATAGGTTTCTTGTTCTCAGCCTCCTCGTTACTTGCTTCCCGTGGGGTGGGCGTAGGCCACTCTCCTTCCGGGAGCTTGAGGAATTCTGGTCCGTCACTGTAGATGTTGCGACGGGTTAGGTCATCCAGAGACATTCCCCGGGTGATGACGTCAGCTGGGTTGTGTTTGGTGTCCACATACCGCCAGCTCGCTGCTTCTGTTAGCTCTTGAATCTCGGTGACTCTGACTCCCACGAAGACTTTGTATCTGCATGAATCAGACTTGATCCATGTGAGTACTGTCGTGGAATCTGACCACAAGATTGTTCTGTGCACCGGAATGGTGAGTTCACGTTGGATTAACGTGGCTAGATGCGCTCCTGCTAGGGCTGCGCAGAGCTCTAGACGTGGGATAGATTGTTGCTTTCGTGGGGCTATTCTTGAGCGGGCCAGGATGAAAGCAGTGTGTATCTTTCCTCCCTTCTCTTGGGCACGCAAGTAGGCCACCGATCCATAGGCTACTTCGGAGGCGTCGCTGAAGACGTGTAGATCAATCTCGCATGTCTCTGGCCTCACTGTGGAGGGGAAGTAGCTGCGGCGTATATTGACGCCTGGGAGTGAGCGGAGTTCCGTCTCCCACTCTCTCCATGTTGAGGCAAGGTGTGCGGGTATTGGGTCGTCCCAGCCCTGGTCCTTGTCCCATAGTGCTCGTACAATCATCTTTGCCCTGGTGGTGTAAGGTAGAATACATCCCAACGGGTCATATTGTCTGGCGAGTGTTCTGTACACACTCCGTCTGGTGGTCGGTATCGCCGTCGACCTTCCCTGCTCTGGAGCCAAGGGTTTGTGTCTATAGTGGAGCGAGTCTGTTTTGAAGCGCCAGACTAGTCCTAGTGTCATTTCTTGGGCTTCTCCTGGGATGGTCGCCATCCAGGTCTCGCTGCTGGCAGCCTTGTCCGCGGGGGAGAGGCTGCGCAATACGTGCGGGTCACTGCTGGCCCACTGCCTGAGATCAAAGCCGCCTTTGATCAGGGAGGCGCGTAGCTTGATTAGGAGAGCCTTGGCTTCTTCTTGAGTCGAAACGCTTTGTAAACAGTTGTCCACGTAGAAACTGTTCTTCACACTGTGTTGGACCTCTTCATCTGCTGTTGGGTCCTCTGCGACGTGTTTCTGTAGTGCAAATGTAGCACAGCACGGGCTGCATGTGGTTCCGAAGGGGAGTACTTCCCACTGGTAGATGGCTGGGTTCTCATCTCCGATCCTCTCTCTCCATAGGAACCGCAGCAGGGGCTTGTCCTCCTCTACTAGTCTCACCTGCAGGAACATCCCTTTGATATCCCCGCTGATAGCCACCTTGTCCTGGCGGAAGCGCAGTAGCACGCCTAGTAGGGAGGGGCCGAGTGTGGGGCCGGGCAAGAGCTCTTTATTCAGATTTTGGGATCCGATCTGGTAGCTGCAGTTAAACACAATGCGATCCTTGCCGTTGTGATGGACCTTGTGATGCGGCACGTACCATGATTCGGTCGTCTGATCGGCCTCTTTAATGTCAATCTTTGTTACGTGTCCCGCTGTGATTAGCTTCTCAATCTCAGCGCGGTACACACTCTCTTGAGCGGGGTCTTTGGCTAGGCGCCGCTCCGTGTTCAATAGATAGCGTTCCGTGGCGTCTTTCTTTGCGTGAAAGGTGGGCATTCCCTCTCGCCTCAGGAGTGGAGTTGCGTATCTCATCACTCCGCCGACTGTGACTCTCTTTGTCCCCTGCTCGAGTAGGTTGATGGCGTAAATGTCTTCTTTAGAACGAATATCTTTCTTTTCGTTCTTAAAGGGCATTGTCTCTAGTGTCCATAGCCTCTCGACATGCTGCAGGAGAGTGGTGTCTTCTTCTGTCGTTCTGGAGTGGAGGCAGCTAGTGGCTGCTGTTCGGTTGAGAGATTTAGCGAGGGGGCATTGTAGGGTCCACCCTAGGCGGGTCTCGACTGCTGCAGGACAGCCTCGGGGTCCTGTATGGACCCGGTCAATCGGGACTATGAGTTCTGCATGGTCGGAGCCTATCAGCAGGGTCGGGGTAGCGCCGTCTATGAGCGGGATAGGTAATTGGCGCAGGTGCACATATTTATCCATCAACTTGGCAACAGGGTAGGTGTACTGCGATAGTCCTATTTCTTGGCTGGTGAAAGCATTTGTAATCTTGTACCGTCGCTCTGGCTGCCCGTTTGCTGCGATAGTGAAGGAGACATTCTCGCCCTTTATCGTCTTTAAATCTCTTCTTATTGTCCGAATCGTCATTTCGTTCTTGCTCCCCCGCAGTCCCAGCTGGGCCGCAGCGGACGCGAGCAGAAGGGTCTTCTCTGACCCGTCATCAAGGACGGCGTAAGTGTCCATGACTTTATCTTGGTAGCTCAATGTCACACGGACTACCTTTAAGAGCACTTGGGCGCCGCTGCTGCTGGCGGGGTCAATGTACATGACACTTGCCTAGGTGCCGCTCGATGGTGCAGGTGGAGGCCATCTTCTGTTACTGTCGTGTAGTATATCTAGATGGGCTCCATCGCACCGACTGCACCTTTTCTTTAGGCGGCATTCGGCTGCCATGTGTGGCCGCGCACATCGGTGACAGCGCCTGTTGGACTTTATCCATTGACTCACTTCTTCTGCATTCATCTTTGTGAATAGGTCACATTGTGACAGCCAGTGTTCTTTCTCACAGTAGGGACACGCTATCTTCCACGTCTCTTTTCTCGAGGGGGTGCTGTGACTCTTACTGCTCGGTACTGCCTCTGATTGGTGCATGACAGTCACCGATCTTCTTCCATCATTTATTCTCCTGGGTCCCTCTCTGGAGCTTGGCGTGCTCCGCCCGAATGTATCCAGTCGTAAGCTGCTGACTTCTCTCGCCAGGAAGTCAGCTAGATCAAGGAGGGATGGCTCGGGGCCGTTGGGATCCCGGTAGTCTCTCTGCCGCCTAAAGCGCTCCTGTCTTGCGGGTGGCAGCTTCTCCAAAATCCTCTCGACGTTAGAGTTGGCGTATAGCTCATGCATGCCCTTTTCCCGTTGCGCTCCCAGCATCCCTACCAGGGACTGCACTTTGATTGACAGGTCGTCTAATGAGCGATTGTCTGTGGCTGGGGGTAGGCGATCAATATGCCTTATCTCTTGGATTACGTAATCCCATATACGTCCATATCTCTGGTCCAGCGCCGCTAGGGCCGCTGTGTATGGTGTCGAAGAGGTGGCATAGGCTAGCGCTATATTGTGCGCTCGCGGTACTTTCAGGTGCTTCAGTAATATTGCATACTTGTGGCGTTCATCAGCGACATCCACCATCATTGTCTCTAAGCACATCCGGAGCTCCGTGTACTGTGCTCGACACTCATAGGCGAAGTCTGGAAATGACGGCGTGGCAATGTATGACGCCGTGGATGGCTGATACATCGGCGAGCGTTGGGGGAGAGACCTCCTGGGCGAGTCCCCTCTTGCGCCTCGCTGTGGGCTGGTACTGACAGGGTACCATGGCCCGCTGGTCCAGGTGCTATTCCTCGGGGCTGGTCGTGCGTCGTGCTCACCCGCGAATAGAGTCGGGGGTCTGTAGCGCAGCGCCGCGGGGGTATAGCCTGGACTGTACTGGACCTCCTGGTCCGGTGGAGTACTGTGCTGTCGTCGGGCTTGGTTCTCCTCCTCTCCCTCTTCTTCCTCTATCAGATCTTCCAGATCCTGTAATCGTTTATTTAGCTTCTCCGCAGTGTATGCCGCTCCTTCCTTGTAGCTGGGTCTCGCTTGGACCGGTCTGGGAAGGGGGTCGGCGGGGGGTATAGGCTCGGTCTGTTGGTCAAGTTCAGGGTCGCTTGCTCGTTGAGGAGACGCTGCCCTTGACTGTTGTCTCGACGAGTTCCTTGAACCCCTGGCGGAGGGAGAGGGTGTTGCCTTGCGGATCAGCTGCTCCATTAGCTGCGCTTGTAACTTGTCGCGCTCGACTTCGCGCTTGGTGAGATCTGCTTCTCTTTGGGCACCGGCAGCGGCGCGCTGGGCGTCGGCCCGGTCTCTTGCCATATTCTCTTCTGTCTGAAGGCGTCTCATCTCCAGGCGTGTGCGCTCTTCTTCGCTCCGTTGTTGTGCTTGGAGACGGTCGCGTTCACCCTGAAGTCGATCGCGTTCAGTAGAGGCTGTCAGGCTGACGAGGAACGCCTGTTGTAGCATCCTCTCCGCTTCGCTGGGGGAAGGCGGTTGTGGAGGTGAGCCGCTCCTGCGTGAGCCGCTCCTGGGGGAACTCGTTGGGGAGTCCTGGAGCTCTATTTCCTCGGCGCTCTCCTCCTCTTCTTCCGTGCAGAGTTCTCTCTCTGTAGGGTTGTCTTCCTCCCGGGGGTGGTCGGGAACTACTTCTTCTGTAGTGGCGGGGGGTAAAGGCATGTCCGCTCCCTCCTGGTCCCCACCGTGAGCTTGGTCAGTTACATTAGGACCTACTAGGGCCTCTGTGGTCGGGGAAACCTGGTCGTTAAGGTCAGACATAATTTTACTTTCTACTTTTACCGCGTTTACCGTTTGTCGAAGGCTAGGTAGTTGACTGACAGTGTAATCCTCTAAGTACTGAGGTGGCTGTCGTCTGCGCCGCGGGCGTTCTAGGTTAGGAGGACCGTTTCGTGGAGTGTTCATCATAGGCCATTTCAATATTAATAACACTATATTAATATTACACTAGTTACCCTCCGGCTCGAAGGACCAATTGTAACTGAGGGGTACAATTCCCTGACTGTATTGTTAGATATGGTATTTAATACCACTACCTCTTGTACTTTAACTTCTGGCCATCCAGTACATGATATAAGTATGATGAACACTTTCCCACCTGATGAAACGAATCCACACAAATGTACAAATCGAATATTTAATATAGCAAAAGGTATATACAACGTTCACTTGTTTACACTTATGATTTGAAATATGCACTTGTATGGCAAATGAGTATTCGTAGGTAAATCAACATTGAATGTCCAATCTCTGGTTACGCAGGGAGTAAGTATACAACCTGGATATTTAGGAAACTATAGCGATGGTACTTAAATGATTATAGCTGGATACACTAAGGGGGGGGGGGGGTCCCGCTGGTTGTAAGACAGTAGGAGGGGGGGGTTCGAGAAGCCGCTGGCGGTATCCCATCTGGCCGACGGTTTCTTGGGAGAATTCAAAGTCTTGAACACGGTGCCCACAGAACCTCGGTCCGCAGACGAATACAGCTGGACCCTCTGGTGGACGGTAGCTGCCGGTCCACAACGGAGAGACGTGAGGCGACCTCACTGGTGTAGAGCGCCGTCTCACCTGGAGTCCTCTCCGGGGGGTAGTTCCAACACTCCGCAGTGTTGGCCGTTATCCATGGAATAATCA
>NC_140169.1:199026121-199038621 GCF_963971535.1 Notolepis coatsorum | reverse complement strand
GTGGTTGTGAAAGGTTTGTTTACATTGGTAATGCTTGACATATCTTTACTTGGAGTAAAACAGATCTCTCTTATGCGTTACAGTGGGTTAAGAGAATTCTAAATAAGGTATTTTATATCTACAGATCAAACTCTTGAACAATGTTTGTGAATCCCCCTCAAATGTATATATTCTCTTTTAGAAACGCTGTCTGTAAATAAACAGTACTGTATATTTGTATATCTTGTATGTCATAAATGTCTGGATGTAATAGTACTGTATATCTGTACTGTATGTCGTGTATGTCTTAAATGTTATAATGAATTGAAAAGGGGGAACCTGATGTAAACTAGACGAAAGTCTTTCTCTGGTCTGCATCCCCTTAACAATTGTGTGTGTATTGAGCCGTACTGTATTGTACCCATTCTGCAATCTGTTAATAACATTTCAATGAATCAATCAAAACTATACCTCACGTTGGAAAGAAAATGTATAATGACAAGAAATCACGAATCTGGCCTTTGATTGTTGCATCACAGCTCAGAGGAATTATCTGGAAAATTCCTGCAGTATTAAATGCAGTCTAGATGCAGCATTAGGAGACCAGACAGTGTCTAGCATAATGACTGATTCACATGCTCCAAATGTGGAAAGATAAGTACATGAATAAACTCATATGGAAAATGATTCTGGTAAAATGATTGAGGGGCAATTTCAAAAGTGTTGAAAGAACAAACGCGCACGTCGCACGTTGCGATCCTGTTACCGGGGGGCGACTCAGTCCACAATATTCCCGGGAGGTTCATTTTAGGAGACCGGGAAGGCACACGTCGTTCCCAGTCTGTAAGGCTTGCTAATGGAGCATATCTGCCACCCGGGACGCATATTTTGTGGAGGAGTAAAAAAAAAGATTTATAATAATAATAAAAAAAAAGGCCTAGAAGTTCAGCGTGAAATAGTGAGAGGCGGCTGAGCTCAGTGAGAGAGCGGGTCTTTGAAGCTTGTCACTGTGTGCGGAGTAAAATAACTCCCTGGAACACCCTGTTCAAGACAGACGGAGCAAGCCACTCTTCCAGTCTCTTTGTGCTCTTTGTACAGAGTACAAATCATATTTCCGTGGAAGGTCGTATAAGGTCCTCCTCTCGAGTATAATATGCTGCTATTTCTGTCGAATTCCTACCTCCTTTAGCCCTTTCACTACCACACTACCGAAGGTTAACCTTTCACAACCACACTACAGCCGGTTGTAGTGAAAGGGTTAACCGTCTGTAGTGTGCTAGTGAAAGGGTTAACCCTTTGGTAGAGTGGTAGTGAAAGGGTTAATAAGTAAATGTCAGAACTTCCCTACTAGTACTTCTGATTGTATTCTCGTGACATTTCAGGTCCACCGATATGGTGCAACGCCACAACTTAATGGCCACGGTTGTCATTCGATGATAGCCACCTGTTGTTTGATTACAATCACCTGTGTTTGAAATGTGGGCACATTTGAAGCGATAATGTTTTCCACTGTAACGTGTAAATGGTGCATTAATATAGTGCTTTTATCCAAAGCGCTTTACAATTTTGTTCCTCACACTCATCCATATCACTCACACATTCACACACCGACGGCGGAGGCGACCATGCAAGGTGCCGACCTGCTCATCGGGAGAAATTAGAGGGTTAAGTGTCTTTGCTCGAGGAGGAGCGGGTATCGAACCGTGGAACCTTCCAATTACAAGATGACCGCTCTACCTCCTGACCCACTGTCGTATGGAGGTGGCACTCTTTTTCTCTCTTCTCTCTCCTTCTCGCTTCCTCTCTCTCGCTCTCTCTGTCTGACGCTAAAGGGTTTGGCTGTTGCTTTCTCCCCCTGTCTTGTCTTTTCAGAGGGCTCATCTGAACTTCTCTCCGTTCGGTGCGGGGGCTGCCCTCTAAGAGGCAGGGGGGTGGGGTCGCTCGGAGCAGCCTTCACGTGGAGGGGTGTGGTGAGTGTGCCTCCATCGTGCCTCGCTGCCCTCCATCCCTCCTCTCGCTCTCTCTCTCTCTCTCTCTTCCTTGTTGCCCACTCGCCCAACGCTTCCTGGAGAGGCTGCCCTTAAAGGACCGTACCAAGTCTTTTTGACATGGGGGGTGTTCCAATTCATTATTGCCTTTAAAAAAAAATATATATATATATATATCAAAACACCCTTCTTCTTTTCATAATCTTTCAGAAATTCTGGCGATTCACCACTGCCATAGACTTCCATTGTATGTGGAACTGTGTTGTAAACACCATGTAAACCCATGAATGTCACCACAAAGTCACGGCTGCACTAACGTCTGAGGCGTATTTATTTTCCTGAAAAGTTTTGTTTTTTCCACCTGCAAAGTTGCTTGATTGTGCCTTAAAAAGTAAGAAGAGGAATTCTTCCTCAGATACTGTGTTACATCACAATGGCAAAACTTCAGAAAACAAGTGACACAACAGAGGTTAGTATGGGCATTGTAGTCCAATGTGACCTTCTTCAGTTGATATGGTATTGAAGAAACACTGGAAGCCTGTGGCAGCGGCAAAACCGGCAGAAAAGAATTATGGTGAAAGATTATGAGAAAAGGATGTGTGTCCGAAAAGACTGGTATTGTCCTTTTTAACAGGGAATTCCAGCTAAAATGGACTTCTTTGTTAGTAGTTGATTTTATTCACCTTTCATATCTATTGTTTAATGAGTTAGGAGGTCTTGGAAGGCAGGGAATGCAATCCTATGACGTCATCCTGACAGGAACGTTTCCATATACCTATATTAAAGATCGAGGATTATGAAGAGAGAGAGCTCATGACTCAAAACTCATAAAACAACAGAAAAAAAAGTTATGGGAAACTTTAGGAAAACATCTATCTTTGAAGGATAACAACCTAAATAGAAAAATTGAAAGAGTCCATTTTGTTGAAATTTTTTAAGCACAGGTCTGGGATCAGATTGGCTAATCACCATCTCCCCACCCGCAGCATCACAAGAATGGCCAACATCTGATCCTGGGGACAGTGGCTTGGGGACACCTTCAGCCGATCTTCCTTTTTTTCCTCCCTCATTGTTTTAGAAGGAAACTGCAGCTCTTGGTTTCAGGTCTGCCATACAGTCACGTACAGGATGCATCAGAGATGTCATTGTAATGTTCTCCTTGCCTTCCTCTGTCAGGCCGTGCTGTAAAGGTAGAATATGCAATGCTGTCAAACAGCGACCTCTAGGCAGAAGTGCTCCTCTTGGTATTGCACTTATTTTTTTAACATTAAAAAACTGTTTTTTTTATAACGTTAACCTTTCACTACCACATTACAGACGGTAGTGACAGGGTTAATCTTCTTCTATAGTTTGGTAGTGAAAGGGTTAAGGCCTGAACTCGGACTTTTGTTTTAGTGCCTCAACTTCTTGGAAGGATCTTCAACACACAAAAGAAAAATCTATACTCTACCAACTCATGGACGATTTAAAACCATGAACACAAACCTCCCTGCCTCAATTTGTAACAGTTTTAACTGATTTGATCTGTGTTATTATGTCTGTATGTTATTTGTTTAGATGGTGTTCTGTTTTAATGTAATCTCAGCATCATTGAATGAGGACTACCACCACAATGTATTAGAATTGAATAAAGGTTGAATGAATGAACTCCCACTCAACATCCAAACCACACATACAATGTTCTTTTTAATAACACAGTGCAATACCAACAAGTGGGGCTTGTTTGCCTAGAGGGCGCTGTTTGGATGCATTACAGATTCTACCTTTAACCCTTTCACTACCACACTACAGAAGGTTAACCCCTTCACTACCACACTACAGACGGTTATTTAGTAGTGAAAGGGTTAACCTTCTGTAGTGTGGCAGTGAAAGGGTTAAGGTGAGAGTGCCGTTCGCTCTGTTCCCCACATGCAGGCCTGTGGGTTCTAGTAGTAGTGACAGACTTCATCAGCGAGAGTTCGTGGTCAAGCAGTCGACCCTCGGCTGACCCCGGCTATAAGAAGCTTGGGGGGGGGGGGGCTATTCGCATGGCCCTCTCAAAGTCAGACATGTTTGGACAATGTTGATCACATAATTTGGGTGGACAGAGCACATCCACATTTCCGGTCCGTGGACTGACATTGGACGTGGTCCTCGTAGTAACACTCGTACACATTGGACGTTGTCCTTGGATTAACACTCATATACACATTGGACGTTGTCCTCGGATTAACCCTCATATACACATTGGACGTTGTCCTTGGATTAACACTCATATACACATTGGACGTTGTCCTTGGATTAACCCTCATATACACATTGGATGTTGTCCTTGGATTAACACTCGTACACATTGGATGTTGTCCTTGGATTAACACTCATATACACATTGGACGTTGTCCTTTGATTAACACTCATATACACATTGGACGTTGTCCTTGGATTAACACTCATATACACATTGGACATTGTCCTTGAATTAACATTTATACACATTGGACGTTGTCCTTGGATTAACACTCATATACACATTGGACATTGTCCTCGGATTAACACTCATATACACATTGGACGTTGTCCTCGGATTAACACTCGTACACATTGGACGTTGTCCTCGGATTAACACTCGTACACATTGGACGTTGTCCTCGGATTAACATTCATTCACATTGCACGTTGTCCTTGGATTAACACTCATATACACATTGGACGTTGTCATTGGATTAACACTCATATACACATTGGACGTTGTCCTTGGATTAACATTCATTCACATTGGGCATTGTCCTCGGATTAACATTCATTCACATTGGACGTTGTCCTCGGATTAACACTCGTACACATTGGACGTTGTCCTCGGATTAACATTCATTCACATTGCACGTTGTCCTCGGATTAACATTCATTCACATTGGACGTTGTCCTCGGATTAACATCCATTCACATTGGACGTTGTCCTCGGATTAACATTCATTCACATTGGACGTTGTCCTCGGATTAACATTCATTCACATTGGACGTTGTCCTCGGATTAACATTCATTCACATTGGACGTTGTCCTCGGATTAACATTCATTCACATTGGACGTTGTCCTCGGATTAACACAGGCTCATACACAGGTTGTGCCTTAAGCAGACAAACACGCAATGGCTAAGTCTACTTGCACACGCTCACTTACAACCTGTGGGAAACACACTTCACTGGATGTAATAGGTGTAAAATGTCCCTTTTTCAACAAATGAGAGCTGCAGTTTTCATTGCCGTTTATCCCATTCATCCGCTGGGTCTTTTTGTTGCCAAAACATCACACAACCCCCCGTTTTAAACCTCTCTCAGTCCGTTCTTCTCAAAAAAACATCTGTCTATTTTCAGCGCCAGCTCTATTTTAAGCTCAAAACGATAAAATTCAGATTGACATTGACTGCTCGAAGGGATCAGTCCAGACCTGTCAAACCAAGCTCCAACATCTGCCTGCTTTTACTATCGGTGTGTTTTGAACACTATAGGGAAAACGGAGGAGAGGGCCTACTTTGCGTTAGGCGTCACTTGTGCCGTTTTATTTTGGGGCCTTTGTTAAATTGACTTGTTGTCATGCCGTCTGAAATTCCTCAGTACCTACACAATCGGACAGAAGCTCACTACTCAACACTCAATGCCTTTAGAACCTGCTGCTCAGTACGTTCACTTGGTGCGTCAAATGATCCACTCCTACTGTGAGACATTCAGTTTGTGTCCCTGCCCTGCGATGAAACATCACATTGCCTGTTATTAAGAGTTGCAATATGCAGTAGCTATTAACTCAGGTAAACAGGTAATCTACTTACGCTCGAGAGGTGCATTGTTTGAATGGGGGGGGGGGGGGGGGGGGGGGGGGAGCCCCTGTTACCATCATGAGTTCATTGAGATGGGAATGACTCCCGCGACCCAGAATGCCATTCAATTAGCTGCATTCCAAACTGTGTCGATGTGGGATTAGCAGATCCAAGGCGGAGAGAGAGAGAGGAAAGCGAGGGATGAATGAAGAAGAGTGGGTGGGGGTGAATGGACAGGCTTATTTCAGTTCCTAGACATTAGTCGACAGCAGTCTAGACTAATTTGAACCCTTTACAAAGACCCATATAACTCAGTTTTAGAATTTTCTTTGGACAGCCTGTGTACGTATTTGCAGTTGTAAAGTCAATCAATGTGAAGTATGAATGTGGTATATCAATCGAAAGTACTCAACTCTACCGTCTTTAAATATGAATTAACACAACACTCTTAGACTACATTTAGATCATAAAGTTTGAAAACGTTGTTCCTCTGAAAACTTTGGTTATGTGGTTCTTTGTCTGAGGTACTCTATTCTAAAGAGTGGATAACTGGTTCCATGTTCTCTTTTGTTGGGTTTAGTGGTACGGCAGTTACTTTTTACTCTGATGGAGACGAGGTAGACTGGGCTCTATTGTTTGTGGTGAGCAGGGGTGTAAAAAGTACCCAGAAATTATCCTTAAGTGAAAGTATGGGTACCGTCTCAAAATCTTACTCATGTAAAAGTCAGAGTATCTGGCTAAAAGCACACTTGAGTAAAAGTCAAAAAGTTTCTACTTTTAAATGTACTAAAAAGTTAAAGTAAAAATGTTCGGTTTCGTCCTCTTCATCACTCGTACTATCGTTTGGGGCCATCTTCTGTAGCTTGTCACTCTGACTGTCTATTCTTCTGATAGCAGGTGTTTAATTAAAGATCCCTGCTTTCTTGTCTTGCACAAGGACCAATAAGCATGGGTATGGGCGGGTTAATTTTCCATTGATGGGGATTTGATTGGCTGTTTTTAAATAAAGTGCGGCCGCAGGATTAATAACGTTAACGTTAGTTCGGCCAGAGAAACAAATACTGGACCTTCAAGATTTGTACTTTGTACTTTTTAGGTCTGCATTTTAAAGGGGAACTATCTTATAAATGGCCTTTTTCAGTGTTTAGCATTGTTTCCTAGCTATGTGGACTTATATTAATATGATCTATGTCTCTAATTCTCATATTGGCGCATTCTTCCAATTCTCCTCTCACAATATTCACCCTCACCCTGAGTCATCTGAAAATGTGATGATTTGTGATGTCAGAGAGACTCAGCTGCATGATAATGTGGCAGATGCCACCAGGCCACACAGTGGTTTAGGAGCCCAGCCTCAAAACGGCTCGAGATCTTGAGGTAGAAAAATGCTGTTTTTGAGGACTTGATTAGAAATACAAAACAATGAATTAAAAAAAATTATAATTACAGAAGTGTTCCATAAACTCACAGGAATTGTGTAAAAGTGCCCAAATAGTGAAAGAAATAGTAAAATAGTTCCCCTTTAAATGTTTTCTTTTCTCTGAAATGTAATTGAGTAAAAGTACAAGTATACAAACCTAATAAAAATACTTGAGTAAAGTGCAAATCCCCCCAAAACAGTACTTATTAAGTATTGTAACGAAGTACAATTTCTCACATACTTTACACCCCTGGTCTAGTGTTTGTGGTGAGACTGGTCTCCTTGTGGGGGACATGTGTAACGGCGACACCTGTCCCCTGACGCCATCCAACCCTCACCGAGGGGGCCCTGAGAGTTGACCCTTTCACTGCCACACTACAGAAGGTTAACCCTTTCACTGCGACAATACAGAAGGTTAACCCGTTCACTGACACAGGACAGAAGGTTAACCCTTTCACTGCCACACTACAGAAGGTTAACCCTTTCACTGTGACAATACAGAAGGTTAACCCGTTCACTGCCACACTACAGAATGTTAACCATTATCAATTATCCTACTTTTATCTTTGTGCACCAAATTTGAGGGATCCTTGCTGAAAATGTGTGTATACAGTGCAGCCGGAAAGTATTCATACCCCTTCACTTTTTCCACATTTTGTTATGTTACAGCCGTATTCCAAAATGGATTAAATACCCCCCCCTCAAAATTCTACACACAATAGCCTACCCAATAATGACAAAGTGAAAAAAGTTGTTTAGGATTTTTTGCAAATCTATAAATAGGGCTGCGTGTGTGTGTGTGTGTGTGTGTGTGTGTGTGTGTGTGTGTGTGTGTGTGTGTGTGTGTGTGTGTGTGTGTGTGTGTGTGTGTGTGTGTGTGTGTGTGTGTGTGTGTGTGTGTGTGTGTGTGTGTGTACATATATGTGTGTGATCCTGGTTGCATGTCTGTCTCTGTGTGTATGCGTGTGTGTTCCCTCTGTCCTCACTGACCTTAGTCATGCCAGGGCTGCGTGTGTGTGTGTATGTGTGTGTGTGTGTGTGTGTGTGTGTGTGTGTGTGTGTGTGTGTGTGTGTGTGTGTGTGTGTGTGTGTGTGTGTGTGTGTGTGTGTGTGTGTGTGTGTGTGTGTGTGTGTGTGTGTGTGTGTGTGTGTGTGTGTGTGTGTGTGTGTGTGTGTGTGTGTGTGTGTGTGTGTGTGTGTGTGTGTGCACCAACTACTTTCATAAGAGGAGCATATAATGGAAAATATTCAACACAGAACACTGTATGTAATCTCAGATTTACATACAGTACAATCACACCCATGCCCAATCAATTGAATTTACCACAGGTGGACTCCAATCACGTTGTAGAAACATCTCAAGGATGAGCAGAGGAAACAGGATGGACCTGAGCTCAATTTTGAGTGTCATAGCAAAGGGTGTGAATACTTATGTGCATGTGATATTACATCTTTTTATTTTGAATACATTTGCAAAACATTCTAAAAATCTTTTTTCATCTTGTCATTATGGGGTATTGTGTGTAGATGTTTGAGGAAAAACATTTATTTAATACATTTTGGAATAAGGCTGTAACATAACAAAATGTGGAAAAAGTGAAGGGGTATGAATACTTTCCAGATGCACTGTATCTATATCAATCTTTAATATCTATATCAATCTTTAACAGGCTGTACTACACAGTAGAGGTTAGAGGTCAGGCTGTACTACACAGTAGGGGTCAAGGGTCTGGTTGTACTACACAGGCCATCTCTGCCTTTATCGCCTGACTGTGTCATTAACTGTCCCAGGATTATTACTGAGCTATAATCCCGCAATGCCTTTAGACACCAAGCATACACATACATGTGTATGCGTTTGCTTGGTTGTGTGTGTGTGTGTGTGTGTGTGTGTGTGTGTGTGTGTGTGTGTGTGTGTGTGTGTGTGTGTGTGTGTGTGTGTGTGTTTTGGTGCATGTATGTTGGTGTGTGTGTGTGTGTGTGTGTGTGTGTGTGTGTGTGTGTGTGTGTGTGTGCGTGTCAATGCATTTGTGTGTGTTGGTGCATGTGTGTTGTATGTGTTTTGTGTGTGTGTGTGCGTGTGTTGGTGCATGCGTGTTTTTGTGTGTGTGCGTGTGCATTAAGACCCCTGTTCCAACAGCTCTGAAGATGACTTGGGAGATGGTTATTGATCGCAGTGTGTTAGTATTAGTGTAAATGAGATGGAGATTGGAGCGGCCAGTTGACCATGATGCCAGAGGACTGTTATAGTGTAATTTACTTATCTATACAGCAAACCAGGCGATGGCTGATCGGATCAATGGAGAAATGCTATGTTTCACCTACTTGACATTCTTCAGTGTGTGTGTGTGTGTGTGTGTGTGTGTGTGTGTGTGTGTGTGTGTGTGTGTGTGTGTGTGTGTGTGTGTGTGTGTGTGTGTGTGTGTGTGTGTGTGTGTGTGTGTGTGTGTGTGTGTGTGTGTGTGTGTGTTTTCATGCACGTGAATATGGGTGTGTCATTGGGACTGGTGGCGGAGGAGGGTGTGTGTGTGTGGGTGTTTGTGTGCTTGTACCAGTAGATGTGTATTTGTGTATATCTGTGTGTGTCTTTTTGAAGCGGAAAGGGATTTAGGCCAGTGTGTGTGTATGTGTGTAAAAAAAGAAGGGGGGAGGGACTCTGAGTCCTTTATCATACAGTAAGTCCCCCTAGATCTGTTGAATGACAGGTTGGAGTGACCACTAGTCATCCTAGATTATCATTGCATTACCATAACATTAGCATGTCATTAACATCTTGATTTTGACATGGGGTCATCCTCCTGGGATGAGGTATTTAAGAGATGTGTTTGTGTGTGTGTGTGTGTGTGTGTGCGTGTGTGTGTGTGTGTGTGTGCGTGTGTGTGTGTGTGTGTGTGTGTGTGTGTGTGTGTGTGTGTGTGTATATGTGTGTGTGTGTGTGTCCGTGTGTGTGCGCTCATACACAGACATGTTAGTGTTTTGAACAGCCGCACCATTATCCTAGCTTAGCGTCATTCACTGGAATTAGGTGTGCCAGTGTAGCCTAGTTCCCACAGTCACGAAATACACTCCAAATACAACTTCAAAACGTTTCTGTAAACATGTTGTGACCTGTGTGTTTACCACGTGGAGAAATTAAAAAATATTTGTTGACATTTTCGTTTTCTAAGCAGATATATACTTGCAACTATTTTTACCCGAACCACTGCTGCCTGGGCGCAGTGATTTCATCACCTCAAAAGCCCAGTAAAAAAAATTAAAAATAGGTGTGAGCTAGGCTAACGGTGCGGCTGTTCCCTAAGCCTAATGCATGCACAGAGAAGAAAAGGGTATGTATCTGTTCTTCTAACTCCAGGCGTGGACACTTAAGGTAACGCACTTGTGCTTCCGCATTGCTCTGATTGGCCCACTGACCCCACGTGACGCTACGCTCGTTTTCGCCCACACGCCCGTAACGCAAGCGAGCCTTGTAATGTTAAGCGACCTACTCGCGGAAAATGTAATGTTAATCGGCGGAATGTACATATTTATCAAAACAACTACCAGATTCACTCTACCAGATTCACTCATAAACGTTGTATAACATAACGTTATATGCTGTTATTTCGCATTTTATTGCTAACGTTATGGGTTTGAATCACTGTACATTGAGGGGGGTTGAATCACTGTTTACACTCGCCACTACATTCGTCACTCAGTTTTAACATCGACGGTTAGCTCAACTCATTTGTCAGCTTGCTGTGGAGCCTATGGTCAGTTGGTGACAAGCAGTGTTAATTTTGGCAGCTATTTTCATTTTAGTTTTAGTCTTTAGTCATGTGTGAAGTGCTGCTTTTTCGTTTTCATCATATTTAGTCATTTTCATTTATTTTTCGTTTAGTCAGTTTTAGTCAACTAAATGTCTGAGCATTTTAGTCTTAGTCAGTTTTTGTCTCAATTTTGTCTTTTTTGTTTTCGTCTAGATTTAGTCGACGAAAACCGATCACATTTTTGTCTATTTTTTGTTAATGGAAAAAAACTTGTCAGAAGTCAGAAATAGTCAACATGGAACATATTCTGATTTAAATTGCGTATTTATTTTTTAACCTAGGGGAATCTGAGTCGGCGGCACAAGTAATACACAGGAAGGGTGCACTGTCGACCATTCCACAGCAATACACAGCAACACACTGCAATACACAGCAATACACAGCAACACACTGCAATACACAGCAACACACTGCAATACACAGCAACACAACACACTGCAATACACAGCAACACACTGCAATACACTGTAATACACAGCAGCACACTGCAATATACACCAACACACTGCAATACACAGCAACACACTGCAATACACTGTAATACACAGCAACACACTGCAATACACTGTAATACACAGCAACACACTGCAATACACTGTAATACCCAGCAATACACTGTAATACACAGCAACACACTGCAATCCACAGCAATACAAAATAGCTCTTTTCTTTCAAGCCTTACTAAATATGAATTCATGTTCTAAATAATACCTCTTTCTGTTATAAAAAAAATGCACCTTTAAAAAATATAGCTTCGTATCTTTTCAATGTAATGTAAATTATAACAGTAAACTCAGTCACAAAGATACGAATTAATAAAGTACAGTCACAGACAGTACGTTAGCTAGGTGTCACGTGGGCGCTAGTACATGTACTAGCTAGCAAGTTACAACAGACGGGCTAATCCACCACAAATGGCTCCATGATATATACTAGTCCATACAAATTCACTCATATGGTGCACTGCTAAAAGCATTTTTACATTTAGTCACAGGATGTACGTTAGCTAGGTTTAAGCGTACTTATACTTCGTGAGCCAACCCCGGGCCCTGTGAGCCGTCACGTGGCTACTGGCTAGCGTTAGCATCAGGGGGCTAACTAGTAGCTAGTAAGCAAGTTACAACTTACAACAGACGGCTAATCCACCACAAATTCACTCAGTCATATGGTGCTAATGCATTTTTACATTTACCTGGATTTCCTTGTGGAATGTCTTTAGATGGCGTTTGAGATTAGTGGTGTTTTTTCCCTTCATCCGATGACCACATTTCTCCCCGGCCTGAGCGGCCTCTCCTCGTGTTTCACTTTTTTCACTTTTTTCAACAATACATTCTGTCAGTCCTTCGAGCTCTATATATCTAAAAGTATGCCGAGAGGTCTGGTCTTCGTTTTCTTCCAAGCCCACGGGATAATTGATCATGTTGCTCTTGGTTCGCATTTGCGGTCGCCATTGTCTGACTGAGTGAGGGCCTGAGGCGGGGGGCGTCACTCAGCTGAGCAGCTATTTGATAATGC
>NC_140169.1:198870974-199023421 GCF_963971535.1 Notolepis coatsorum | reverse complement strand
TCCCTCCTGTCTCTCTCTGCACTCCCCCCTCCCTCCTCCTCCCCCTCTCCTGTCTCTCTCCGCTCTCCGCCAAACACACCCACTCCCCCCCCCCCTTCCCGCCAGCTCCTCAGCCCTCCCCTCCCCTCTCCCTAAAAGCCCTCTCTCTCTCTCTCTCTCTCTCTCTCTCTCTCTCTCTCTCTCTCTCTCTCTCTCTCTCTCTCCCTCCGACGGCTCTATGGGTGTTTCCATAGCAACGACCCTGTTGTAAATAGTCGACCAGTGTTAAATGTTTGAACTTTTTACTACGACAGAGAGAGAAATGGAGGAGGAGGAGAAGAAGAAGAAGAAAAAGCACAGAGATATGAAAAGGCTGAAGAAGAGTGGACGACTATCGTCTATAACGACGGCAAGAGAGAAAAGACAAAAAGAGATTTTTAACAAATGTCTGGGGATTGATGCAATGAGGCGAAGAGAAGAGGTTTATTTTATAATGTGAATATCTTTTATTTTTATTTTTATTTTTTTGGAATGATTGTCTAATGTTGATATATGAAAGTCTTTATACTCTATTTAACATGATTTGCTTTCTGGACTACTGGGCCACCATGTGTATGTAGCGTATGCTCCCGTCCTCTACGAGGCAGTGTGTTCTCCTCATTATGTTTGTATCTGGAGGAACGCTCCGTGGGTCTCGTTCCATCAGCACGACGTCGACAGCGTGACCTAATGGCGTCCAACTCTCGCAAAATATATATAAAAAAAAAAAAAAAAAAAGACGGGCCGGATGTCCTCCCCACGAGCCGTTTCATCTTTCCTAAAACCAGGAGGGGGGGGGGGGGGATTGTGAGGGGGCCCACAAGGGTATCAATAGCTCAGATTGATTTCTCATTCTCACTGATCACCCACTATGTGTCTTGATTGATCTGGCATTAGGAATTAGCAGCGGCATCGCAACATCGACCTTGGCGGTTGATAGGTGCCTCGCGGAGCTACAGCAATCAACAGGAAGAAAGTCCAACGAGAACAGCCAATCAGCGGAGCGGAACGTTGAACTGACCGTGTGATGAATGACTGTGTGAATGTATTGTTAAAAAAAATTATAATAATAAGGGACACATTTCTTTCACTTGCCTGTTGTGCACATCAAGGGGAACCGTGTTCCTGATCGCTTACTCTGGTTATTATTGTCTGTGCAACTTATTTATCCTGTGTATCTTTTTTTTTTTTATTATTATTTTTTAACTTAATGATAAAGGAGCGATTTCAGTTTCAACCCTGTTAAATACTCTCACCTTCTACTACCATTTTGTGGGAGTGGGGGGGGGGGGGGGGGGGGGGACCCTTTCACTACCACACTACAGAAGGTTAACCCTTTCACTACCACACTACAGAAGGTGAACCCTTTCACAACCATACTACATAAGGTTAACCCTTTCACTACCACACTACAGAAGGTTAACCTTTCACTACCACACTACAGAAGGTTAACCCTTTCACTTCCACACTACAGAAGGTTAACCCTTTCACAACCATACTACAGAAGGTTAACCTTTCACTACCACACTACAGAAGGTTAACCCTTTCACAACCACACTACAGAAGGTTAACCTTTCACTACCACACTACAGAAGGTTAACCCTTTCACAACCATACTACAGAAGGTTAACCTTTCACTACCACACTACAGACGGTTAACATTTCACTACCACACTACAGAAGGTTAACCCTTTCACTACCACACTGCAGAAGGTTAACCCTTTCACAACCATACTACAGAAGGTTAACCTTTCACTACCACACTACAGAAGGTTAACCTTTCACTACCACAATACTGAAGGTTAACCTTTCACTACCACACTACAGACGGGTATGGTAGTGAAAAGTTTAACCTTCTGTAGTATGGTTGTGAAAGGGTTAAGCATCTGTAGTGTGGTTGTGAAAGGGTTAACCCTTTGTCGTGTGGTAGTGAAAGAGTTTAACTGTTTTTTTCTTCTTGTGTGTGTGTGTGTGTCTGTCTGTGTGTGTGCATGCGTGTGTGTGTGTCTCTGTGTGTGTGTGTCTCTGTGTGTGTGTCTCTGTGTGTGTGTCTCTGTGTGTGTGTGTGTGTGTGTGTGTGTGTGTGTGTGTGTGTGTGTGTGTGTGTGTGTGTGTGTGTGCGTGTGTGTGTGTGTGTGTGTGTGCGTGTGTGTGTGTGTGTGTGTGTGTGTGTGTGTGTGTGTGTGTGTGTGTGTGTGTGTGTGTGTGTGTGTCGGTCCAGCTGCTTCACAGCCAGGATTAATCGGAAGAGCCACTCGTCCACGGCAGGCGCTTATTGGGATCAAAGAAAGAAAGGAAAGGACCTTGACATCATGCAGTACACTGAGCGTGCCAACGTTTCCCCTGTTAGGTCCCTCTCTTCAAAAACAGGGTATTGTTATCTGTATGTATTAGCTACGGTGTGCTTATTTATCACCTGTTTTATATTAAAAAATAAAAGTAACCAGGGGAGGGGAGGGAAGAGAATATACTTTATATATTTATTTTTTAATAATATTTTAAGAGAGGATGTCAGCGCTTTGTACCCCGCATGAACGTACATGCTCTAAAGATAGAAAGGCTCTCTCTCTCTCTCTCTCTCTCTCTCTCTCTCTCTCTCTCTCTCTCTCTCTCTCTCTCTCTCTCTCTCTCTCTCTCTCTCTCTCTCTCTCTGTCTCTCTCTCTCTCTCTCTAATGTGAATAACTGCTTTCCACTGCACTGTGAATCACTACACTCTCCCACCATCACCACCACCCTTACTGTCATCTCCCATCCATCCACATCCAACTGTGAACGGGACCCTCCACGTCCGAGCTCCGTAGGGGTGCACCGATACCGCTTTCTTCACCAACCACACCGACCGGGGTCAGCCGACACAAAGTACCGATCCGAAACCGGCACTTTTACTAGAAGAGTATAAACCGTTAGATCTAACGTGCTTCTCTAGAGCCTCTACCCAAAATCTAGAAACCCCAGTCACGTGGCCTGCATGTCTAACATGTTACACACAGTCACACACAACCCCTGGTATCTGATTCTATCACCATTATGTCAGCGAGCCCAGCGGTTTGTGGCACTTGCAATCTGAAAATACAGGATGCAAGCTTTCAAATGATGTGACATTGAAATACATCGAAGATATTTGAAGAAGATATACTTATTCGAATCTAGTTATAAACGTCAAGTCTCAGAGCAGAGAAAAACAGAGAAAATTCAATCTAAAGTTTGGCTGCATTTTTTAACACCTTGACAGTCTAGGTACTAGATGTCACAAACTGCCTTTTCTTTTTAAACAAAGGTTTTTTACTATTTAGAGATACTATAATCAGAATCAGAAAGGTCTTTATTGCCAAGTGTATTTACACATACAAGGAATTTGCTTTGGACGTTACTGGTGCGACATTAGCGGACAGACATTAACAGACAGATAATACAATAAAGTGGTGGAGTAAAGTCAAATGAAATATGAGCTAAGTTAAGCACAATAGAATAATATATTTATGAAAGAAATAACTGGTAGCTGTTACAGCAAATAATGTTCTTAAACATTCAAACTGTGATAATGTGGAAAGGAATGAGAAAGAAAACAACATTTAATTCATTTTCTCGCGATCTTACATCCAGACGTGAGTCTCTCTTACCGCTGGGTTTGGTCACAGATATCATTGGGAAGATTCTCCGATGACGTCGACGGACCCTGTAGCCTGGCGTTGGCCGGGGTTCGTCCTAGTCCCAGTGCGGTATCAGAATAGGGAGGTGTAGTCTGACGTCGCTTTGGACCGCCCGCGTGGTCCACCCGTATAGGGATTTATCATTGGGAAAAAGGATTATCGGCTATTGTAACAATTCTGCCACATGGACATTGGAAAGCTTTCCATTTTTGCACAAAACGAGTTCCCTTCTATCACTAACATTATTGTTTAAGCATTTTTGGTTGAAATAAAATTCTGCGATTTTTTTAATGATTAATTGCGAATATTTATTGTGGATGAATACGCAGAGAAAGGTACACCATGCAAATGTTAATGCTTTATTTGTTTTAAACTAGACGATTTAGAAATGGGCAATGGGGAAATACATTGCGTTGGACAGAGGGTGGAACACGAAAAACGACAATGACGTAACCACTACACCTCCCTATACCTTACCTCCCCAGCTAACAAACATACTGCCAGTCATCATCCCTCGTCAGGAATATTATTATTTATTCCCCTGCCCTGGTCCCAGATCAGCCCTCTGGTGCTGCAGCCAGTGCAGAATGGGCATTTTACTGTTCCCAGTCCATGTACAGTATTCCCGGTGAGACACTGAATAGTTTAGACATCTCAGTATGGATCTCACTGCCTTTCATAATACTTGTTGTTTTGTTGTTTCGTTTTTTCCATGTTTGCTCTCTTTTGTACATGACATACAGTATATTTTACCTGCATACATGTGTTTGTGGAAAGGAAAAAAAATAATATTGTACGTGTTGTTTCATAATTATTATGTTCCCAATGTTTTATAATTACCTGTACAGCAATAAAAGCACAATTGTGTCAATGCTATGTCCTTGGGGTGTGTGGTATGTCATTGGCAGCTGGTATACTACTGATGTAAGTAGTGTACAGTATAGTATGCACGCATACATTTGAGGCCAAACGCACACGAGCCCGACGACGAGGAGAGGCGTTCTGTTGTGGAGCCGCGCCGAAAGACAGCCAATCATAATCGGTCATGTATTACAGCCACTCGCGGAGAGATTAGCATGCTGGGACACGGTGAGGCCGGGTGATTTGTGGATGTGGGGTTGTCTGGGGTAACGGCTGCCAGCTCTCCTCACATCAAACCCCCAGCACCGCTTAAAGGCTTCCTGGGAACGGGCGTTCAACCTATTCAATCAACATCAAACCAAACAGCCACTCCTGGTCTCGTAACGGGGAGAAGGCGAAGGGTTCAGGTATGAGCCATATAGTGAGGTTGTGCAAGGTCAGATGTTTACTGGCCCATCAAGCGCCACGGAGCTGTTAAAGCAAACACACACACACACCTCCAGGCCCATTCCTGCACAGGCGCAGGCAGGAGAGAGACTTTTGATGTTCTTTATTAAAACATGTCAACTAAAAACAGTCAGTAGAGACACAAAAAACCTCACGGCATCTTCATAAAAACAACAACACACACACCCACACACTCACCCGCACACACACACACACACACACACACCCACACACTCACACTCACACACACACACACATGCACACACACCCCAAAAACTCCTTCAGCACATAAAACCCACTTGACCTTCAAATGCATATGTTCAGCCCCTCCTCCCCCACAGTACACATTGCATTCCCCAATCCCCAAGCATTCACGAACGCATCAACATTATGTCTCAGTGAGAAATACATGAACTCTAATCTAAGGCGTGCAGAAATCATACCCCTCAACATAGGCACCGATTCCGTAGGACCAACGCCCTTGATCCTATTCCTACGGGTCAGCCAAATGGCTAACTTAGCCTGCCCCTAAACAAAGTTCAGTAAAACGCTCACAACCTTGTTACTTAATGAATATGTTTGGCCAAGGATGAAACTCTCCACACAGAACATCACCCCCAGCTTCACACACAACCCTTTTAGGAACCCCAACACCCTATTAATCCTTTGACACTCTAGGAAAACATGGGTTACAGTCTCAGATACTCCGCAAAAAGGGCACCCATCACCCACCCCTGGATCCACCCGAGCCAGGAACCGATTCGTTGCCAACACCCCATGCGCTATCCTCCACTGTAGGTCCCCTGACCTCTTAGGCAGTGGCTGTTTGTAAAAAACCCTCCACCTAAAGCTAGCAGTGCTGCCATCACCCAGCACCCCCTGCCACTGATGCTGCCTGACGTCCTGCAGGGACCTGATGTTTCTGACCTTCATGCATGCTATGTACAGAGCCTTGCCACATGCCAGGCTAAACTGCCCCAAGCTGGGGGTGGAAAAAGACAGTAACCCTCCCCCCTCCTGCCAGACCCCAAACTCCAGCGCCTGCCCTCCCTGTGGCATCACTGTGCGGTCTCTGACATAGTCCGGCAGAACCCCCAGCACTTCTCTGATAAACCCTTCCAGCAGTCTCAGAGATGTTATTCCAGTCTGTAGCGAAAGCTCCTGCGGGGTCTTCCACTCCCCTCTCTCTGGCGACAGTAAATGTGAAAGTTTTCTTATGCCCCCTCTCATGAGCCACTGTCTCAGGGTGACAGAACGCACCCCCTCTAGGGGGAACAAAGTGTTATAGAAAAGAGGCTCCTCCCATACCCACGGTCCTTGTGCCTCATCCTCCACCCGAGTCTTTCTCAGCAGCCGCCAAGCCCTCAGCACCGACAGGTAGAAAACCGAGACCCCCACAGTGTTCAACTCCTCCAGTTCCATCAGGAACAACTGCAGGTCCAGCCCTAAACCACCAGCCTTCCGCAGCAGCGCACATGCTGGCCCCCTCCAGCATATTCCTGTACTGTATTGCAGCTTCTGTGCTGCCTGGAGCCTGAAAGCATTCATCCTGATCTCTAGGTCGATAAGGCCTTGTCCTCCTTCCTGAACCGGCAAATAAAGGACTGCGGCCCTCAACCAGTGATGTCCGGACCAGAAAAAATCCACCATTTTCCTCTGGATGTCCGCCAGGAAGCCTCTGGGGGGGTTAAGAACAGCCAGCCGATGCCACAGGGATGAAGCCACCAGGTTATTCACTATTAGCACCCTCCCTCTATAGGATATCTGCGCTAGCAGCCACTTCCACCTTGACAACCTAGCCACCATTGACTGTGCTACTCCCTCCCAATTTTTACTGACCCACCCCTCTGATCCCAGATATACCCCTAAAAGCTTGAGCCCATTCACACCCCACTGTAGCCCCCCCGGTAACTGTGGTAATGTCAGGCCCCTCCATGCCCCACACTGCAGCGCCTCACTCTTACCCCAGTTCACCCTCGCTGAAGCTGCTCTCGCATACACCTCTAGGCTATTCTCTATGGCTCTTACATCCTCCCCATCCCTGACAAAGATGGTCAAGTCATCCGCGTAGGCAGACAGACATATCGGCCTATCGATCCCCAACTCGGGTGAACCCACACCCTTCAACCTCTTCCTCAACAAACACAGAAAAGGCTCAATGGCCAAAGTGTAGAGCTGACCTGACAGTGGGCAGCCCTGGCGGATCCCCCTCCCCACCTGGACTGGCCTGCTCAGGCCCCCACCCACTTTTATCAGACAGGAGGCCCCATTGTATAACATTTTTACAATTGACATAAAACTCTCCCCAAACCCAAACCCAGCAAGAACATTATACAGATACCCATGGTCCACCCTGTCAAACGCCTTCTCTTGATCAATAGAGATGACTCCAAAGTTCATATTATGTTGCCTTGACAGGTCCAACATGTCCCTTATTAAAAACAAATTGTCTGTCATTGAACGCCCAGGCACACCATATGACTGGTCCTGGTGCACCACAGACTCAAGGTGCATGTTAAGCCTGTTGGCCAGGCACTTTGCAACCAACTTGTAATCCGCTGAAAAAATTGCTACAGGTCTCCAGTTCTTGAGCTCACTGAGGTCCCCCTTCTTCGGCAGGAGAGAGAGAGACAGGGCTCGGTCGCCAGGAGCTCATTGAAAATGCAAATAAAAAGGGGATGAATAGGGAAAATCCACTGAGAAAAACAAACGGCTCGAGTGCTCGAGGGGGCGTTTGGTTTCAGGGTGGCGCGCACACAACCACACACACACACACACACACACACACTGGAGGGGCGTTTTAATAGTCTATGACTTTACGTTTGAGGCAAAGTTCCAGAGATGCTGCCCGACCGGGTCTCTAGCCCGCAGTGCTTTCTGTTGTGGGATCACAGAGGACGAGCCGGGCGCCAGTTGCTCCGATCCGCCACTCCGCATGCAAATCAAACGGTGCGCGAGTTAGCGGGGAGTTAGCAGCGGGGAGTTAGCAGCAGGGACTACCTTCGGCTTGGTCTGGAGGCGAGTAATGCTGTGCTTAAGCCAGGTGGCTTATACCTTTAAGACCAGGGACCCGGGGGGGGGGGGGGGGGGGGGTTGTTAGTTAAGGGGTTTGGTGGTCAAGTTAGTTAAGGGGTTTGGTGGTGTGGAATAATAGACCTATCGCTAAGCCACGCCCCCTTTGAAAAGTCGGACAATCAAAAGTCGACCGTGAATGACTGTTGGCGATGGCCGCAGGTAGCCCCCTTCCTGACTGTGATGCAAGTGTAAAAGTACGTTCATGAGATACACATTTACCGTAGACCTCCATGGTGATGCAAGCATTAGCTATATATAACGTTAGCTAGCTACTCTCAAGCATTACTTACAGTTGACTTGATTGAAGATTACAAGAACTATGACGATAATCCATGATTACTACTATTGCTGATACATGCCTCTTTGAACTGCTGCAGTCAGGCAAGCGATACCGGAGTCTTAAGGCGAGCACAGAAAGACTCAGAAGAAGCTTCTATCCCCAGGCCATCAGGCTGCTCAACGAACAATAAACACTATGCAACAAACATCAAATGCACACAGCACACACACCCACACGCACACACTCACTTTAAACAAACAACACACTGCAGCACCCACTCTCCACACTTTAGATCACCTAAACACACTTTATATTTATTGGTAAAGGATTTGCACTAAAACTCGTACACCTTACTGTAAATTGTACCTAAATTGTACCTCATCCCATTTCTGCTTTGCACTATATAGTATTGTATATTAGTACAGTACATTGCATATGTAGCAGTCTGGAAAATATGGTATATTATTCAGAACTGCTGACTGTGTTTTATATCCCTCTTGTACACAAAGACATTCTAACTAGTGTCCTTGATATTCACACGAACAATGACACAAGCGTCCCAATCCGAAGAGCACTGGAATATGGATTATAAATGACAGTACTGAATCATATTCTACAATGCGTCTCCCCTTGTGACTGGCAGGCGGGACCAGCAGGGGGCAGTAGCAGGCAGAGAGTGGCGGAGAGAGTTGGGAAGTGATATATGGGAGAGACCAGCGGAAGTCGCTCTCTTCGGCAGTGAACTTGACAACGAGTAGTCGCAGCTAACAGGGCTCTGGATAGCCCTGTTGCTGACGTTATGCCAGAGGGCCCCGTGAGAGGACAACGGGTGATAACAAGTACTGGCTAGTGGACACGATATACTAGCAGTACCAGCGGTATTATATGAACAATAAGTGCAGAGCCAGGCACTAGCAATCGAGTTATAGTAGTTACAGTGTGCGGTATAGGTAATGTGCGGTTAAACAATTATCCAAGTCTTTAACTACCGAGTTATAGTAGTTACAGTGTGCGGTATAGAGTGTGCGCACCAGGACGAGCGTGGGCCAACAACCATTCTGCTCCGGCTGACTTCGACCAGACCTGCAACCGGCTGCCTGCATTCAGCCTGCTCCGGAGGACTTCACTCAGACCTGCACCAGGCTGCCTGCGGCCGACGGGAGTTCCGCCCATCCAGCAGGGGTCGTCATCACTCAGTACATGCTCTCAGCCGGCGCTGCCTCTCTGCCTAGCTCCGCCTGCTGACATCCTCGCGAGAGCGTTCGACGCCATCTTGCCTCCCGGACAACAGTGGAGTGGCGAGGCGGCCATTTCGGATGAGTACAAATGGGCATTGATGCTCCCGATTCCTTATACAATACACAGTGTGGTGCAGCCCGCGGGCGAAAGTAATGTTGCTACTACCAGTTCATAGGGGTACCCCGAACAATATATGCCGGCATTAAGATAGGACTTTACCGTATTTTGTGGGCTCACTGTAACTGAGGGGTACAATTCCCTGACTGTATTGATAAGTATGGTATCATTAAACCACTACCGCTTTATGTACTTTAATTACTGGCCATACAGTACACGATATATGAATATGATGAACACTTCCCACAATGAAATCGGTTCCAGTCAAAGGTATTAATCAAGTATTTAATGGAGCAAAAGGTACATAGGATACTTTACATTATTCTTTGAATGCACTTGTAAGGCAAAGGAGTATGCGTAGGCAAATCAATAACGAATGTCCATTCTCTGGTTACGCAGGAGGTAATTATACAACCTGAATCTTAGGGAATTATATCTATGGTACACTAGTAATAGCGGGAGATACTGGAAGGGGTTCCCACTGGTTGTAAGCCAGCAAGGGGGTAGAAGATCTGTTGGTAGTAGGATGTCTGGTCAACGATGACTAGGGAGACTTCAGGTACAGAAGCCGGTGCAGTAGTCTCTTGATCCACAGACGAATACAGCTTGGTTCTCTTGTAGACTGTAGCTCTACAGTGAAGAAAGCTAGGCGGCCTCAGGCTCTCTGAGCGCCGACTCGACTTGACTCCTCTCGGGGTAAATCCAACACGTGCAGCGTTGGCTGGTTCTCCGCTCCATAAATCATAGGACCAAAGCAAATATATTCCAGCCGCAAAGGCTATGCAGTCGTCGGGTAGATTAATCCAGTGTACATGTCCACACGGCTCTCGCCTAGGTCTCCTCGGGTGAAGGCGCCATGCGGTCGGCCCAGCCTGGATAAGAACTCTAGCTAATACGAGAAAGCGTTGGAGATGCTGGTCACTATAGAATTCTAACCGCACGATACACTATACACAAATAGACTATTAAAGACTCAATAGAAATATGTCGCACTCGACGGTATAGTGCCAAACTCTGACAATTCAGTTATTAATTCGCACGCGGTCTCGATGCTCTTATTCTGAGGCCAAACAGGCCATACTTCACCGCAGGTTGTATCGTGGGTGAGGCTTCAACTTATCGGTAACATGCTAAGTGCACGAAGGGTACGGAGGTAAGGGGCTAAGGGTCTTCTACATTCACCTGCGCCGTATTTATACGCACGGTGCACAAATAGTGCCACTCTCATTTCTGTCGCCGTATCCCTGGGCAGGGCCGGGCAAGTACAGACATGTCGTGTCGGTGACATTGAACTTGGCTCCGGGGGCCGGTCCCTGGCGCCGGTGGACTGCTGTCCAATAGGAGAATGAACTATTATGGGCTGGACTAAAGGGATATTCCGTGTATATGTACAAGGAATATACAAGGGATATCAAACGATATACAAATACTATTCAATATATATCAATAAATAAATATATATATTCGGTTTAATCTGATCCTTCGTAACAGCCGCACCCTAATTAGTCCCACCTAATTAGCTAAGCAGAGACAGATTAACCGCACTGTCCTCTACTCAATGTCTGTTGTGAGGGTCAGTCAGTTCACAAAGTCATGGGGTCATGGTCGTCATCGATAGTATCGGGGAGCCTTGGCAGTTCTATTAGCCTCGCCACTGGTCGGGTGTAGGTCCGCCCTTGGACGAGCACTTCAGCTGCTCGGACCTTTCCGTCGGCACCGGTGATCACTTTGCTTACGCGGCCAGCCGGCCACATAGCTCGGGGTAGTGACTGGTCGATAATCATGACGACTGTTCCTTCTGTCAAATTGTCTCTCTCTTTTACCCATTTCTGGCGGGTCTGTAGAGACGGTAGGTAGTGGACTAGGAAGCTGTTCCAAAACTTGTCAGCCAATACTTGACTGTACCTCCACATTCTTCGGCCGTTCGCTTCTTCAGGCCTGTACATTGTCTGGGGTAGCGCGGGGTCCAGCCGCTCCATCAAGAGTGTGTTGGGGGTGACTGGATCGACATCTGCTACATCACTTGAGACGTAACCGAGGGGCTTTGAGTTCAATACTCCCTCGATCTCCATGAGGACTGTCATTAGGACTTCTTCCGCCACGGTCTGGGCCCCAAGCACGGCGTACAGGGCTGTCTTTATTGAACGTACTTCTCGTTCCCAAGTTCCACCGAAGTGAGGTGCGTTCGGGGGATTAAACTGGAAGTCAATCTGGGATGGAGCGAGGTGGGTCTTAAGTTCTGGGCCCATAGCTTGGAAGCTCTCTCTCAGCTCTCTTTCTCCGCCTTTGAAGTTTGTCCCGTGATCAGACAACAATATAGACGGTTTGCCTTTCCGCGATGTGAATCTTCGGAAGGCCATAAGGAATGAGTCTGTGCTCATGGTTGGAAGGAGTTCTATATGTATCGCTCGGGTGGTCATGCATTTGAATACAATACCCCACCGCTTCTCGGTTCCTCTTCCTTTCTTTATATACAGCGGGCCGAAACAGTCCATACCGGTGGAGTGAAAAGGCTTGTCGCCGAGTCGGAGGCGACAGGGAGGTAGGTCAGCCATCCGGGGTATACTGGGCTGCGCTCGCCACTTACGACAGTCTAGACAGGTTCGCTGGAAGCGCCGCACTGCTTCTCTCCCTTGCAGTATCCAATAACGACGTCTGATCTCCGCGAAGACTCTCTCTGCCCCTGCGTGGTGCACATCCTCGTCGTATTTCTTTATGATCAGCTCTGTGACCTTGTGTCGGCTGTTCAAGACTATCGGGTAATTGACGTCATCCGGTAAGTCTGGGGCTCTCCGCAGACGACCACCCACTCTGATGAGACTATGGGCGTCGTTCTCGGGTGCTAGGTGGAGCAGTCTGCTGTCTGATGGGATGGGCTTTGCTCCCTGTAGACAGTCTAGCTCATCGGGGAACAAGTCTCTCTGGGCTCGTTGTAGTAGAAGAAGTTCTGCTTCTTCGTAGTCAGCTGCTGAAATGTCAGTAGTGGGCTGAACCTCTGGGTGGTGCCACAGAAATGTCTTTAGCTGCGCACTCTCTAGGGTGAGGCAATCGTCTATGTCGGGGTCTGTGGAGACGAGTGTGTTCAATCCACAGAACACAGATTTCTTGTTTTCGGCCTCCTCTTTACTCGCCTCCCGTGGGGTGGGTGTAGGCCACTCTTCTTCCGGGAGCTTGAGAAACTCTGGCCCGTCACTGTATGGGTTGTGATGGGTGAGGTCATCCAGGGACATTCCCCGGGTGATGACGTCAGCTGGGTTGTGTTTTGTGTCCACATACCTCCAGCTTGCTACTTCTGTTAAATCTTGAATCTCTGTGACTCTGACTCCCACGAAGACCTTGTATCTACACGAATCAGACCGGATCCATGTGAGTACTGTCGTGGAGTCTGACCACAAGATTGTTCTTTGCACCGGAATGGTGAGTTCACGTTGGATTAACGTGGCGAGGTGCGCTCCTGCTAGGGCTGCGCAGAGCTCTAGACGTGGGATAGATTGTTGCTTTCGTGGGGCTATTCTTGAGCGAGCCAGGATGAAAGCAGTATGTATTTCTCCTCCCTCCTCTCGGGCACGCAAGTAGGCCACCGAGCCGTAGGCTACTTCGGAGGCGTCGCTGAAGACGTGCAGGTCCATCTGGCACGTCTCCGGCCTCACTGTGGGTGGGAAGTAGCTGCGGCGTATGTTAACACCTGGGAGTGAGCTGAGTTCCGTCTCCCACTCTCTCCATGTGGATGCAAGGTGTTCGGGTATGGGGTCGTCCCAGCCCTGGTCCTTGTCCCATAACGCTCTTACAATCATCTTTGCCCTGGTGGTGTAAGGTAAAATACATCCCAACGGGTCATATTGTCTGGCGAGTGTTCTGTATACACTCCGTCTGGTGGTCGGTAGTGCAGTCGACCTTCCCTGCTCCTTGGTCAGGGGTGTGTGTTTATAATGGAGCGAGTCTGTTTTGAAGCGCCAGACTAGTCCTAATGTCATTTCTTGGGCTTCTCCTGGGATGGTCGCCATCCAGGTCTCGCTGCTTGCTGCCTTGTCCTCGGGGGAGAGGCTGCGCAATACTTGCGGGTCACTGCTGGCCCACTGCCTGAGATCAAAGCCGCCTTTGATCAGGGAGGCGCGGAGCTTGAGTAGAAGGGCCTCGGCTTCTTCTGGCGTCGAGACGCTTTGCAGACAGTTGTCCACGTAGAAACTATTTTCTACACTTTTTCGGACCTCTTCATCAGCTGCTGGGTCCTCTGCGACGTGTTTTTGCAGTGCAAACGTAGCACAGCAAGGGCTGCATGTGGTTCCGAAAGGGAGGACTTCCCATTGATAGATGGCTGGTTGCTCATCCCCGATCCTCTCTCTCCATAGGAACCGCAGCAGGGGCTTGTCCTCCTCCACTAGTCTCACCTGCAGGAACATCCCTTTGATGTCGCCGCTGATGGCCACCTTGTCCTGGCGGAAACGTAGTAACACGCCTAGTAGGGAGGGGCCGAGTGTTGGGCCGGGCAAGAGCTCTTTATTCAGATTTTGTGATCCGATCTGGTAGCTGCAGTTGAACACAATACGATCCTTGCCGTTGTGGTGGACTTTGTGGTGCGGCACGTACCATGATTCTGTCGTCTGATCGGCCTCTTTAATGTCAATTTTCTTTATGTGTCCCGCTGTGATTAGCTTGTTAATCTCAGCGCGGTACACAGTCTCTTGAGCGGGGTCTCTGGCTAGGCGCCGCTCTGTGTTCAATAGATACCGCTCCGTCGCTTCTTTTGGGGCGTGGAAGGTGGGCATACCCTCTCGCCTCAAGAGTGGAGTTGCGTATCTCATCACTCCGTTGACTTTGACTCTCTTTGTCCCTTGCTCGAGGAGTGCTATGGCGTAAATGTCTTCCTTGGAACGAATGTCTTTCTTTTCGTTCTTAAAGGGCATTGTCTCTAGTGTCCATAGCCTCTCGACATGCTGTAGGAGGGTGGTGTCTTCTTCTGTCACTCTGGAGTGGAGGCAGCTAGTGGCTGCTGTTCGGTTAAGAGACTTAGCGAGGGGGCCTTGTAATGTCCATCCTAGGCGGGTCTCGACTGCTGCAGGACAGCCTCTGGGCCCTGTGTGGACCCGGTCTATCGGGACTATGAGGTCTGCATGGTCGGAGCCTATCAGCAGGGTCGGGGTGGCACCGTCTATGAGCGGGATAGGTAGTTGACGCAGGTGCACATATTTATCCATCAGTTTGGCGATGGGGTAGGTGTACTGCGACAGGCCTATTTCTTGGCTGGTGAAAGCATTAGTAATCCTATACCGTCTCTCTGGCTGCCCGCTTGCTGCGATAGTGAAGGAGACATTCTCGCCCTTTATCGTCTTTAGATCTCTTCTTATTGTCCGAATCGTCATCTGGTTTTCGCTCCCCCGCAGCCCCAGCTGGGCCGCAGCGGATGCGAGGAGAAGGGTCTTCTCTGACCCGTCGTCAAGGACGGCGTAAGTGTCCATGACCTTGTCTTGGTAACTCAGTGTTACGCGGACCACCTTTAAGAGCACTCGGGCGCCCCCGCTGCTGGCGGGGTCAATGTACATAACACTTGCCTTTGTGCTGCTTGAGGGTGCGGGCTTTCTTCTGTTACTGTCGTGTAGGACATCTAGGTGGGCTCCGTCACACCGACTACACCTCTTCTTTAAGCGGCACTCGGCTGCCATGTGACTGCGCGCACATCGGTAACAGCGTCGGTTGGACTTTATCCATTGACCCACTTCGTCGGCGGTCATCTTCTTGAATGTGTCACATTGTGACAACCAGTGTTCTTTCTCGCAGTACGGGCACACCATCTTCCACTTCTCTTTCATCGAGGGGGTACTGTGGTTCTTGCTGCTCGGTACTGGTTCTGATTGGTGCATGACAGTCACCAATCTTCGGCCATCGTTTGCTCTCCTAGGTCCCTCTCTGGAGCTTGGTGTGCTCCGCACGAACGTATCCAATCGCAGGCTGCTGACTTCTCTCGCCAGGAAGTCGGCTAGGTCTAGGAGGGATGGCTCGGGACCGTTAGGATCACGGTGGTCTCTTTGCCGCCTGAAGCGCTCTTGTCGGGCGGGCGGAAGCTTCTCTAAAATCCTCTCGACATTAGAGTTTGCGTATAGTTCGTGCATACCCTTTTCTCGTTGCGCCCCCAACATCCCTACCAGGGATTGTACCTTGATAGACAGGTCGTCTAGTGAGCGATTGTCTGTTGCTGGGGGTAGGCGGTCAATATGCCTTATCTCTTGTATTACGTAGTCCCATATGCATCCATATTTTTGGTCGAGTGCTGCTAGAGCCGCTGTGTATGGGGTAGTAGAGGTGGCATAGGCCAGCGCTATATTGTGCGCTCGGGGCACCTTGAGGTGCTTCAATAGGATAGCATACTTGTGGCGTTCATCAGCTACATCAGCCATCATTGTCTCTAAGCACATCCGTAGCTCCGTGTACTGTGCTCTGTTCTCATGGGTGAAGTCTGGAAACGTCGGTGTGCCAATGTATGATGCCGTAGATGGCTGGCACATCAGTGAGTGTTGGAAGAGAGGCCTCCTAGGCGAGTCTCCTCTTACGCCTCTTGGTGGGCTGGTACCTGCTGGGTACCATGGCCCGCGTATCCAGGTGCTATTCCTCGGGGCTGGTCGTGCGTCAAGCTCACCCGTGAATTGAGTCGGGGGTCTGTAGCGCAGAGCCGCGGGGGTAGAGCCTGGGCTGTACTGGACCTCCTGGTCCTGTGGAGTACTGTGCTGCTGTCGGGCTTGACTCTCCTCCTCTCCCTCTTCTTCTTCCTCTGTCAGGTCCTCTAGATCCTGTAGTCGTCTATTTAGCCTCTCCGCGGTGTATACCGTTCCTTCCTTGTAGCTGGGTCTCACTGGGACCGGTCGGGGAAGGAGTTCGGAGGGGGGTATAGGCTCTCTCTGGTGGTCGGGCTCAGGGTCGCTTAATCGGTTAGGGGAGGGTGCCCTTGACCCGTGTCTTGACGAGGCCCTGGAACCCCGTGCGGAGGGAGGGGGTGTTGCCCTGGCGATCAGCTGCTCCATTAGCTGCGCTTGTAATCGGTCGCGCTCGGCTTCGCGCTTGGTGAGAGCGATGTCGCGCTCTGCTTCTCTTTGGGCACCGGCAGCGGCACGCTGGGCTTCGGCGGCGGCGCGCTGGGCTTCGGCGTGGTCTCTTACCATATTCTCTTCCGTCTGAAGGCGTCTAATCTCTAGACGTATACGATCTTCGTCGCTCCGTTGCTGCGCTTGGAGGCGTTCTCTTTCCATGGAAGAATGTTCGCGCTCACTAAGCGTCTGTGCTTGGAGTCGATCGCGCTTTGTTGAGGCTGCTAGGCTGGCGAGGAACGCCTGTGCCAGCATCTTGTCCGCCTCGCTGGGGGAAGACGCTTGTTGAGGTGATCCGCTCCTGGCAGTACTCGTTGGAGATGCGTTCTCCTGCGGGGAGTCCTGGAGCTCTATCTCCTGGGCGCTCTCCTCTTCTTGTACCGGGCAGAGTTCCATCTCTGGAGGGTTGTCTTTCTCCTGGGGCTCTCCGGGGACTACTTCTTGGGTCTTGGCGGGGGGTAAAGTCGTGTCAGTTCCCTCCTGGTCCCTACCGTGAGCTTGGTCAGTTACATTAGAACCCACTAGGGCCTCTGTTGGCGGGGTAGCCTGGTTGATAGGGTCGGACATAATTTTACTTTCTACTTTTTCCGCGTTTACCGTCTGTAGAAGGCTAGGTAGTATACTGGCAACGTAATCCTCTAAGTACTGAGGTGGCTGCCGTCTACGCTGCGGGCGATCTACTTTAGGAGGACCGTTTTGTGGAGTGTTCATCATAGGCCATTTCAATATTAATACCACTATATTAATATTACACTAGTTATTCTCCGGCTCGAAGGACCAATTGTAACTGAGGGGTACAATTCCCTGACTGTATTGATAAGTATGGTATCATTAAACCACTACCGCTTTATGTACTTTAATTACTGGCCATACAGTACACGATATATGAATATGATGAACACTTCCCACAATGAAATCGGTTCCAGTCAAAGGTATTAATCAAGTATTTAATGGAGCAAAAGGTACATAGGATACTTTACATTATTCTTTGAATGCACTTGTAAGGCAAAGGAGTATGCGTAGGCAAATCAATAACGAATGTCCATTCTCTGGTTACGCAGGAGGTAATTATACAACCTGAATCTTAGGGAATTATATCTATGGTACACTAGTAATAGCGGGAGATACTGGAAGGGGTTCCCACTGGTTGTAAGCCAGCAAGGGGGTAGAAGATCTGTCGGTAGTAGGACGTCTGGTCAACGATGACTAGGGAGACTTCAGGTACAGAAGCCGGTGCAGTAGTCTCTTGATCCACAGACGAATACAGCTTGGTTCTCTTGTAGACTGTAGCTCTACAGTGAAGAAAGCTAGGCGGCCTCAGGCTCTCTGAGCGCCGACTCGACTTGACTCCTCTCGGGGTAAATCCAACACGTGCAGCGTTGGCTGGTTCTCCGCTCCATAAATCATAGGACCAAAGCAAATATATTCCAGCCGCAAAGGCTATGCAGTCGTCGGGTAGATTAATCCAGTGTACATGTCCATACGGCTCTCGCCTAGGTCTCCTCGGGTGAAGGCGCCATGCGGTCGGCCCAGCCTGGATAAGAACTCTAGCTAATACGAGAAAGCGTTGGAGATGCTGGTCACTATAGAATTCTAACCGCACGATACACTATACACAAATAGACTATTAAAGACTCAATAGAAATATGTCGCACTCGACGGTATAGTGCCAAACTCTGACAATTCAGTTATTAATTCGCACGCGGTCTCGATGCTCTTATTCTGAGGCCAAACAGGCCATACTTCACCGCACGTTGTATCGTGGGTGAGGCTTCAACTTATCGGTAACATGCTAAGTGCACGAAGGGTACGGAGGTAAGGGGCTAAGGGTCTTCTACATTCACCTGCGCCGTATTTATACGCACGGTGCACAAATAGTGCCACTCTCATTTCTGTCGCCGTATCCCTGGGCAGGGCCGGGCAAGTACAGACATGTCGTGTCGGTGACTTTGAACTTGGCTCCGGGGGCCGGCCCCTGGCGCCGGTGGACCGCTGTCCAATAGGAGAATGAACTATTATGGGCTGGACTAAAGGGATATTCCGTGTATATGTACAAGGAATATACAAGGGATATCAAACGATATACAAATACTATTCAATATATATCAATAAATAAATATATATATTCGGTTTAATCTGATCCTTCGTAACACTCACCCTTTTATTTCATTCCTTTTCTTTGAGCGTGATAAGGTGTGTGTTTCATAATATTTCCCGTTCAGTGAATCCCTTTTATTCTCCTTCCCTATGCTCCCCCTTCCTTCCCCATATTACCAACCGGGAACAGTATAAGTGTAATTCCTTAGAGAAGGTAAATACTGTGTTCCGCCCAGACGTGGGCAGCACTTAGTCTGGGTACCTTGAGAGCACTTGGTGCCTGGGTGTAATACTATAATTGATTTATGCCAGTGTAATCATTACTGCACCAATCACCAGACGTAGCATTGTTGTAACTAGGCTGAGTTACAATAACATCCATCCAGAACGGGAGCACTGTGTGCGTGTCTTTTATTGAACCTAACCCTAATCCCAACCCTTTGATGCGGGTAATACATTTATCATTAACCCCTTCCTATTCTACCTTCCATTTCCACTCTAAGGTTTCTGGTGTTACTGAGGGAGGGTACTGCTTGCGGGGGGAACCAAGTTATTTCTTTACCATCCAGTCATTAGGTGTGGGAGGGCTAAGGAGACAATTGTGGAGGGTGAGGGTGTGTTGGGGAGTACTGGTGACTGCCCCAGAGAGAGGGAGGAAGACCAGAGTACCGGACCAGGTTTGTAAATCCTGGGCCTCATACATTCCCACTGCCAGTCTCCAGTTGACGCTCCGGACCCCAAAGACGGAGGTGCAGCTGGCCAGAGTGCTACTGTGTCTCGCTACCTAGTGACCGCACACCACAGTTCCCACGAAGCAGGGATAATCCACCCTGCTACATTTGGCGTCACGAACAGGATCAACATCCTACTCCACTCCCTCGTAAGTGACGACCCAGAGACCTGAGATGTCGGACGACGACACCCCGAAGCCGGAGGTCAAAGCCGGGCCGTCCCGGTCGGAGCGACGAGATGACCCGTCAGCCCCTCTCAAAGAAGAAGGGGAGAAAGCGGAGACGGTACAGACGTTGGCCGCAGAAGTGGAGTTCCTAAAGGGTCAACTCCAAGACCAGGCGGGTGTCCTGGACCACCAGGCCGAACAACTGGAAAGGGCCCGGCGCCAGGAGTCGCTTGCAGCGGCGCAAGCCATGATCCTCCAGCTCCCTCCAGCGCCCCTCCCGGTGGTGTACGTCCAACGAGAGCGGAAGTGCAGCGGATTCGGGGGTGAAAAGGAGAGAGGGGAACTGCCTGTGGAAGACTGGATCCAGGCCATGAAGACCCATCTCCGTGCCAGTCGAGTGCCCGCGGAAGAACAAGCGGAGGTCGTACAGCTTCACCTCAAAGGCGAAGCGAAGCAGATGGTACACTTCCGGACAGAGGGAACTATCTCAGACACGGAAGGCTTGTTCGCGCTCCTCGAGGAAACCTATGGGGACAAGGTCCCGGTTAGCGTTCGACTGGGGGAGTTCTTCGACCGAAGGCAGGCCGCCGGCGAGACCGTACGCCAATTCGCCTATGACCTGCAAGAGAGGATCCGTCGCCTACGACGTCGGGTGCCTACGCAGGTTGCCGACGCCGCTGCCCTGCTACAAGAACGGTTTGTAGTAGGCCTCAGAGACGAGGCCCTGAGGAGAGAAATGCGGAAGTATATGAGAGAGGACGGGACGCGGCCGTTTCCTCAAGTCCTGAAGGCGGCGATCGATTGGTCGGAGGACGAGCTGGTCCTCCCCTCCGACAAGAGCTCCTCCCGGGGTTTAGTACACGCCGCGGCCGCGGAGAGACGAGAGGCCCCACCGAACGTCGACGCGCTGCAAGAAGCTATTCAGCAGCTCAAGGCCGGACAGGAACAGCTAGGTGCGCGCCAAGAGCAACTATTCCTGGCCTTCCAACAGGAACGTGACGCGCCCCGGAGAGGTGCCACTGGGCGGCGCCGCCGGGACGACGCGACTGCCGCCACACGGGAACCACCCCGCCGAGATGAAGAGGGCAGGCTGATCTGCTACGCCTGCAATCAGCCGGGCCACATCAGCAGGGATTGCCCCCGCTCAGCCCGCGGGCCAGGCATAGCCACTAACCCCGCCCCCGAAGCTCCGGGCCCGACAGGATACCGACCCGGGTCACGAAGAGCAGTGGACGCCGTCACAGTCGGAGTCACCGACTCGGCTACAGAAGGCAGGAGGATGCAGGACGTGCACGGGGAGTGCCTCACCCTAGACGTTCAGATCGATGGGGTCGAGACCCGCTGCCTCTTCGATACAGGCGCCGAAGTCACCACCATGAACGAGAGTCACTTCAGAAGACACTTCCCACAGTCGAGGTTGACCCCCTCCAACTGGATCACCCTCATTGCCGCCAACGGGTTGGAGATCCCGGTGGTGGGGTGTCTGTACGCCGAAGTGCAGTGCCTAGAGATGACGTTCGCGGGGAAATGCATATTCATCCTCAAGGACGACCCCGCCCGAGTGGCACCAGGAGACGCCGTCCAGGGACTTCTGGGCATAAACGTGCTCGGCGGGGTAGACGGCCTGTTCAGAGGAATCAAGGGGATGCGCCTGGCGAGCCGAAGACGGGTCGACGCTAGGAGCATCGCCATCCGCCGTATCGTCACCGCCATGGCCCAAGAGGCCCGAGAGTGTACCGCCCCGGGAAGAATGGGATACGTCAAAGTGGCCGGCCGAGAGCCGGTGGTTATTCCCCCACACAGCGAAGTGATTGTCTCAGGCCGCTGCGAGACGACAGTGGGGACGCGATGCCCCGTGATGCTAGAGAACACGCCAAGTGCGAACCTGCCCCCCAGAATGCTGGTGGCAAACGTGGTGACCTACGCTCGACAGGGAAGAGTGTCGGTGCAGGTGTTGAACCCGACCGACGTTGAGATGGTGCTCAGACCCAGGTCCAGGCTGGCGGAGCTCCACTGCCCCCGTCAAGTGCAACCTAAGGAGAGGGTGACCGTGGAGGAAGTAGATGGAGGCATCCGAGTGGCGGCGATTGAGGCTTGAGACAGCCCGCCCGAAGGAGAGCTGTACGGAAGAGTCCGAGGACTGAACGTGCCCGTGCAGGCGAATCTGCAAGATCTCACGCCGGCCCAAGTGAGTCGACTAAATCAAGTGCTGGAGAAACACAAGGTGGTGTTCTCCGTGGACGACGGAGACTACGGTTACACTACCACGGTCACTCACTACATCCCCACCGGTAACGCATCCCCGGTCAAGCAACGGCATCGCCGAATACCGCCTCACGTGTTTCAGGAGGTGAAGCGGCACGTACAAGACCTGGTGGACCAGGGGGTGCTAGTAGATAGCTGCAGTCCGTGGGCGTCACCGGCTGTGATCGTCATAAAGAAAGACGGCTCCGTGCGGTTCTGCTGTGACTACCGCCGCCTCAATAACGTGACGCACCGAGACGCATACCCCCTACCTCGTATTGAGGAGTCCCTAGACGCCTTGGGGCAGGCCAAGATCTTCTCCTCACTCGACCTCACCGCTGGCTACTTCCAAGTGGCGGTGAAAGAAGAGGATCAAGAGAAAACAGCCGTCACGACACCCTTCGGCCTCTATCAGTGGACCCGCATGCCCTTCGGCTTGTGTAACGCACCGCAACCTTCCAGCGGTTGATGACCGCCGTGCTGGGAGACCTGGCCTTCGGCACATTGTCTCCGCAGCCGGCATACAGGTCGACACCGACAAGGTGAAGGCGTTGGAGGACTGGCCAGCGCCACGCTCAGCGAAGGAGGTGAGGCAGGTTATCGGGTTCCTGTCCTATTATCGGCGGTTCGTGCCCCGCTTCGCCCAAGTGGCCCAGCCCCTGCATGCCCTGATGGGAAAAGAAAAGAAGGGGTTCGCTAAAGGCCGGCCCGAGGCCTTCAAGTGGACTCTGCAGTGTCAGACGGCCTTCGATCATCTGCGAGAGTGCCTCTTGACGCCTCCGGTGCTGGCCTACCCCGATCTCCAACTCCCCTTCATAGTGACCACCGACGGGAGCTATTTGGGACTAGGAGCAGTACTAAGCCAGAAGCAAGAGGGCGTGGAGCGAGTCATCGCCTTTGCGAGCCGAGGTCTACGGGGGTCCGAAAGGAATGACCAGAACTATAGCGCGTTCAAGCTGGAACTCCTCGCCCAGAAGTGGGCAGTCACTGAGAAGTTCCGAGTCCTCTTGATGTACGCCCAGTTCACCGTGATCACCGACCATAACCCACTGAAACACCTAGGTACGGCCAACCTGGGAGCAGTGGAGCAACGCTGGAACGCTCAGCTCGCAGAGTACGACTTCGTGGTCCAATACAAGCCTGGTCAACTCAACCAGAACGCCGACGCCCTGTCTCGCATGCCGATGCGGACCGAACCTGAGGTAGAAGATACCGAAAAAGACTTCCTAACAATACCCGCGACCGGCACTCACACCCGTCAGGGTCTACCGGAACGGACCGCCTCCTTGTGCGCCCCCGCCTCAGTCGCCCGCGATGGCTACGTCCTGGTCCCAGCGGAAGAGGTACGGGCCCTGCTAGGCCCCGAGAGACCGACCGATACATGGGAGGTCCCGAGCGCCAGTGCTTGTCGGATAGCAACACAGAAAGGGAACAGCGGGTATGACTGGGCGGAAATGCGGCAGCTACAGGCGGACGATCCCGAGTTGGGCCCGGTGTGGCGGGCAGTGACCCGGGGAGTTCCTCCCACCAATGTACAGTTAAAAGAGGGAGACCCGAGACTCCGCAAGTTATACGGGCAGTGGGAGCGGTTCCGTCTGCACCAACAAGTACTGTTTCGACGAGTCAGTGACCCCCGGGTCGGGGAGGAGGTTCTGCAGCTGGTGGTGCCCACGGCCCTGCGACGGAGGATCTACGAGACCCAACACGAAGATGGAGGACACTACGGAGGGCAAGGGACAGTGGACCTGATGAGGCGAAGTTATTACTGGATCGGGATGGCAGAAGAGGTGAAGAAATGGGTGCAGCAATGCAAGCGATGCACATTAGCCCGGGATGTGTTTCCTAAAGCTCAGGCCCTGATGACCTGCACCAACGTGACAGCCCCCATGGAGGTCCTTGCTATGGACTTTACCGTGTTGGAGAGGTCAGTGGGTGGCTATGAGAACGTACTGGTGCTGACCGACATGTTCACCAGATTCACTATTGCCGCACCGACCAAAGACCAGACGGCGAAGACCACCGCCGCCGCCATCATCAAGCATTGGTTTGTGTATTATGGTTGCCCTGCCCGACTCCATGCCGACCAAGGGCGTAATTTCGAGTCGAGCGTCATCAAGGAACTCTGCCGACTGTACGGAATCTCCAAGAGCCGCACCACGCCTTACCATCCTCAGGGGAATGGGCAATGTGAGAGGTTCAACCGGACCATGCACGACATGCTGCGGAGTCTGCCCGCAGAGAAGAAGCGAGACTGGAAAGAGCACCTACCCGAGTTGGTACTCACTTACAATTGCCATGTGCACTCCTCAACGGGGTACTCCCCCTTCTACCTGCTCTTCGGGAGAGACGCCCGAATGCCCCGAGATGTCCTGGGGGGGCGAGACGCCATCCAGGATGTAAGTTCAAAGTGGCGGGAAATGTAGCAGTCTGGAAAATATGGTATATTATTCAGAACTGCTGACTGTGTTTTATATCCCTCTTGTACACAAAGACATTCTAACTAGTGTCCTTGATATTCACACGAACAATGACACAAGCGTCCCAATCCGAAGAGCACTGGAATATGGATTATAAATGACAGTACTGAATCATATTCTACAATGCGTCTCCCCTTGTGACTGGCAGGCGGGACCAGCAATGGGCGGTAGCAGGCAGAGAGTGGCGGAGAGAGTTGGGAAGTGATATATGGAAGAGACCAGCGGAAGTCGCTCTCTTCGGCAGTGAACTTGACAACGAGTAGTCGCAGCTAACGGGGGCTCTGGATAGCCCTGTTGCTGACGTTATGCCAGAGGGCCCCGTGAGAGGACAACGGGTGATAACAAGTACTGGCTAGTGGACACGATATCCTAGCAGTACCAGTGGTATTATATGAACAATAAGTGCAGAGCCAGGCACTAGCAATCGAGTTATAGTAGTTACAGTGTGCGGTATAGGTAACTTGCGGTTAAACAATTATCCAAGTCTTTAACTACCGAGTTATAGTAGTTACAGTGTGCAGTATAGAGTGCGCGCACCAGGACGAGCGTGGGCCAACAACCATTCTGCTCCGGCTGACTTCGACCAGACCTGCAACCGGCTGCCTGCTTTCAGCCTGCTCCGGAGGACTTCACTCAGACCTGCACCAGGCTGCCTGCGGCCGACGGGAGTTCCGCCCATCCAGCAGGGGTCGTCATCACACAGTACATGCTCTCAGCCGGCGCTGCCTCTCTGCCTAGCTCCGCCTGCTGACATCCTCGCGAGAGCGTTCGACGCCATCTTGCCTCCCGGACAACAGTGGAGTGGCGAGGCGGCCATTTCGGATGAGTACAAATGGGCATTGATGCTCCCGATTCCTTATACAATATACAGTGTGGTGCAGCCCGCGGGCGAAAGTAACGTTGCTACTACCAGTTCATAGGGGTACCCCGAACAATATATGCCGGCATTAAGATAGGACTTTACCGGTATTTTGTGGGCTCACTCTTTTATTTCATTCCTTTTCTTTGAGCGTGATAAGGTGTGTGTTTCATAATATTTCCCGTTCAGTGAATCCCTTTTATTCTCCTTCCCTATGCTCCCCCTTCCTTCCCCATATTACCATCCGGGAACAGTATAAGTGTAATTCCTTAGAGAAGGTAAATACTGTGTTCCGCCCAGACGTGGGCAGCACTTAGTCTGGGTACCTTGAGAGCACTTGGTGCCTGGGTGTAATACTATAATTGATTTATGCCAGTGTAATCATTGTGTGGATACCCATGGTGCAGTAATCACCAGACGTAGCATTGTTGTAACTAGGCTGAGTTACAATAACATCCATCCAGAACGGGAGCACTGTGTGCGTGTCTTTTATTGAACCTAACCTTAATCCCAACCCTTTGATGCGGTCAGGGCCGCCTGGGAGAAATGCGAGGCCCTGTGCGAGATTTAAACGCGAGCCCCCCCCCCCCCCCCCCCCTAAAAGGTAAAAAAATATATATATATATATATATATATATATTTTTTTAATACAGTCTACATATTCTTAAATAATAGCGCTGCCCGAGGCTGGGCATGATACAGTCAACATATAGCAAGAGAGAGAGCGAGAGAGCGAGAGAGAGCTCCCGTTCTACAGTCAATATACAGTGTTATCGCTGCACAGACCCGGCAGGCCGGCAATGCCCCTGACCCTCCACCAGAGCAAGGCCAGAGCGAGAGAGAGAGAGAGAGAGAGAGAGAGAGAGAGAGAGAGAGAGAGAGAGAGAGAGAGAGAGAGAGAGAGAGAGAGAGACACATTGGAAAGAAACAACCCAAAACCAGAGCAAATTGAAATGCTATTTGGCCCTAAACAGAGAGTATACAGTGGCAGAATACCTGAGCACTGTGACTGATCCAAAACTAAGAAGATCCTTACTAGATACAGACTCAGCGAGCACAGCCTAGCCATGCAACAACTTTCATCTTCAGTCCATCTGCCGAACATCCTCTTCGTCTTGGCAAAGTTGGCATAACCATCATACTTGGTATTGATAACAAGCTTATGGCCCACGGTGTAATTTCTTCTGATCCATGCTGCTTTTGAAAAGACATCCACTCGCTCCTCTGAATAGCGCTGAATAGATCCCTGTACCTCGTGGGTCCGGGAAGAGCCCGGAAACACTATTCTAAAATCTGTAGAGCAGCAGAGCCGCAGAAACCGGAACACTGCAGAGCCGCAGAGGCAGGAACAAGTCAGACACATTCTACAAACGTGTCTAATGTGAAATATATAAGCATATAAGCAAAACTAGATTTTAGGTCTGTGATGAAAAAGGGCCTCGCGGGAAGGGGGGCCTTCCCGCGAGGCCCTGTGCGACCGCACTGCTCGCACACCCCCTGAGGCGGCCCTGGATGCGGGTAATACATTTATCATTAACCCCTTCCTATTCTACCTTCCATTTCCACTGTAAGGTTTCTGGTGTTACTGAGGGAGGGTACTGCTTGCGGGGGGAACCAAGTTATTTCTTTACCATCCAGTCATTAGGTGTGGGAGGGCTAAGGAGACAATTGTGGAGGGTGAGGGTGTGTTGGGGAGTACTGCTGACTGCCCCAGAGAGAGGGAGGAAGACCAGAGTACCGGACCAGGTTTGTAAATCCTGGGCCTCATACATTCCCACTGCCAGTCTCCAGTTGACGCTCCGGACCCCAAAGACGGAGGTGCAGCTGGCCAGAGTGCTACTGTGTCTCGCTACCTAGTGACCGCGCACCACAGTTCCCACGAAGCAGGGATAATCCACCCTGCTACACATAGTATATTGTATATTGTATGGTAACTCAGTTACTTCTATTCTGCATCGAACATTGTACATAATATACTGAACACTGTGACCTCTATTTTTACTTCTATTTTACATGCTATAATATTTTATTTCATACTTATCTTGTCTAGCAGTCTCTGGAGCGTAACAGTAAGAAGCATTTTGTATAAAAGTATTCTGTACTTCTGTATGACAACTATTAAAGAAACTTGAAACTTGAACTTTTAGTGGAGAGGGGAGCTATATTCAAGTAGCAGCTAGTACGAGTTCTCAAACAGTAGCCTATTTCTTTTCTCCCCTTCTCATTTCTGTTGAAACCATAGGGCACCAGGGTACTGTGCACACATCATTGGGCTCATGTACAGTTTAGACATTTCTCGTGCATAAAATGAAGACACTGCCTCCTGTACATGTCGGCCACAGCAGTGGCATAAACCCAGAGGGAAGAAGGTAGCAGGCCAGCCTATAACCTCTGCAGTGGTGGCAAAAGTGATCCCCACCTACACTCCTAACAAGTAGTTTCAAAGCACAATAAAAACACAGATACATTTGGTAATAAAGGCAAAATGGTGCTCATTCACAGTTTATTGAAAAATAAAATGTGCACGTCATGCAGTTTGATGTGAAAGAATAATAGCCTAGGCACAACATCCGATACATTTCTACAGTGAATAGTTAATACTATGCATAACACAGTTAACCGTAACATGTATCTTTCTGCCTTTATGAAAGAGTCAGGAATCAGTGAGGAAATACTAACTAACATGGACGGCATTCACATCACAGCATGAATATATCACAATATTAACCACAGCATACTGGATTATCCTGAATAACAATACACAACATACTTGTTCACATGTCATTTTTCTTTCACTCTAAAGTACAGTTTATTCCCCCTCAAATGTATATACTCTATTATTACTATATACTATTTTTGTATCACAAACAGTGCTGTATATTTGTAGACCTCTTCCAATGTACAGTTTATATGTCTGAGGAGAAGACTGGTACTCATCATCTTCGTCTCCACAAAGTAGGCTACTGGGGGGTCTACTGTACAGTATGTGAGACATATTTCCTTTAGAGTGAAAGAAAAATGACATGTGAACAAGTATGTTGTGTGCCAGGTTAATGTACTCTACTATTTTTGTATCACAAACAGTGCTGTATATGTACAGTTTATTCCCCCTCAAATGTATATACTCTATTATTACTATATGCGAGAGAGCCCCCCCCCAACAATGCTGTATATTTGTAGACCTCTTCCAATGTACAGTTTATATGTCCTTGCACTAGATAGTACTGTACATTAGTACACTGCATAGTATTGTTTATTATATGGTAACTCAGAACATTGTACATATGTCTATACCGAACACTGTGACCTAATTTTCTTCTTCTAAATTACAAGCTATACTATGTTATTTGATACTATCTGGTCTAGCACAGTCTCTGGAGCGTAACAGTAAGAAGCATTTTGTATGAAAGTATTCTGTACTTCTGTATGACAACTATTAAAGAAACTTGAAACTTGAAACTTGATGCTGCTCTCCAGGACCGAGATCATGGCGTTCTTCTGCTCCAGGTCCCGCAGCAGCTCTGTGTTCTCCTTCTCCTTCAGCTCCTCGCACCTCTTGGCAGCCAGATATGGACACATGGAACGTAAACACTATTATTAGTACAATACATATGATAGGAGCTGGAGCACATAAGTACACACACACACACACAATCACATGCACAAGTACACAAACATAAACACAATGACCATCAGTCCATTAGTACATTAAAACCAGACACTGTCCGCAGACTCTTTACATCTTTACTACCGTAGGCTCCATCACCTTGGAACAGATAATACTTGTGCAGGCTCTATCACAACATTATAGAAAGATGTGTTTATTATTAATCAAGCAGGCTTGGATCCCATACATGTAGGTTTAACAATAGAGATCAGACTCAAGACAGTTTTATGCTCTGTTGTGAGTCCTGTTTGTTTAAACGGAGAAAGATTTTAACCTCACACCTAAGTTTGGTTTATATACTAAAATTGCTAACAGATTAGGGGAATAGCTACAATTTAAATCTTGTTCGGTCCCGGCGTGTGGCTCACAGCACCATCGGCCTCTGCAGGTTCAGCTTGGGCCTCTCCCTCATGAAGTACTGCCCGCCGAATATGATGGCGGCATACAGGCCGCAGAACATGAAGGACTTGCTCCTGAAGTGGGACAGAATACACACAGAACATGGAAGATTTACTACGGTACGGCTCAATACACACAATTGTTAAGGGGATGCAGACCTGAGAAAGACGTTTGTCTTGTTTACATCAGGGTCCCCTATTTTCAATTCATAGTGACATTTATGACACACACATCATACATGACATTTATGACGTAGGGACATACATGACATACAGGTATATAGTACTGTTACATTTGTGACATATACGATATGCAATATGATATGATTGATCGATTGAAAACTTTATTAACAGATTGCAGAATGGGTACAATACAATAGCTTAAAGACGTGTTTTCACCATGTTAAGGCTAGACGAGGCATGATACAATACCTGGTGTATCTTGGATGTAATGATTGATTGATTGATTGATTGATTGATTGAAAGAAAATTAACAGATTGCAGAATGGGTACAATACAGTACAGCTCAATAAACACAACTGTTAAAGGGATGCAGACCAGAGAAAGACTTTCATCTTGTTTACATCAGGGTCCCCCATTTTCAATTCATCATAACATGACATACATGACATACAGATACAGTACTGCTACATCTATACATTTATGACATACCAGATTTACAAATACAGTACTGTTTGTGATACAAAAAGAGTCTAAAAAAGAGAGTATATGATAACGTTAGCACACTGTCGATGGCTCATTGATTTAACTGTAGCTACTGTACAGTAGCAAGCCAAGTTACTATGGGGGACCCTGATGTAAACAAGACGAAAGTCTTTCTCTGGTCTGCATCCCCTTAACAATTGTGTATATTGAGCTGTACTGTATTGTACCCATTCTGCAATCTGTTAAATAAAGTTTTCATTCATTCGTTCATTCACTTACCGATCTTTGTGCACCTTCTTAGTTCAAGTGTCGAACGAAGTTGGACGTTGCATGATTGCATCTCCATCTGTGATCCTCGAACGGCACGTTTTGCATACTGCGATTCGTTTTTTGTTTATCACAGCATAGTTTTTATAACGAAACGCAACAATCTTGGGTAGCATTTTACATTTCGCCGTTCGGAATGAGTGAACTCAGCTGTAACATTACTTCCTGACTGTGCATTGCTCGTGCTATCGCGCAACGTGATTGGTTGTTTCAAAGTGCCCTACTGTAAAATATGCCCTACTTTGTTTACTTGTTTATTGCACAATGTCGCTCTATTGGTTGGATTCTTATTATATATTATTACTATTGTATTATGCACATCGTTGCGGGCAATTTCATTTTATAAATAATAAAAAAAAAAATATATATATTATCCCGCTGGGACTCGAACCCCGGGCGTCAGGTTGAAAGGAATAACCTTAAACCACTAGACTACGGTACTAGACAAAATATACCCATTATAAAGAGAGCCCACCTGGCACTACACAAAATATACACATTGACTGCTAATTCGACAGGTCTTAACGGTTTAATTATTTTATTCAGCAACATTGCGTACACAAACTTATTGTTACCAAGAAGCATTACACTAACGCTTTCTTTTGATGAAATGAATGGACAAGAGAGCCGTACGTCGGCCATCTAATGAAGTTAGATTTGACACGTTTTAATATATACACTTTGACTGCTGAATTGACACGTTTAACTTATTCATTCTTTAATTCAGCAACATTCATTCATGCAGTCTGTAGACATACTGTAGGACGTTGTAGCATCCTATGAATGAAGTCACCAGCTGTAATGGAATTGAATGGAACTCGAGCTTAGTCCAGTGCGGAGCTCCTCCAATGAATGAACAAAAAGCCGGCGCGTCGGGCAGTTGTCACCAGCTGTATGAGAGCGCCCCCGCTGGTCATTGTTAACATTAACCATGCCAAGCGACGTCATAACAGCAGGCAAACAGCTGTTCCTGGACTTTTCCCAGCTGTATCTGTAAGACACAGAGGAATGAGAGGTACACCTATAAGCTACATCATTAACAGTAGGTGGAAAGGACTACCCCATTGGTTGTGGCTTGAGCTATCACATTTACATTTACATTTAGTCATTTAGCTGACGCTTTTATCCAAAGCGACTTACAAGTTCTGTGCGACAAGACAGCAAGAAGGGTATAACTCTATCAGCTGAGTAACAATGTTCATCAAAGTGTTGCATGTTACAGTGTAGGTTAGTTTATTAGGACAAGTGCATGACATTAAGGTTAGTCGGGGTTAGATTTTTTTTTTTTTTTTTTTTTTTTTTATCATTTCAGATAATGGTTGAAGAAGTGAGTCTATCATCAGGTAATGGTTTTCTTAATGGTATGCCCAATGGTGCCCCCGGCTGTAAGCTCTGTTGTGAATCCTTTCCACCTTAACCTGTTAAGCTGTAAGCTGTATTTCGCCTAAAGGTACATGCCTAAGTAAATGGAAGATTGCTCCACTTCTGCAAGGTCAATTTGCATGTTCTTGGTATGTAGGAACATCTAGGGACCTGGGAGTATGTATTTCCAGTGTCAGAAATATTGTGTCTGTTACTAGGCTGAGTAAATTGTAATGAACCTAAACTCTGTAGCTGAGGTACTAACAAACGAAGTGACATCTAAACCCTTTAATATCACCAGGGGTTGCCTTCAAGGCTCGCCTTTATCACCGCTCCTGTTCATTTTAGCTATCGAACCGTTAGCAATAGCAATCAGGGCTAACAGACAGCTACATGGGATTGAAATCGGCAATAACGATCACAGAATAGCCCTTTTTGCGGACGATGTCATTTTGTTCCTAAAAAACCTAGATACATCGATACCTGCACTGCTCGATATAATTGATCAGTTCGGCAGTATCTCTGGATATAAACTAAACGCCTCAAAATCATCACTTATGCTGCTTAATGACAACGAGAGAAAAACCGCTGACCAACAAGAATTTCCTTTCAAGCTCTCGAACAGCTTCACTTATCTGGGCATCAAAATAATACCCCAAATAGAAAATATAGCATCAATAAACTATGAACCTATGATAGACTCTGTATTCAAATCCATAGAGAGATGGATGTTCTTGCCCATCTCTGTGATAGGGAGGATAAACATACTAAAGATGACCATACTACCAAAGTTCCTATATTTATTTCAAAATATCCCTCTGGCACCACCGGTAAGAATGTTCGGAAAGATTGCGTCTCTCATCTCAAAATTTATCTGGCGCAAGAAATGTCCTAGAGTCCGCCTATCTCTGTTGTATCTTCCATTCGATGCAGGGGGGTTGACCTGTCCTAACCTTCATTGGTATTACCTGGCTGCACAATTGAGAACTGTAATGTTTTATTTTTCTAAGGAAGAACCACCATCATGGATGGGAGTGAAAGCATACCCAATGCAACTACCACTACATTTATACATGTATTCAGCTGAGCCAAAATATTTAAGAAAACATACTACACACCCCATAGTGCTCAACATGATTAATGTATGGTATGAGGTAAAGAAATTTATGAAAATAAACAACTCCATGTCGCAATTCAGCCCAATCTGGGGAAACGTCTCATTTAAACCAGGCAAACTGGATGCCGGATTCAAACTATGGACAAAAGAAGGAATAAGTTAAATATCTGACCTTTACAAAGATGGGGTCTTGATACCTTTTGAGGAACTATCAATAAAATACAACATCCCAAGGAAGCATTTTTTTAAATACTTGCAACTGAGAAGTTTCATTTCCTCTCTGCAAAACCAGTCACTGGCAATTCCTACACTTTCATCTTTAGAAAAAATTATCATCAAAAACTGCAATAGCAAAGGCCTGTTATCAATGTTCTATAACTGGATTGTATCTGGTTCAGACGAGACGTCATTATCTAGATTGGAGTCATGGAGGCTGGACTTGGGAGAGGAGATCTCAAACGAGGACTGGAACAGAGCATGCGAGGAGGCTCAGACACAAACAGCCAACACTAGCTTAAAACTACTTCAATACAAATGGCTGATGCAGACTTATATAACCCCTGTCAAACTGAATAAATACAACAGCAACACACCAGATAGGTGCTTTAAATGTACCAAGGATCGGGGAACTTTTATACATTGTATTTGGGAATGTGACAAAATCAAGAAGTTCTGGGGGGAGGTGGTGAATAAAATCAAAGATATCCTGTCAGTGAATATCCCACTAGACTCCAAAATGATATTGTTACATTTATATCCAATAAATCTGAACCTGAGAACCAAACAATTTAAATTTATTGATTTTGCTATACTACAGGCAAAAAGAACAATAGCTTTCAATTGGAAGAAAATAGACGCACCCACAATCGGTGCTTGGATTAAAAACATGGCACAATGCATGTCTATGGAGAGAATAACGTATATCCTCAGGAACAATATAGAGATTTACGAGGATATATGGAAACCATTTAATGAATATCTGAGAAGGGAAGATATAGGAGGGCTGCTATAGGATGAGTCCCCCCGCTCTCTCCCGCGGTCAGCCGTGACCCGGACCCCGGGAGAGACCGGAGACACGTCAGTGAAGGTGTTGTAAAGATGTCATTTATTTTTATTTCTTTCTTTATTTTTATTTTTATGTACATTTTCTTTTCCTCTTTTCAATTATTTATATTTGTGTACGAGCTATTCTAATGGAGGTACAAATGAATGTACATATTATTTCTGTATGAGAACAGTAAAAACAAAACCAAAGATGCTAAGAGAGAGAAAAGGGGAGGGGGGAGGGGGGTATGTGGGTATATGTATAATCTTGTGGAGAAAAGGACTAACTGACTACAATGAAAACCTGAAATGTGTACTGTAAAACCCAATAAAAATATTGTACTAGAAGAAAAGGGAGGTTTAAAGGAAATAGAAGGATACGGGAGGAAGGAGGTTCAAGGAGGGTCCCTGGACCCATGACGCGCATATTTACCTGAGTCAGAATAAATTTTTTTTAGAGCAAGTATTATAATTTGATATGATGGTTTAAGGACGACATACACTAAGTATTAGTACCAAGTATCTGGGAAACCAACTGATGTGGGATTAATAGCCAAGGATGATGGGGTATATATGTATGTAAAACAAAATGCAAGGTAAACTGAGTTTAAAACTTTTCTATATATCCCTGTTCAAGGAAGATATACATATCGTCATTGGATTTTGTACAGGCCAACGAATGTGCGATTACTATTCAAAGAATGACTTAGTCAATAATTGTATATATTCTTCTTTCTGCAAGAACGGTATTTTTGTATTTTTTTTTTTTAATTTTCTCTTTATGGTTTAGGCCTGTATAAGGGCGATGTACACTGTCTGTGTAACCACCTGAAAAGCCAAACGGTGGAAGATTGACAATCAAATATGTTATTATTTGTATGTTTGTGAATATAAATGCAAATAAAAATTTAGTTAAAAAAAAAAAAAATTGTAATGAAGAAAAGGAGAATATAAATGATGATTTATGATTTTTGCATCTTTGATCATGTTAAATCTGCAGGGCACGAAAAAATTCTCACTGAGCTCATTCACCACCTTATTGAGATCATGTGTACAAAACATCTAAGCAAATGAACCGTGGGAAGATGATTAAACAGAAGGATTTGTAGATACAGTAATTAATGATAATCGATTTTAATTATAAATTCATATTTGACCTTGAACTTGACCTTGACATTATTATGGCCAAATCATACATCTATGGATAGGGAAAATGCTCCTCTTTCCAATGGCAGGGTTGAATCTGAATTTAGTAATTTCCTTGCGGTTTTTACGATAATTAGCATTTTCCGATAAATTCGTATTTCCGATCAATCGTATAAAACATCGGTAAAAATGAAAATATACACTTTGACTACTGTTTTTGATAGGGTTATGGTATTTACTCTTGGCTACAAAAAATATATATTTAAAAACATTAACCTCTTAACATCCAAGGGCCCACATGTGGACGATTCTTTGCCGACATCTAGTGGCTTGGGTGTGCATTTATTTTAATACAATATATAGATAGAATTAAAGCCCTTTCAGGTGACAAAATCCGTTCAGCGGTTCTCGAGTTACATGCCGATATGTGAGGCGTGCCCCAAAGTACGCAAAAGTACACATTACCACCCCCGACTCCCGGGGCTCTAGCTCCGTCAATCATTTGGCGATCTCGAAAATCTTTGCACAAGGTTGTAGCCAATGAGTGTGGCTTTCCAATGATACCCCATGATATGATAATTTGGGATCTAATACGGTCTCTATTGATCGATTTATGATAAAGAAAAGCAGGGTCCCCCTATCACTGTCACTGAAGTCTGTAAAGCCTTGAAAGACATAGACTGTAAAAAGTCAGCAGGTCCGGACAACCTACACCCAGTCCTCCTAAAGACAGCTGCTGATTTTATTGCTGAGCCCATTGCCTCAATTTTTTATCTTAGTTTTGTGACTAGTACCATCCCCAACGTGTGGAAGTCTGCTTTTGTCCTTCCATTATTAAAAAGTGGGGACCCCTCAGATGTTAACACTTTCACTGCCCAAGCTTAATTCCTTTTTACCTCCTTGAATGCCCAGCACCACTTCAATGTTAACGTTAATATCGCCTAATCTATGTTTTAAATTATGGCTATGTGTCTAATCTGCCCGTCGCTTATCAAAGACTAATTTTCCAGTCAACATTGTCGTAGCAGATTGTTTTTTTATCGCTTCATTTCCGTTTTCTAGCATTTTGAAAAGCACTTGTTTTCATGGAAAAATTAAGACATTCCATGATAATCGCCCTTTACTGGAATACTCTAGAACGTTGTCATTCCTCGGCTCATTCACGAATCGTTTTCAAATAAACGCTAGATCATTGATAGTACATGTGTACGCACGCACACTCTGGCAGCGAGCTGAAAATCGATTCTCCTATTTCCTGACCGCTCACACAGTCAATCAGCCATATCACATAATCACATAAAAGCGTATATCTCCGTGAAAACAAGTCTGATTATCCTAAGACTGGTAACATAGATTCCTTACCTGAGATCAGATGGTATCCAAATGGATTATTCCAATTCCTGATCGCCATTCGAAAAAATCTATCCTTTTATTGATTCACCGTGAATACTGTAAAAACACATAATCCCCGCTGCTCTGAGGCTCACTAGTGGAGCTGATCGACCCCCCGGCTGCGTGAGTGAGAAGTAAAATGTGGAGTCAGGGATTTTTTTTCTCATTCATTTTCATTGAGTTCAATCCAAAAGGGTGAATTACCATCTGGGAGACGATAGGGGGGCGCTTTTTCACATCTGAGCGCCTGGAGTGGCTGAATTTCCAACGGTAGACTCAGTTGATGAAATATGATTTCAGATCGCTAATAAAAAAGAAACGAGAAAATACGAGAATTCTCGGGTTGGGCAATCAAAGTGTTAATAATTATCGCCCCATTTCTAAGCTCCCTGTCCTGGCCAAAGTTTTTGAATCCTTTGTGAACATTCAACGAAAGCAATTCCTATTAGAAAATAACATCCTAGGTGAGGTCCAGTCACGCTTCAGGTCTGGACATGGTACCATAACTGCAGCCATGCTAGTGTCTAATGACACAATCAACACACTTGACAAGAAACAACATTGTGCAGCATTGTTTGTTGATTTATCAAAAGCATTTGACTCTAGGGCGGTTAGGTGGTCGAGCGGAGATTGCGTTCGTCACCAGCCCCGGAGCTGTGAGCTTGGTTCGCCTGTTCGAATCCAGCTCACAGCTCCGGGGTTGTCACCAGCTTGGCTGGCCGTCTGCACTGATACAATTGGCTGTATCAGAGGGTGGGAGAAGCTGGCGGGTTGGGTCCGGGTCGTTGTAAACAGCGACTCCTACAGTTCGGTCGGGGCGCCTGCTAAGCGCGGATTGGACGTGAGGGGGATAGTGTGGTCCTCCCACACGCTACGCCCTCTCAATGAGAATCCGCGCTGCCAGGTGAAAAGAAGCGGTGATTGGCTGGACGTGTGTCGGAGGAAGCACGTGGTAGCCTCCACTCTCCCAAAAATGATCTGACTGTGGGGGGTAGAGCGCAGCGACCAGGAAGGGACTGGGAATTGGCATACGACTAACATTGGGATGGGAGAAAATCGGAGGAAAATGGAGGGGGAAAAAGACCAAAAAAAAAAAAAAAAAAAAGCATTTGACTCTGTAGACCACAAACTATTACTGGATAGACTGGACAACATTGGCATTGGACAGGAAGCGGTAAATTGGTTCAGAAATTACCTCTCAGACAGAACACGATGTATATTTGCAGAGAACTACAAATCAAGTTTTTTAGAGATCAACAAAGGTGTTCCCCAAGGGTCTATTTTGGCTCCGGTTTTATTCTCTATTTTTATAAATGACCCGGGAAATAAAATCCAGACAGCCAAGATGCATCTTTATGCGGACGATACAGTCCTGTATACAAGTGCTCCGTCCCTTACTCAGGTGATCGAGAACCTCCAGGCTGCGTTTAATTGTTTTCAAACCTCCCTTTTTTTTTTTATCTTAAACTAGTTTTAAATGCAAAGAAAACTAAATCCATGATGTTCACAAGGGCTCACTCACAGCCAGTGAATCATGTTCATATCGTTACGCTAAAGGGAGCAACCATAGAAAATGTTTCATCCTACAAGTATTTGGGCTATGGCTGGATGAAAAGCTATCTTTTAAAGCGCATATTGGAAAACCTCACACAGAAACTTAAACTAAAACTTGTTTTTTTCTTTCACAACAAACAATGCTTTTCTTTTGAGGCCAGAAAGAAACTTGTTCAAGCCACATTCCTGTCTGTAATTGACTATGGTGACATAATATATATGCATGCTGCCTCTTCAATGCTAAAAAAGCTAGACAGTGTGTATCATGCTTCTCTGCACTTCATCACTAGTGCCAAAGGGCTTACTCACCCTTGTGTGCTTTACCAAATGGTAGGATGGACCTTTCTGTACGTACGGAGGAAATCCCACATGTTTGTTTTTATATATAAGGCCATCCTAGGGAAGCTTCCCCTATATCTTTCCAACCTAATTAGCTTTACCTCTAGCAACTACCATGCCAGGTCCACAAGATGGCTACTTTTAAAAAACCAGAGAATAAACACTGAACTAGGAAGAACAGCTTTTTCAAGCTTCGCACCTTGGGCATGGAATGGGCTACAGGACCATATCCACTTAGATACCCTGGTCTCTCTCTGCGAATTAAAATCTATATTACATAACTTCCTAGAAGAAGAATGTCGCTGCTTTCTGTAGTCAGGTCCCAACTGAAAAACTGCAAAATTACTGTATTACCCTGTGTGAGGATTGGTCCGATTCCGCACGCTTCAAGGTACCAATTACCTTCGCGCACCTGAAGTGAGTTCTAATCAGCTCGGTGGAGCCCTTTATATACTCTGGTGTTCCTAACGTTCTGTGTCGGGTCGTTTTGGATTACCACTGGCTGCTGCTTGTTCCCTCCCGTGTTGTACCTCGTCTGTTTTTCTCCAGGACGTCTATGGAAGTCGCCGCTGTTGCTTTTCTCTGTCATCCGTTGGATCTGTGCCTCGTTGCCCGCTTTGCGCAATTGCGCCTTGCTGCAGAGCCGCAGAGTCAGAGGCGCAACGCCACTGTGCCGACTCTGCACCGAGACGAGCTGCAGAGCCGCAGCCTACTCTGCCAAGAACATTCCCCACTTGTGCTTTTTGTTGTTTATTCTATTCCCTGTTATTTTGGAAATAAATATGCCCTGGTTTTTGGCTAACTCTGAACTACCTGTCTGTGCCGTGCTGTTGGGGTTGGTAACAAACCATAACATTACGACCCGACCATGTCGACCCTAGCCGACACAGACAGAGTTATAGCAGCGTTGGCAGTCCAGATCCAACTGACCAACGACCACACCCAACAGTTGGGTGCGGCTGCGCCTGCTGTGCAGGACCTCCGGGCCCAGGTCCAGCTTATTCTGGATTCCCTTGACACTCTGGCCACCCAGCAGACTACCCAGGGTAATCAGCAGGCTGATATTCTGCACCAGCTACATGCTCTCAGTGCAGCATTTAACACCCTGCTTTTGACCGCACCTGTGCCAGGAGTCCCAGCCAGATCACCACCCGCCACCGCGACAGACCCCGCACCTCCCGACCTCGCACCTCGGGAGCCCCGTCTCTCCGAACCACGTTTGTTCGACGGTAACTTCGAGGACTGTGCCACATTCATCATGCAATGTGAGTTGGTTTTCATTCATCAACCCAGCCGATTTACGTCGGAGGGAGCCCGATTAGCTTACATGACTAACCTGCTCACAGGCCGAGCAGCACAGTGGGTTACTGCCTCCTGGTCTATGAGGGCCGATTTTTGTTTCTCCTACCCAGACTTCGTGGCAGAGCTCCGAAGGGTTTTCCACCACCCAGCTCGTGGCCAGGACCCGGGAGCTCGGTTGGGCACCTTCCGGCAGGGCAGTGGCAGTGTCATCGACTACGCGCTGGAGTTCAGACTGGCCGCAACCGAGAGCGGTTGGAATGATCGAGCGCTTCATCTTACCTTCCTGAAGGGGCTCAACGACGCTGTAAGGGACCAGCTCGCGACCCGAGAGGAGCCCGATTCTCTCGAGGGCCTAATCAGCCTCGCCATTTGCATCGACGGCCGCCTCCAGGAGAGAAGGCGTGAGAGAGCACGACTGGGACCCCCAGACGTTCCCCAGACCCCCCGTACTCGTGACTGTTCTGCTGACCGTCCTGCCCCCTCCACGACTGGTGGCTTTTTCCCTCCCGAGCTGTGACCAAGGAGGAACCCATGCAGCTGGGACGCGCCCGCATTAGCCCGGCAGAACGGGAGTCCAGGCTCAGGTCCGGCCTTTGTCTCTACTGCGGCCGGGATGGACACCGTATCTCCAATTGCCCTACCCGGCCAGAAGGACCAGGCTCGCCGGGACCCCGGGAGATCCTGGTGAGCCGTTTTTCCTGTTCCCACACCCGTGCCCCACCTAACCGTCTGACGAGCGTCACCCTAGCCTGGGCGGACCAGCGGGCGACGGTGGGTGCACTCATTGACTCTGGTGCTGAGGGGAGTTTCCTGGACGTTGAGTTTGCCACCCAGGCCAACATTCCACTTGAGGACCTCGAGCGGCCCTTGGAGTTTTTCGCACTGGATCATCACCGCCTGGCTGACATCACCCAACGCACCTGTCCTGTCCTCCTCACCATTGCTGGTAACCACGTTGAGAGATTCCAGTTCTTTATTACCAGATCCCCTCTTGTCCCAGTAGTCCTGGGTCGGCCCTGGCTCGCGCTGCATGAGCCCCACATCGCCTGGTCCTCCGGCACCATCAGGGGGTGGGGCTCCTCCTGTCATGGCCAGTGTCATCAGGCGGCGTCCAGTCCTTCGCCCCGGAGGTCCCCTTGTGTGCCGCCCTCGGACCTCTCAACTATTCCCCCCGAGTACCACGACCTCGGGAAGGTTTTCAGCAAGTCCCGGGCTCAGGCCCTTCCTCCTCACCGGCCTTACGACTGTGCCATCATCCTCCGCTCAGGGGCCCCCCTTCCCAGCAGCCGCCTCTACAGTCTGACCGTCCCTGAGAAGGCCGACTCTCTGTCCCGGTTACACTCCAAGGGGGTTCCAACCACTGAGGATGCGACTCCCATCCTCCCAGAGGTCAGGGTGGTGGGAATGGTCACCTTGGGCATCGAAACCGTGGTCAGGCGTGCCCTACGTTTCCATCCCGCTCCCAGCAACGTTCCTTTTCGTCGCCTCTTCGTCCCCGACTCAGTCCGGTCCCGGGTTCTCCAATGGGGCCATACCAGCCGGTTTGCCTGCCACTCCGGTGTTCACCGCACCTTCTCCTTCCTGGCTCGTCGAATCTGGTGGCCCACCATGAGGAGCGACGTCAAGGGGTTTGTTCTGGCCTGCACAGTCTGCGCCCGCAGCAAGGCCTCCCACCAGGCACCCTCCAGGCTATTACAGCCACTTCCCATTCTGAGCCGCCCTCGGTCCCATCCGGGGAAGCCGAGGCCGGGCAGGTCGCCGGGTGGCTCCCGTGGAGGGGGGGGTACTGTGAGGATTGGTCCGATTCCACACGCTTCAAGGTACCAATTACCTTCGCGCACCTGAAGTGAGTTCTAATCAGCTCGGTGGAGCCCTTTATATACTCTGGTGTTCCTAACGTTCTGTGTCGGGTCGTTTTGGATTACCACTGGCTGCTGCTTGTTCCCTCCCATGTTGTACCTCGTCTGTTTTTCTCCAAGACGTCTATGGAAGTCGCCGCTGTTGCTTTTCTCTGTCATCCGTTGGATCTGTGCCTCGTTGCCCGCTTTGCGCAATTGCGCCTTGCTGCAGAGCCGCAGAGTCAGAGGCGCAACGCCACTGTGCCGTCTCTGCACCGAGACAAGCTGGAGAGCTGCAGGCTACTCTGCCAAGAACATTCCCCACTTGTGCTTTTTGTTGTTTATTCTATTCCCTGTTATTTTGGAAATAAATACGCCCTGGTTTTTGGCTAACTCTGAACTACCTGTCTGTGCCGTGCTGTTGGGGTTGGTAACAAAACATAACACCCTGTAGTTTACTGTCGTACACTTTTACTATTATGTAGACTATTCTGTTTTGTGTTTTTGTGTTTACATGTGATGTAAAGGTGGGCCGCGAGCAGCCACGGGAGGGCCGCAAGATGATTTAATTTTTATTTTTTTTTGTCAGGCCACTGAACTTAGAAGCAGGCCAGGACAGTGTTTCTAGTTGTATTCTAAAATTATATTCTATTGTATTCTAAAATGTGACTATATGGTTTTAATAGTTTTAATAAATAAACAAAAACGAAAAATCTACTTATTTCAACGAACATTTCAAACTAAATAACAGATTATGCACATAAAACGCTGAAAACAACCGAAGCAACAATAGTATTTTAATGAGGCTATTATTATTATCATTATTATTTTGCAACAAGTTAGCCCTCTCATAAATGGCACATATAAATGAATAACTAACTTAATAGGCTTGAAGTGATATTTGGCTTAAAAAATCGGTCGCCTGGCAAAAAAAAAAAAAGCCTGACGATGTGCATTGGGCCGCGGCTCTCTGACGCCTTATTTTCTGGGTCCCGTCCTGAAAAGTTTGGGAACCCCTGATGTATTGTATATTGTATACATGCACTTTTATTATGTTCTTGTGTGATGTATCGCACATTTTATTGCTGTCTGATATATTGCAAATGTTATTGCTGTCATCTTGGCCAGGGCCCCGTTCCCCGTACCTGGATAACTGAGTTAGCCGGATAGCTTTCGGTCAAGCCTGACTTAAGCCGGACCTTTCTGTTCCCCGACGCGCGATTGTGCAAATCACCATGACAACAGATCAAAAAGTTTGAGCCTGGTCGGGAGCAGGGTTAAGTTCAGTTAGCCGGATGAACCATGGCCACGCCCCCGCAAAGGAGTGACAGCTCGTTTCCTGAAATGATTCTCACAGTCTAGAGATCCCATTTATACCATTCTGAATTACGTTTCTGTGCTTCGTTTTCCTAGAGGGGGCTTTTGAAATGTATAATAATAGAACTAAATGCTGATAATAAATCATATTGAGCCTATAGATTTACTTTGTCCTAAATAAAATAATGCACGTCATATACGGCGCTCGGAGTCGCGATACACGCTGCATGTGGTTATTTTAATAACGGCTCATTGCAAATGTGAATCCCGCGGGGATATTTTTAATGAATGAAACTTATCGGCCGTTTGGCTCTGATTAGTTTCATATATTAATCTCCGCTGTAGATTTGCTTAACGGAGCGCCGGATTGTGTTTCATTCAAGCATAAAATTGAAGTGTCTATGCGGGGATTGTGGTTTTTGTGTGATATTGTAACTGGGATTAAAATGTCTGATGAGATGCGCTGTTTGACGGGTTTGAGAAATTGAATGAGCCGTTGACGTGAGATGCATTTGAGAATAAAGAGATAAAACTTCATTTTTTGGTAAGAAAAATATTCTAAACACGGGTCTCTCGTCCATTAATGCATAAACAATGAGTATATCATGTCTGGCACAGTGGCGCAGCGGCTAGTGCTGAATCCTGGCAACCGGGCGACCGGTGTTCAAAACCCCGCGTTTCCAATATAATTTTTTTGGAATATAATATTAATGATTATACGCAAAAGTAGCCTAGTTTTAAGTTAAAATATTATAAATCTACATGCATTGAGGATGTCATTCTTTATATAGCTCTCAACGTGCACCAAATTGAATTATTCCTACATTGCAAAAAGAAGGAAAAGACTAGGATTCGAACCCCGGTCGTCTGCATGAAAGTCAAAAGGACAAACCGTCACACCACAGTACAGATAAATAAAAAATCCACCATACATCAATCAATGGATAAGAGAGCCGTATCCTTATTCTGAAACAGTTGAACTAATTATTTTCGCTAGCAAGATCTCATTTGATTATTCAATGCATAAACCTACTGCCAGCAGGAACGTTTAAAGAAATATAATCTGATTGATTGGGGTAATGAGGGATTTAAAATTAGCCTATAGATTATGCATTTAACTTGTCGGCAAGGCTATTGAGCCGCCTGCAATCTGTAAAACAATCAATCAATCAATGCCGTTAGAAGATCAGGATTTCTGCGATCTACACCTGCTGTCTTTTCAACTGAAGCGGCCGCGCGCACTTATCCAGAGTCTCAAGTCTGGCTCGAGTTAACGAGACTGAATCAGCGTTCCAGGAACAGGAAAATCCCGGCTTCAAACATCGGGTTAACTGAATCTGGATAATGGGACTCTTGATCGACTTAGTTGAACCAGGTACGGGGAATAGGGCCCAGGTCTCCCTTGCAAAAGAGATCTTGTATCTCAATGGGACTTCCTGGTTAAATAAAGGTTAAATAAAAAATAAAAAAAAGTCAGGAATCAGTGAGGAAATATATAAGACACAGAGGAATGAGAGGCACACCTATAAGTTACATCGTTAACCAGACCCCTATAGGTAGCAGTAGGTGGAAAGGACTACCCCATTGGTTGTGGCTTGAGCTATCAGGTAATGGTATTCTTGGCTGGAAGTTAGACAGCATGCTCACAACATACCAGATTTGGTTGATGTTTGTCAACCTTATGTTAGGGATCCTCTCTGACACAATTTTTTATTTCTTTATCTTTGATATAGCACGTTCAACATGTATCCTGTGTGCAGCCACTTTTTTTGTCAGGCAGACATCTGTAGAGGGCATCTGCCTTTTTCCTCTGACGAAGGGTGGGATGTTTATTTCAAGTCCAATTTCTTGTAGGTCATTTTCAATTAAAAATCCTTTATCTACAATAAGCTGATCCCCTTCCTGCAGATAGCCATGTTTAAGCAGATTTTTCATTAGCTTAATAAAGTTGCTTTGCCTAACTATTTCTTTGTCAGACATAGATCCAGTGAAAATAGTTGAACAAAATATTACAGAACCTCGTGGATCACATGCTATGAGGGATTTCAATGTGTTTGCAGACTTGTAGGTTGAGTAGCTTTGGAAGTTGGGGTTTGAATTTTTAACTCTGTACAGTCTAATATTGCCATCGTTGTAGGAAATTCCTCTCTGTACTTTCCTTGCATTTGTGCCATTATTATGTCTCTATGAGGCAATGCGGGTAGTTCCCCTAGAACTGTGAACATGTAGTCCACCCATGCGTTGAACAAAGTACTAACACTACGTTCATCAATCATAAATCTAAATGCCAAATCTTTTAAATCATGATTTTGTCTCAGTTTCATAAGAACAAGCAAGAGCTGCACACGCAGAGGCATTGTGTTAATTTGCCAATCACTTCTGCTATATGTCAATGGGACTGAAGTTTGCTGTGCTGTTTCACTGCTAGGTATACTAAACACAGTACATAGATTGTTGAATTGATCATAAGTGAATCCAGTGACTATTTGAAATAGGCTGGTACACGGCTGTGCTGCAAGACCTCTGGTGTTAATCTATTTGGTACTTGATTATGTCTCAGAACAGTATTTATACTCGTCAGTGATTCGATTTGTGCTTGTTGATTTCTCCATCTTTCAACTCGCTCCTCTTGTCCACCTTCCATTGGCGGAGCCTGCTCCACAGGCCGGCGCTCCTCATCTGGAGGCCCCTCCACACCCTGACCTTCTTAGAGAAGAGAGAGGAGTAAGAGGGGAGGAGAGAGGGGTGATGGATAAGGGGAGAGGGATGAGGGGGAGAGGTGAATGAGGAGAGAGGGATGAGGGGGAGAGGTGAATGAGGGGAGAAAGAAATGAGAGGAGAGAGGGATAAGAGGAGACAAATTACTCCTTGATGTTTCTAATTTTTTCTCTCGCTGCAGCTCCCACTGTTGCAGCTCCCACAGACCAACCCAGCAACATCCATGCCTGTATCCTCTTCCTGTAAGACCATTCCTGTACCAAGACCAATAATATGTGATAAAGGTCAAACAGGCTTGCTTGAGGTGAAATGTCCCTTTGCAGCAAGGGCCATGACGGTAGCAGAGGCAGCCACAGCCATAAAAGATTTCTATGTGCGTAAAGACGGAGAAGACATGCACATCTCAGAGAGGCACAACTGTTATTACCAAATTCAAGGGCAACTACTACTTAGCGGACTCAGTTCTGTGACTTTGTACTTTTTACAAGAAGAGATATATATATTGAGAGAGTTCACAGAGATATTCAGTTCATCAATGACATGATTGTAAAGCTGCACACATTCCATGATGCTCACTTTAGTCCAAAAACATAAATCAGACCTTTTTCATTGTCACTCATGTCCTGTCTTGGGTTGACCTGTGTCGTCTCTGTGAGGGCAGTAACATCTCCAGCACACCTCATTCTGTGAAAAAAACACAAAAAGCTGAGTATTAGCTAAGCAAATGTAGCAGCCTGAATATTCTACAAAGTATTCAGTAGTGCTAACTAACTGTTACTTTCCCTGTGTGTGTATAACGTGTGATTAACAGTGTTCCTTTGGATAGCTCACCCAGTCTAACGACGAGGTGAGGTGCTACTCTTCTCCGGCTGCAGTATGGATTACTAACAATAACATTGAGCCCTTTTCCCTTTCTGGAGCGGTCCTTGAGTGGGACCAGTGGAGGTTGCCAGCAGGGGGCGGAGTGGCAGTGGTGGCAGGTGGAGCGGTGGAGAGAAGCAAGCAACGAGGAAGAGGGAGTTACCTGGAGGCAAAGGGAGCAGGAAGCTCTCTTCGGCGTTGGACTGGACCGTGATCAGTCGCAGTCACAGCGGGTGTGTGCTTTGGAATAGCCCCGTTGAAGAAGTTATGAAGGAGAGCCCCGTTGGAACGAGCAGCGGGTGATGAGAAGTACTTGCTAGTAGACGGGTTATCCTAGAAGTACGGGTGGGTACTCAAACGAGCCCGTGGAAGAAGAGCGGTTGAAAAGCCCTGTTGGAACGAGCAACTGGTGACAACAAGTACTTGCTAGTGACGGGTTATCCTAGAAGTATCAGCGATAGTGTGTGAGTAAGAGATACAGAACCGAAGGACTAACGTCTAGAGTTAACGAGACTAACGTCTAACGTTAGCGGGTTATAGTAGTTACTGTGTGCGGTGTATTAGTATGCTGCTAGCGGCTCCGTCTGACTTGAGTAGACTACTGGGCACGCGGCGCTGAAGAGACCGGTGGTATAGCCAGCCACGTTGCGTTAGCAGTACAACCAGGGGCGTAACTTGCGGGGGGGGTCCCCGGAAAATGTCCCCTGCATGATTTCAGAATGCAGTATTTGTCCCCCCCATGTTTTTACCCCCAAACCGCTGCAACTGCGCGGCCTGGCGGCCAGCACTGTGACTCGCTAGTCGCTACTACACAGTGCCGGCACTGCAGATTTACCCTACTCTTGGAATTCATTGCCAGATCCTCAAAGTCATACATAGGGGCGCTGTCTCGATAATGCAGTGTTATTAAAGCAGCGTGTAGCCGACGCATGAACCAGTTGGAAGCGTCAACGCGAAACTGGAAATCCTTTGGTAAAGAAATAGCGGCCTGGAATCATTTTTGGGACGCTCTCAATTCGCAGTAAAGGAATATATCTGCGGTTTCCCTGGCGGATGGCGAACAAGCCAGCCGATTCTACTATGAGTCATGACATTTGACATAGTCTATGACATCATACTTAACTTAAACTTGAACACGGAGGCAGTTACAAGAACTATCCGAGCCCCCGGGAGGGTTGTCGAATACCTTTTGCGATGTATGCAGGGAACGAATTGCAGAGGGAAGTGGAGAGCTGCCTGTCGCCCATTCTAACGCAGGAGTCCTGGACCCCCGACAGGTAAGGTTAGCGATTTTAGATGTACAGATACAGCTGGGAAAAGTCCAGGAACAGCTGTTTGCCTGCTGTTATGACGTCGCTTGGCATGGTTAATGTTAACAATGACCAGCGGGGGCGCTCTCATACAGCTGGTGACAACTGCCCGACGCGCCGGCTTTTGTTCATTCATTGGAGGAGCTCCGCGCTGGACTAAGCTCGAGTTCCATTCAATTCCATTACAGCTGGTGACTTCATTCATAGGATGCTACAACGTCCTACAGTATGTCTACAGACTGCATGAATGAATGTTGCTGAATTAAAGAATGAATAAGTTAAACGTGTCAATTCAGCAGTCAAAGTGTATAATATTAAAACGTGTCAAATCTAACTTCATTAGATGGCCGACGTACGGCTCTCTTGTCCATTCATTTCATCAAAAGAAAGCGTTAGTGTAATGCTTCTTGGTAACAATAAGTTTGTGTACGCAATGTTGCTGAATAAAATAATGAAACCGTTAAGACCTGTCGAATTAGCAGTGGAGGTGCCAGGTGGGCTCTATTTATAATGATATATTTTGTCTAGTACCGTGGTCTAGTGGTTTATCCCCATTCCTTTCAAGCCCACGCCCGGGGTTTGATTCCCAGCCCTTTCTAATATTTATATTTTTTTTTATTATTTATAAAATTAAATTGCCCGCAACGATGTGCATAATACAATAGTAATAATATATAATAAGAATCCAACCAATAGAGCGACATTGTGCAATAAACAAGTAAACAAAGTAGGGCATATCGGCATTTGTACATGAGTTAAGAGTGTTCTCACGGCGCGTCATCAAACCGGAAGTCGGCCTACTTGGCGATAAACTTGGATGTAAACAACGCGTGATTGCATCGAACTAGCAACTCTTCAAGTTCATTTTTGCTCAAAATGGTCAATTATTGCCGTGTTCTTGGCTGTACTAATAGGTCGGATAGGGAAAAGCATTTGGAGCTCTTCAGATTGCCAATTGTCATCACAAATCAAGGAGAAGAGGGCAAACAATTGTCTCAGGAAAGGAGACGTTTGTGGTTGGCCAAACTGAACCAGGATTTCCATGGCAAGACTCTTGTCAACATTCGAGTTTGTTCTGCACATTTCTTGTCAGGTAATGTGAAATATATTCTTGGCTGGATATGATTGTTATCTCATTTCATAACCTACTACAGTAGTAGTATAAGACTCAGTTTACGTTATGGTAACGTTACGTCAGGTAACGTTATGTGAAATATTAATAACAGCAACTATCATTTTACAGTGGAATAGTATGATGCTGGATATGATTGTTATCTCATTTCATAACCTACTACAGTAGTAGTGTAAGACTCAGTTTACGTTATGGTAACGTTACGTCAGGTAACGTTATGTGAAATATTAATAACAGCAACTATCATTTTACAGTGGAATAGTATGAGGCTGGATATGATTCTTATCTCATTTCATAACCTACTACAGTGTAAGACTCCGTTTCTGTAAATGTTCCTAAAATGTAGTGTCAAAACAAAGTGTTTCTTGTCAGGTAACGTTATGTGAAATATTAATAACAGCAACTATCATTTTACAGTGGAATAGTATGAGGCTGGATATGATTCTTATCTCATTTCATAACCTACTACAGTGTAAGACTCCGTTTCTGTAAATGTTCCTAAAATGTAGTGTCAAAACAAAGTGTTTCTTGTCAGGTAACGTTATGTGAAATATTAATAACAGCGACTATCATTTTACAGTGGAATAGTATGAGGCTGGATATGATTCTTATCTCATTTCATAACCTACTACAGTAGTAGTGTAAGACTCAGTTTACGTTATGGTAACGTTACGTCAGGTAACGTTATGTGAAATATTAATAACAGCAACTATCATTTTACAGTGGAATAGTATGAGGCTGGATATGATTCTTATCTCATTTCATAACCTACTACAGTGTAAGACTCCGTTTCTGTAAATGTTCCTAAAATGTAGTGTCAAAACAAAGTGTTTCTTGTCAGGTAACGTTATGTGAAATATTAATAACAGCGACTATCATTTTACAGTGGAATAGTATGAGGCTGGATATGATTCTCATCTCATTTCATAACCTACTACAGTAGTAGTGTAAGACTCAGTTTACGTTATGGTAACGTTACGTCAGGTAACGTTATGTGAAATATTAATAACAGCAACTATCATTTTACAGTGGAATAGTATGAGGCTGGATATGATTCTTATCTCATTTCATAACCTACTACAGTGTAAGACTCCGTTTCTGTAAATGTTCCTAAAATGTAGTGTCAAAACAAAGTGTTTCTTGTCAGGTAACGTTATGTGAAATATTAATAACAGCGACTATCATTTTACAGTGGAATAGTATGAGGCTGGATATGATTCTTATCTCATTTCATAACCTACTACAGTGTAAGACTCCGTTTCTGTAAATGTTCCTAAAATGTAGTGTCAAAACAAAGTGTTTCTTGTCAGGTAACGTTATGTGAAATATTAATAACAGCGACTATCATTTTACAGTGGAATAGTATGATGCTGGATATGATTGTTATCTCATTTCATAACCTACTACAGTAGTAGTGTAAGACTCAGTTTACGTTATGGTAACGTTACGTCAGGTAACGTTATGTGAAATATTAATAACAGCAACTATCATTTTACAGTGGAATAGTATGAGGCTGGATATGATTCTTATCTCATTTCATAACCTACTACAGTGTAAGACTCCGTTTCTGTAAATGTTCCTAAAATGTAGTGTCAAAACAAAGTGTTTCTTGTCAGGTAACGTTATGTGAAATATTAATAACAGCAACTATCATTTTACAGTGGAATAGTATGATGCTGGATATGATTGTTATCTCATTTCATAACCTACTACAGTAGTAGTGTAAGACTCAGTTTACGTTATGGTAACGTTACGTCAGGTAACGTTATGTGAAATATTAATAACAGCAACTATCATTTTACAGTGGAATAGTATGAGGCTGGATATGATTCTTATCTCATTTCATAACCTACTACAGTGTAAGACTCCGTTTCTGTAAATGTTCCTAAAATGTAGTGTCAAAACAAAGTGTTTCTTGTCAGGTAACGTTATGTGAAATATTAATAACAGCAACTATCATTTTACAGTGGAATAGTATGAGGCTGGATATGATTCTTATCTCATTTCATAACCTACTACAGTGTAAGACTCCGTTTCTGTAAATGTTCCTAAAATGTAGTGTCAAAACAAAGTGTTTCTTGTCAGGTAACGTTATGTGAAATATTAATAACAGCGACTATCATTTTACAGTGGAATAGTATGAGGCTGGATATGATTCTTATCTCATTTCATAACCTACTACAGTAGTAGTGTAAGACTCAGTTTACGTTATGGTAACGTTACGTCAGGTAACGTTATGTGAAATATTAATAACAGCAACTATCATTTTACAGTGGAATAGTATGAGGCTGGATATGATTCTTATCTCATTTCATAACCTACTACAGTGTAAGACTCCGTTTCTGTAAATGTTCCTAAAATGTAGTGTCAAAACAAAGTGTTTCTTGTCAGGTAACGTTATGTGAAATATTAATAACAGCGACTATCATTTTACAGTGGAATAGTATGAGGCTGGATATGATTCTCATCTCATTTCATAACCTACTACAGTAGTAGTGTAAGACTCAGTTTACGTTATGGTAACGTTACGTCAGGTAACGTTATGTGAAATATTAATAACAGCAACTATCATTTTACAGTGGAATAGTATGAGGCTGGATATGATTCTTATCTCATTTCATAACCTACTACAGTGTAAGACTCCGTTTCTGTAAATGTTCCTAAAATGTAGTGTCAAAACAAAGTGTTTCTTGTCAGGTAACGTTATGTGAAATATTAATAACAGCGACTATCATTTTACAGTGGAATAGTATGAGGCTGGATATGATTCTTATCTCATTTCATAACCTACTACAGTGTAAGACTCCGTTTCTGTAAATGTTCCTAAAATGTAGTGTCAAAACAAAGTGTTTCTTGTCAGGTAACGTTATGTGAAATATTAATAACAGCGACTATCATTTTACAGTGGAATAGTATGAGGCTGGATATGATTCTTATCTCATTTCATAACCTACTACAGTAGTAGTGTAAGACTCAGTTTACGTTATGGTAACGTTACGTCAGGTAACGTTATGTGAAATATTAATAACAGCGACTATCATTTTACAGTGGAATAGTATGAGGCTGGATATGATTCTTATCTCATTTCATAACCTACTACAGTGTAAGACTCCGTTTCTGTAAATGTTCCTAAAATGTAGCGTCTAAAGTGTGCTATATTTTTCATTATTGTATTCCAGGTAAAAAGTGTCACCTGTACAAGAAAGATGACCCAGATTGGGTGCCAACACCAAGTGCTTCATATCCATAACATGCATTTCAGTGTTATAATGTTTTGTTTAGTAGCAGGATAAAAGTTTATACATTTAACAAAATCATTTATTATTGCACTTTTGATTTACTGTTGTAGTGAAATGCAGCAGGAATGCTGCTTTGTGTTTGTTGAGCAGTTGGCTTTAAGTTCATACATTTATTTTATTAGAAGCCTTAATTATAATTGATCATTTTTGTATATATTTGGGTTTACACAGCAATACTTTTAAATTCAGCTGTTTATAAATTCATAAAGTTGAAATTGCATTACTAAATGCATTTGAAATGGAATAAAAACAAAGTTACAACAAATTATAATTGTTTATATACCTTGTGACTATTAGGGCTATTTGAGTGATGGGGTACTACTGGCGGGACTGCCGATAAACAATGCGGCCCCCCAGATTGATTGTGGACATTTTGTGGCCCTCACCATATACAAAGTTGCCCACCCCTGATGTAGCAGATACGCCATGTGTAGCCTGCCTATATGTGATCAATACAAACATGAACTTGAATTCCATCATGTCTGTGTGCGGGTCACTGCGGGAACTCACAAGGCTGTTGTCACAATGTAAATAAGAACGTGCACTGAAAAGTTACAGTATGTAGTTGGTTGATTATTTGTATGACAGTCAGTAAACCCTTGCAAAAAGTATCCGTTTTATTTAATGAATTGAAAACATGCAGCATGCCTTTCCTCCCGGCATGCAGCAACAACATGTATCAGGCAAATGCGCATCGCAACATTGACTGAGTGGAATCCCTTTCTATTCACATAACTGCATTTGTGATGGAGCTTTGACAGCTACAGTAACAGTCTATTGCTCGATCCATCTCCAATATCACGATGGACCGTGCCGAGGGTGGAGAGGACTTGAATGGATCCCATCATCATATTTATATGTTGTGAACTTGTGTCTGTCCACTATGTTTGTTATTGCAAGGGTTTTGTAATACACATACACCCTGGTGTCATTGCAATGCGTTTTTTATTCTTTCTTATACAGTAAAAAGGGGGAAGAACACTATATCGTGGTTGTTCATATGACTTGTATTCTGCTTACAGCTTCGAAATTCCACTTGTTTCGTTTAACGTAAAGCCTTTTAAATATAATCAAAACGTTCCCGTGTTTCTGCGGTCTGTGCGCAAAATAATAACGAGTTGAGCTACGCGGAGCGCAGTCAGTCAGTACACCCCGTATATTCCGATAACGCTATATAAACCATGCTGCATTCATTCTGAGAGAAAGATCTATTATTCCAAATGCTATTTATAGGGTTTTGACCATAATTACACTACTGTTGCTATTTTACAATGAACTATAATTAATTACGGTTCATACAGAACATGCCAGTGTTGAAACTAATGCACAGAAGCTCATTTCCTTGTTGTAATAATATATTCTACCAATGGGCGCCAGGTACGCATGGTCCGAGCTGTGCGTAAATATAAGCACGAAGTCAAGTTCAAGTTGAAATTGATGAATCCCACACTCTGCTTAGAAATGGTCGTACGCACAGCTTAAGCACATATCTGTGCGTAAATCACGTTGATGAATGAGGGCCCAGGACTTATTTACATCGTTGTCCCTGTTGTTACTGGTTTCAAGTGGCACTATGGCATCTGAAGTGCATCGAGCATTCTTAGTGCATGTAGTAGTATTCATGTTTCAGTTTTTTTTTTATAAAAAAAGCATCATTCATGCTCATTGGTGCATTAAAACAATTATTTTCATCAACAAAGTACATAGAGACATTACTCATCGTTCACCAGAGGTTCACCAGGTTCACCGGCGGTTTCTCCTGTGGTTATAACAAGTTTGTCCTCCCTGCTTAGCCTTATTTTTGAACCCATTAATATGGATTCTGTCTTGTTGCCTAGATGCAGTGACAACCTGTTGTCTGTTAGCCAGTTCTTTATACTATCAATGGTGGTCACTACATTAAATCTATAACTATAACTGTCCTGGTTGGTCATCATTTTCACTGTTATGCACCTGGCTGACTGTAACGTAAATTTTTTTTGGGTGAGGGTCTGTGTCTTTTCGGAGGAGACACGAGAGCCCGGATGGGATCTGGATTTTCCAGAGTTGGCTTCCCATCTCTGAAGTGCTTTGGGATGAAAAGACAGTTAGCAAAAGTTAGCTAAAAACACCAGCTAACTAGCGAGGACGAAAAGTCAGACAACAAACCTTGATGTTGATAACACTGTAGCTAGTTAGTTAAGGGGTTTGGTGGTCAAGTTAGTTAAGGGGTTTGGTGGTCAAGTTAGTTAAGTGGTTTGGTGGTCAAGTTAGTTAAGGGGTTTGGTGGTCAAGTTAGTTAAGTGGTTTGGTGGTCAAGTTAGTTAAAGCCCAACTTGCAGGTTAAACCCTACTGATCAATTATGGGTAGTTTACATCATTGGTATATAATTTCATTATTTATTTATTTCCATTTGACGCCGGAAATGCCACTCAGAAATGGTTAAAAAGGTCCATGCACGAATAACATGCACGAGCAAATTAAAAAGCTTATCAGAGCTATCAGGGCCATGACGTCACGTGGGGTATCTTTCCCCTACTTCTGATCCACTACAAGGAGTTTTGACGAGTGCAGAAAGCTATTTCCTTGATCCAAATGGACGCCTTACAAGACGCAAATGGGTTTAATCGTCAGAGACTTTGATGGACCAGCTACAACTGGCTGAAATAAGGTAGTTATAATGTTTTTAATGTCGTAAAAAAAGAACTACATTTACCACTAGGCAGCCTGTTGTTCAGTACAGCAGCACTACTGGTCTGTGGGCTGTCGCCTGATCCCCGGGCAGGGACATGCACAGGATTTTAGAGGGGCAGGTGCTCAAAGGTTGAAAAGGGCACTACACTTGTGTGTATATATTAACCGAGCACGTGTACCGCGCAAGTGCGATTTTTAAGGGCCCTTTTCGGGCGGGGGGCCCCCTTTTTATGCTTTTTGGGAGGTTTTGGTGATCAAATATTGAATATTGAACTATAATAATCAGTGCAGGAGCTCACTTATCCTTGAAAGACACTTTTATCACTGACGTAAAAGGCCCATACATCTCCATAAATGTTCAGGGGGGAGGGAATAAGTGCTTACCCTACAGACCCCAAGAAGTGCTGTATATTCTGTATTGTTTAATATAAATGCATTTTTTATTCCAATCCCGATTTGTATTTGAGATTCCCAAATCCCATCGGACTTGACTTCTTCGTGTCCCTCAATGAGTGTAATACCAGCATTCAACTGTATGCGCCACAGCGGTTTCTATCATCATCATCATCACCACCCACGCTATGCATAAAATATATATGTCCGCGGAGAGGCACGCTGAGGAGGCCGTGCAAACTGCAATGGAATATGGGGTATCTCTCTCTCTTTACCTAATATTTTGATTCTATCCTGACATTTTTCAGTTGGAAGGGCAGTCTATATGCGTAACGGTACAAAATAAATAAATAAATACATTTCAAAAAGGGCACTTTTTTGATGAGGCTCAAAAAGGCAGGTGCTCAAGCACCCCTTGGCCTCTATGTGTGCACGTGCCTGTCCCCGGGTCATAGTATCAAGCTGGCTATATAGCTCTGGCTAACGTTACCCCGCTAACGTTAGCATTATGGCTACTGTCGTGCATGTAAAAGAGTTTTGGGAACGAGTAAAATGTGCAGGTCCTCTTCTCAGACCTGTGGGGCAAAGCACTGCACACGCATCATGCAAGCTACGTTAGCTACACGTCGCGGCATGTTGATACGATAGCCCCTTTAGCTGCACTCGGTGGATAGCCCCTTTAGCTGCACTCGGTGGATAGCCCCTTTAGCTGCACTCGGTGCATATGTACAACGACACAATGATTAGGGTGACCAAACGTCCTCTTTTGCCCGGACATGTCCTCTTTTCATGCCCTGTCCGGGCCGTCCGGGGGGGGTTTATAAATTCATGATAATGTCCGGCTTTCACGGACCGTTTGCATATACTTAAATTGACTGGCGCATTGCACAGAATACTACGGTAATCTGTTGCGTGTGCAGTAATCTGATTACTTTTCCCCGAAAATAGTAATCTAACGCGTTAATCTTTAAAAGCCAGTAATCTGATTGCAGTTACTTGTCCAAGTGGCTGTGCGTTACTATTTCGTTACTATCTCATTGTTGTGAAGGATCAGATTAAACCGAATATATATATTTATTTATATATATATATATTTAAATAGTATTTGTATATCGTTTGATATCCCCTGTATATTCCTTGTACAATATGCACTGAATATCCCTTTAGTCTACTAAACAGCCCATAATAGTTTCATTCTACCATTGGACGAGAACCTGGCGCCAGCAGCCATACCCCTAGGTTCAAGTTCAATCGTGCCGCCCAACATGTCGTGGCAAGCCCGGTTCCGCGTAGGAATACGTCTGGCGAAATACGAATGGTACTATTTCTTCATAGCGCAGCGCATATATATATGGCGCAAGTAAAGTAGAACTTTCTTTTAGTCCAGTTCTTTACCCTCCAACAGAGTAACAGACGCGAAGCCTCACCCACGACGCACGTGTGGTGCAGTAAGGCCTACTTGGCCTCAGAATAGGCATTGAGATATCGTGTGGATTAATAGTTGAATAGTCATAGTTTGGCACTATACCGTCGAGTTGGACGTATTCTATTAAGCTAATAATAGTCTATTTATGTATGGTGCATCGTTCGGTTAGAGTTATAAAGTTATCAGTACCCCCATCGTTCCTGACGTTATCTGGAGTCTTAACCAGGCTGGGCAGACCACTAGTGGTGCTTGCATCCGAGGAGCTCCGGGCCAGGGCGACTGGACCTGTATATTGGATTACTCTACCCGGACGACGGCGAGCCTTCCACGGCTTGGATTATGCTTTGGGTGCTTTGATTATTCCATGGATAACGGCCAACACTGCGGAGTGTTGGAACTACCCCCCGGAGAGGACTCCAGGTGAGACGGCGCTCTACACCAGTGAGGTCGCCTCACGTCTCTCCGTTGTGGACCGGCAGCTACCGTCCACCAGAGGGTCCAGCTGTATTCGTCTGCGGACCGAGGTTCTGTGGGCACCGTATTCAAGACTTTGAATTCTCCCAAGAAATCGTCGGCCAGATGGGATACCGCCAGCGGCTTCTCTAACCCCCCCCCTCCTACTGTCTTACAACCAGCGGGACCCCCCCCCCCCTTAGTGTATCCAGCTATAATAATTTAAGTACCATCGCTATAGTTTCCTAAAGAACCAGGTTGTATACTTACTCCCTGCGTAACCAGAGATTGGACATTCAATTGAATTGTTGATTTACCTACGAATACTCATTTGCCATACAAGTGCATTTCAAATCATAAGTGTAAACAAGTGAACGTTGTATATACCTTTTGCTATATTAAATATTCGATTTGTACATTTGTGTGGACTTCGTTTCATCAGGTGGGAAAGTGTTCATCATATCTATATCATGTACTGGATGGCCAGAAGTTAAAGTACAAGAGGTAGTGGTTTAATACCATACTTAACAATACAGTCAGGGAATTGTACCCCTCAGTTACAATTGGTCCTTCGAGCCGGATGGTAACTAGTGGAATATTAATATAGTGTTATTAATATTAAAATGGCCTATGATGAACACTCCACGAAACGGTCCTCCTAACCTAGAACGCCCGCGGCGCAGACGACAGCCACCTCAGTACTTAGAGGATTACACTGTCAGTCAACTACCTAGCCTTCGACAAACGGTAAACGCGGTAAAAGTAGAAAGTAAAATTATGTCTGACCTTAACGACCAGGTTTCCCCGACCACAGAGGCCCTAGTAGGTTCTAATGTAACTGACCAAGCTCACGGTTGGGACCAGGAGGGAGCTGACATGCCTTTACCCCCCGCCACTACCGAAGAAGTAGTCCCCGACCAGCCCCGGGAGGAAGACAACCCTACAGAGAGAGAACTCTGCACGGAAGAAGAGGAGGAGAGCGCCGAGGAAATAGAGCTCCAGGACTCCCCAACGAGTACACCCAGGAGCGGCTCACCCAGGAGTGGCTCACCTCCACAACCGCCTTCCCCCAGCGAAGCGGAGAGGATGCTACAACAGGCGTTCCTCGTCAGCCTGACAGCCTCTACCGAACGCGATCGACTCCAAGCACAGACGCTTAGCGAGCGCGAACATTTTACCATTGAAAGAGAACGCCTCCAAGCACAGCAACGGAGCGAAGAAGAGCGCACACGCCTGGAGATGAGACGCCTTCAGACGGAAGAGAATATGGCAAGAGACCGGGCCGACGCCCAGCGCGCCGCTGCCGGTGCCCAAAGAGAAGCAGATCTCACCAAGCGCGAAGTCGAGCGCGACAAGCTACAAGCGCAGCTAATGGAGCAGCTGATCCGCAAGGCAACACCCTCTCCCTCCGCCAGGGGTTCAAGGAACTCGTCGAGACAACAGTCAAGGGCAGCGTCTCCTAACCGAGCAAGCGACCCTGAACTTGACCAACAGACCGAGCCTATACCCCCCGCAGACCCCCTTCCCCGACCGGTCCAAGCGAGACCCAGCTACAAGGAAGGAGCGGCATACACTGCGGAGAAGCTAAATAAACGACTACAGGATCTGGAAGACCTGATAGAGGAAGAAGAGGGAGAGGAGGAGAACCAAGCCCGACGACAGCACAGTACTCCACCGTGTACCCTGTCGGTACCAGCCCACAGAGAGGCGCAAGAGGGGACTCGCCTAGGAGGTCTCTCCCCCAACGATCGCCGATGTATCAGCCATCCACGGCGTCATACATTGCCACGCCGTCGTTTCCAGACTTCGCCTATGAGAGTCGAGCACAGTACACGGAGCTCCGGATGTGCTTAGAGACAATGATGGTGGATGTCGCTGATGAACGCCACAAGTATGCAATATTACTGAAGCACCTGAAAGTACCGCGAGCGCACAATATAGCGCTAGCCTATGCCACCTCTATGACACCATACACAGCGGCCCTGGCGGCGCTGGACCAGAGATATGGACGTATATGGGATTACGTAATCCAAGAGATAAGGCATATTGATCGCCTACCCCCAGCAACAGACAACCGCTCATTAGACGACCTGTCAATCAAAGTGCAGTCCCTGGTAGGGATGCTGGGAGCTTACGACTGGATACGTTCGGGCGGAGCACGCCAAGCTCCAGAGAGGGACCCAGGAGAATAAATGATGGAAGAAGATCGGTGACTGTCATGCACCAATCAGAGTCAGTACCGAGCAGTAAGAGCCACAGTACCCCCTCGAGAAAGGAGAAGTGGAAGATGGCGTGCCCCTACTGTGAGAAAGAACACTGGCTGTCACAATGTGACCTATTCACAAAGATGAATGCAGAAGAAGTGAGTCAATGGATAAAGTCCAACAGGCGCTGTTACCGATGTGCGCGACCACACATGGCAGCCGAATGCCGCCTAAAGAAAAGGTGCAGTCGGTGCGACGGAGCCTCCACCTGCACCATCGAGCGGCACCAAGGCAAGTGTCATGTATATTGACCCCGCCAGCAGCAGCGGCGCCCGAGTGCTCTTAAAGGTAGTCCGTGTGACATTGAGCTACCAAGATAAAGTCATGGACACTTACGCCGTCCTTGATGACGGGTCAGAGAAGACCCTGCTGCTCGCGTCCGCTGCGGCCCAGCTGGGACTGCGGGGGAGCGAGAACGAAATGACGATTCGGACAATAAGAAGAGATTTAAAGACGATAAAGGGCGAGAATGTCTCCTTCACTATCGCAGCAAACGGGCAGCCAGAGCGACGGTATAGGATTACAAATGCTTTCACCAGCCAAGAAATAGGACTATCGCAGTACACCTACCCCATCGCCAAGTTGATGGATAAATATGTGCACCTGCGACAACTACCTATCCCGCTCATAGACGGCGCTACCCCGACCCTGCTGATAGGCTCCGACCATGCAGAACTCATAGTCCCGATTGACCGGGTCCATACAGGACCCCGAGGCTGTCCTGCAGCAGTCGAGACCCGCCTAGGGTGGACCTTACAAGGCCCCCTCGCTAAATCTCTCAACCGAACAGCAGCCACTAGCTGCCTCCACTCCAGAACGACAGAAGAAGACACCACTCTCCTGCAACATGTCGAGAGGCTATGGACACTAGAGACAATGCCCTTTAAGAACGAAAAGAAAGATATTCGTTCTAAAGAAGACACTTACGCCATCAACCTACTCGAGCAGGGGACAAAGAGAGTCACAGTCGGCGGAGTGATGAGATACGCAACTCCACTCCTGAGGCGAGAGGGAATGCCCACCTTTCACGCAAAGAAAGACGCCACGGAGCGCTATCTATTGAACACGGAGCGGCGCCTAGCCAAAGACCCCGCTCAAGAGAGTGTGTACCGCGCTGAGATTGAGAAGCTAATCACAGCGGGACACGTGACAAAGATTGACATTAAAGAGGCCGATTAGACGACCGAATCATGGTACGTGCCGCATCACAAGGTCCACCACAACGGCAAGGATCGCATTGTGTTTAACTGCAGCTATCAGATCGGATCCCAAAATCTGAATAAAGAGCTCTTGCCCGGCCCTACACTCGGCCCCTCCCTACTAGGCGTGCTGCTGCGCTTCCGCCAGGACAATGTGGCTATCAGCGGGGATATCAAAGGGATGTTCCTGCAGGTGAGACTAGTAGAGGAGGACAAGCCCCTGCTGCGGTTCCTATGGAGAGAGAGGATCGGAGATGAGAACCCAGCCATCTACCAGTGGGAAGTACTCCCCTTCGGAACCACATGCAGCCCGTGCTGTGCTACATTTGCACTACAGAAACACGTCGCAGAGGACCCAACAGCAGATGAAGAGGTCCGACACAGTGTGAAGAACAGTTTCTACGTGGACAACTGTTTACAAAGCGTTTCGACTCAACAAGAAGCCGAGGCTCTCCTAATCAAGCTACGCGCCTCCCTGATCAAAGGCGGCTTTGATCTCAGGCAGTGGGCCAGCAGTGACCCGCACGTATTGCGCAGCCTCTCCCCCGCGGACAAGGCTGCCAGCAGCGAGACCTGGATGGCGACCATCCCAGGAGAAGCCCAAGAAATGACACTAGGACTAGTCTGGCGCTTCAAAACAGACTCGCTCCACTATAGACACAAACCCTTGACTCCAGAGCAGGGAAGGTCGACGGCTACACCGACCACCAGACGGAGTGTGTACAGGACACTCGCCAGACAATATGACCCGTTGGGATGTATTCTACCTTACACCACCAGGGCAAAGATGATTGTACGAGCACTATGGGACAAGGACCAGGGCTGGGACGACCCAATACCCGCACACCTTGCCTCAACATGGAGAGAGTGGGAGACGGAACTCCGCTCACTCCCAGGCGTCAACATACGCCGCAGCTACTTCCCATCCACAGTGAGGCCAGAGACATGCAAGATTGATCTACACGTCTTCAGTGACGCCTCCGAAGTAGCCTATGGATCGGTGGCCTACTTGCGTGCCCAAGAGACGGGAGGAAAGATACACACTGCTTTCATCCTGGCCCGCTCAAGAATAGCCCCACGAAAGCAACAATCTATCCCGCATCTAGAGCTCTGCGCAGCCCTAGCAGGAGCGCATCTAGCCACGTTAATCCAACGTGAACTCACCATTCCGGTGCACAGAACAATCTTGTGGTCAGATTCCACGACAGTACTCACATGGATCAAGTCTGATTCATGCAGATACAAAGTCTTCGTGGGAGTCAGAGTCACCGAGATTCAAGAGTTAACAGAAGCAGCGAGCTGGCGGTATGTGGACACCAAACACAACCCAGCTGACGTCATCACCCGGGGAATGTCTCTGGATGACCTCACCCGTCGCAACATCTACAGTGACGGACCAGAATTCCTCAAGCTCCCGGAAGCAGAGTGGCCTACGCCCACCCCACGGGAAGCAAGTAACGAGGAGGCTGAGAACAAGAAACCTATGTTCTGTGGACTGAGCACAGTCGCCTCCACAGACCCCAACATAGATGACTGCATTACCCTAGAGAGTGCGCAGCAGAGGACATTCCTGTGGCACCACCCAGAGATTCAGTCCACCACTGACATGTCAGCAGCTGACTACGAAGAAGCAGAACTTCTTCTACTACAACGAGCCCAGAGAGACTCGTTCCCCGATGAGCTAGACTGTCTACAGGGAGGAAAGCCCGTCCCATCAGACAGCAGACTGCTCCACCTGGCACCCGAGAGTGACGCCCATAATCTCATCAGAGTGGGTGGTCGCCTGCGGAGAGCCCCCGATCTACCGAATGACATTAAGTACCCGATAGTCTTGAACAGCCGACACAAGGTCACAGAGCTGATCATAAAGAAATACGACGAGGATGTACACCACGCAGGAGCAGAGAGAGTCTTCGCGGAGATCAGACATCGCTATTGGATACTTCAAGGGAGAGAAGCGGTGCGACGCTTCCAGCAAACCTGTCTAGACTGCCGAAAGTGGAGCGCGCAGCCCAGCATACCACGGATGGCTGACATACCTCCCTGTCGCCTCCGACTCGGCGACAAGCCATTCCACTCCACAGGCATGGACTGTTTTGGCCCGTTGTATATAAAGAGAGGAAGAGGAACCGAGAAGCGGTGGGGTATTGTATTCAAATGCATGACCACCAGAGCGATACATATCGAGCTCCTTCCGACCATGAGCACAGACTCATTCCTTATGGCCTTCCGAAGATTCACATCACGGAAGGGAAAACCGTCTACATTGTTGTCTGATCACGGGACAAACTTCAAAGGCGGAGAAAGAGAGCTGAGAGAGAGCTTCCAAGCTATGGGCCCAGAACTTAAGACCCACCTCGCTCCATCCCAGATTGACTTCCAGTTTAATCCCCCGAACGCACCCCACTTCGGTGGAACCTGGGAACGAGAAGTACGTTCTATAAAGACAGCCCTGTACGCCGTGCTTGGGGCCCAGACTGTGACGGAGGAAGTCCTAATGACAGTCCTCACGGAGATCGAGGGAGTATTGAACTCAAAACCCCTCGGTTACGTCTCCAGTGATGTAGCAGATGTCGACCCAGTCACCCCCAACACACTCTTAATGGGGCGGCTGGACCCCGCGCTACCCCAGACAATGTACAGGCCTGAAGAAGCGAACGGCCGAAGAATGTGGAGGTACAGTCAAGTACTAGCTGACAAGTTTTGGAGCAGCTTCCTACTCCACTACCTACCGTCTCTACAGACCCGCCAGAAGTGGGAAAAAGAGAGAGACAATTTGACAGAAGGAACAGTCGTCATGATTATTGACCAGTCACTACCCAGAGCTATGTGGCCGGCTGGCCGCGTAAGCAAAGTGATCACCGGTGCCGATGGCAAGGTCCGAGCAGCTGAAGTACTCGTCCAAGGGCGCACTTACACACGACCCGTGGCGAGGCTAATAGAACTCCCCCGACTCCCAGACACTATCGATGATGACCATGACCCCATGACTTTGTGAGTTGACTGACCCTTACAGCGGACCTTGAGTGGTAGACAGTGTGGTTAATCTGTCTCTGCTTAGCTAATTAGGTGGGACTAATTAGGGGGCGGCTGTTGTGAAGGATCAGATTAAACCGAATATATATATTTATTTATATATATATATTTAAATAGTATTTGTATATCGTTTGATATCCCCTGTATATTCCTTGTACAATATGCACTGAATATCCCTTTAGTCTACTAAACAGCCCATAATAGTTTCATTCTACCATTGGACGAGAACCTGGCGCCAGCAGCCATACCCCTAGGTTCAAGTTCAATCGTGCCGCCCAACATGTCGTGGCAAGCCCGGTTCCGCGTAGGAATACGTCTGGCGAAATACGAATGGTACTATTTGTTCATAGCGCATATATATATGGCGCAAGTAAAGTAGAACTTTCTTTTAGTCCAGTTCTTTACCCTCCAACAGAGTAACAGACGCGAAGCCTCACCCACGACGCACGTGTGGTGCAGTAAGGCCTACTTGGCCTCAGAATAGGCATTGAGATATCGTGTGGATTAATAGTTGAATAGTCATAGTTTGGCACTATACCGTCGAGTTGGACGTATTCTATTAAGCTAATAATAGTCTATTTATGTATGGTGCATCGTTCGGTTAGAGTTATAAAGTTATCAGTACCCCCATCGTTCCTGACGTTATCTGGAGTCTTAACCAGGCTGGGCAGACCACTAGTGGTGCTTGCATCCGAGGAGCTCCGGGCCAGGGCGACTGGACCTGTATATTGGATTACTCTACCCGGACGACGGCGAGCCTTCCACGGCTTGGATTATGCTTTGGGTGCTTTGATTATTCCATGGATAACGGCCAACACTGCGGAGTGTTGGAACTACCCCCCGGAGAGGACTCCAGGTGAGACGGCGCTCTACACCAGTGAGGTCGCCTCACGTCTCTCCGTTGTGGACCGGCAGCTACCGTCCACCAGAGGGTCCAGCTGTATTCGTCTGCGGACCGAGGTTCTGTGGGCACCGTGTTCAAGACTTTGAATTCTCCCAAGAAATCGTCGGCCAGATGGGATACCGCCAGCGGCTTCTCTAACCCCCCCCTCCTACTGTCTTACAACCAGCGGGACCCCCCCCCCCTTAGTGTATCCAGCTATAATCATTTAAGTACCATCGCTATAGTTTCCTAAAGAACCAGGTTGTATACTTACTCCCTGCGTAACCAGAGATTGGACATTCAATGTTGATTTACCTACGAATACTCATTTGCCATACAAGTGCATTTCAAATCATAAGTGTAAACAAGTGAACGTTGTATATACCTTTTGCTATATTAAATATTCGATTTGTACATTTGTGTGGACTTCGTTTCATCAGGTGGGAAAGTGTTCATCATATCTATATCATGTACTGGATGGCCAGAAGTTAAAGTACAAGAGGTAGTGGTTTAATACCATACTTAACAATACAGTCAGGGAATTGTACCCCTCAGTTACAATTGGTCCTTCGAGCCGGATGGTAACTAGTGGAATATTAATATAGTGTTATTAATATTAAAATGGCCTATGATGAACACTCCACGAAACGGTCCTCCTAACCTAGAACGCCCGCGGCGCAGACAACAGCCACCTCAGTACTTAGAGGATTACACTGTCAGTCAACTACCTAGCCTTCGACAAACGGTAAACGCGGTAAAAGTAGAAAGTAAAATTATGTCTGACCTTAACGACCAGGTTTCCCCGACCACAGAGGCCCTAGTAGGTTCTAATGTAACTGACCAAGCTCACGGTGGGGACCAGGAGGGAGCTGACATGCCTTTACCCCCCGCCACTACCGAAGAAGTAGTCCCCGACCAGCCCCGGGAGGAAGACAACCCTACAGAGAGAGAACTCTGCACGGAAGAAGAGGAGGAGAGCGCCGAGGAAATAGAGCTCCAGGACTCCCCAACGAGTACACCCAGGAGCGGCTCACCCAGGAGTGGCTCACCTCCACAACCGCCTTCCCCCAGCGAAGCGGAGAGGATGCTACAACAGGCGTTCCTCGTCAGCCTGACAGCCTCTACCGAACGCGATCGACTCCAAGCACAGACGCTTAGCGAGCGCGAACATTTTACCATTGAAAGAGAACGCCTCCAAGCACAGCAACGGAGCGAAGAAGAGCGCACACGCCTGGAGATGAGACGCCTTCAGACGGAAGAGAATATGGCAAGAGACCGGGCCGACGCCCAGCGCGCCGCTGCCGGTGCCCAAAGAGAAGCAGATCTCACCAAGCGCGAAGTCGAGCGCGACAAGCTACAAGCGCAGCTAATGGAGCAGCTGATCCGCAAGGCAACACCCTCTCCCTCCGCCAGGGGTTCAAGGAACTCGTCGAGACAACAGTCAAGGGCAGCGTCTCCTAACCGAGCAAGCGACCCTGAACTTGACCAACAGACCGAGCCTATACCCCCCGCAGACCCCCTTCCCCGATCGGTCCAAGCGAGACCCAGCTACAAGGAAGGAGCGGCATACACTGCGGAGAAGCTAAATAAACGACTACAGGATCTGGAAGACCTGATAGAGGAAGAAGAGGGAGAGGAGGAGAACCAAGCCCGACGACAGCACAGTACTCCACCGGACCAGGAGGTCCAGTACAGCCCAGGCTATACCCCTGCGGCGCTGCGCTACAGACCCCCGACTCTATTCACGGGTGAGAACGACGCACGACCAGCCCCGAGGAATAGCACCTGGACCAGCGGGCCATGGTACCCTGTCGGTACCAGCCCACAGAGAGGCGCAAGAGGGGACTCGCCTAGGAGGTCTCTCCCCCAACGATCGCCGATGTATCAGCCATCCACGGCGTCATACATTGCCACGCCGTCGTTTCCAGACTTCGCCTATGAGAGTCGAGCACAGTACACGGAGCTCCGGATGTGCTTAGAGACAATGATGGTGGATGTCGCTGATGAACGCCACAAGTATGCAATATTACTGAAGCACCTGAAAGTACCGCGAGCGCACAATATAGCGCTAGCCTATGCCACCTCTATGACACCATACACAGCGGCCCTGGCGGCGCTGGACCAGAGATATGGACGTATATGGGATTACGTAATCCAAGAGATAAGGCATATTGATCGCCTACCCCCAGCAACAGACAACCGCTCATTAGACGACCTGTCAATCAAAGTGCAGTCCCTGGTAGGGATGCTGGGAGCTTACGACTGGATACGTTCGGGCGGAGCACGCCAAGCTCCAGAGAGGGACCCAGGAGAATAAATGATGGAAGAAGATCGGTGACTGTCATGCACCAATCAGAGTCAGTACCGAGCAGTAAGAGCCACAGTACCCCCTCGAGAAAGGAGAAGTGGAAGATGGCGTGCCCCTACTGTGAGAAAGAACACTGGCTGTCACAATGTGACCTATTCACAAAGATGAATGCAGAAGAAGTGAGTCAATGGATAAAGTCCAACAGGCGCTGTTACCGATGTGCGCGACCACACATGGCAGCCGAATGCCGCCTAAAGAAAAGGTGCAGTCGGTGCGACGGAGCCCATCTAGATATACTACACGACAGTAACAGAAGACGGCCTCCACCTGCACCATCGAGCGGCACCAAGGCAAGTGTCATGTATATTGACCCCGCCAGCAGCAGCGGCGCCCGAGTGCTCTTAAAGGTAGTCCGTGTGACATTGAGCTACCAAGATAAAGTCATGGACACTTACGCCGTCCTTGATGACGGGTCAGAGAAGACCCTGCTGCTCGCGTCCGCTGCGGCCCAGCTGGGACTGCGGGGGAGCGAGAACGAAATGACGATTCGGACAATAAGAAGAGATTTAAAGACGATAAAGGGCGAGAATGTCTCCTTCACTATCGCAGCAAACGGGCAGCCAGAGCGACGGTATAGGATTACAAATGCTTTCACCAGCCAAGAAATAGGACTATCGCAGTACACCTACCCCATCGCCAAGTTGATGGATAAATATGTGCACCTGCGACAACTACCTATCCCGCTCATAGACGGCGCTACCCCGACCCTGCTGATAGGCTCCGACCATGCAGAACTCATAGTCCCGATTGACCGGGTCCATACAGGACCCCGAGGCTGTCCTGCAGCAGTCGAGACCCGCCTAGGGTGGACCTTACAAGGCCCCCTCGCTAAATCTCTCAACCGAACAGCAGCCACTAGCTGCCTCCACTCCAGAACGACAGAAGAAGACACCACTCTCCTGCAACATGTCGAGAGGCTATGGACACTAGAGACAATGCCCTTTAAGAACGAAAAGAAAGATATTCGTTCTAAAGAAGACACTTACGCCATCAACCTACTCGAGCAGGGGACAAAGAGAGTCACAGTCGGCGGAGTGATGAGATACGCAACTCCACTCCTGAGGCGAGAGGGAATGCCCACCTTTCACGCAAAGAAAGACGCCACGGAGCGCTATCTATTGAACACGGAGCGGCGCCTAGCCAAAGACCCCGCTCAAGAGAGTGTGTACCGCGCTGAGATTGAGAAGCTAATCACAGCGGGACACGTGACAAAGATTGACATTAAAGAGGCCGATCAGACGACCGAATCATGGTACGTGCCGCATCACAAGGTCCACCACAACGGCAAGGATCGCATTGTGTTTAACTGCAGCTATCAGATCGGATCCCAAAATCTGAATAAAGAGCTCTTGCCCGGCCCTACACTCGGCCCCTCCCTACTAGGCGTGCTGCTGCGCTTCCGCCAGGACAATGTGGCTATCAGCGGGGATATCAAAGGGATGTTCCTGCAGGTGAGACTAGTAGAGGAGGACAAGCCCCTGCTGCGGTTCCTATGGAGAGAGAGGATCGGAGATGAGAACCCAGCCATCTACCAGTGGGAAGTACTCCCCTTCGGAACCACATGCAGCCCGTGCTGTGCTACATTTGCACTACAGAAACACGTCGCAGAGGACCCAACAGCAGATGAAGAGGTCCGACACAGTGTGAAGAACAGTTTCTACGTGGACAACTGTTTACAAAGCGTTTCGACTCAACAAGAAGCCGAGGCTCTCCTAATCAAGCTACGCGCCTCCCTGATCAAAGGCGGCTTTGATCTCAGGCAGTGGGCCAGCAGTGACCCGCACGTATTGCGCAGCCTCTCCCCCGCGGACAAGGCTGCCAGCAGCGAGACCTGGATGGCGACCATCCCAGGAGAAGCCCAAGAAATGACACTAGGACTAGTCTGGCGCTTCAAAACAGACTCGCTCCACTATAGACACAAACCCTTGACTCCAGAGCAGGGAAGGTCGACGGCTACACCGACCACCAGACGGAGTGTGTACAGGACACTCGCCAGACAATATGACCCGTTGGGATGTATTCTACCTTACACCACCAGGGCAAAGATGATTGTACGAGCACTATGGGACAAGGACCAGGGCTGGGACGACCCAATACCCGCACACCTTGCCTCAACATGGAGAGAGTGGGAGACGGAACTCCGCTCACTCCCAGGCGTCAACATACGCCGCAGCTACTTCCCATCCACAGTGAGGCCAGAGACATGCAAGATTGATCTACACGTCTTCAGTGACGCCTCCGAAGTAGCCTATGGATCGGTGGCCTACTTGCGTGCCCAAGAGACGGGAGGAAAGATACACACTGCTTTCATCCTGGCCCGCTCAAGAATAGCCCCACGAAAGCAACAATCTATCCCGCATCTAGAGCTCTGCGCAGCCCTAGCAGGAGCGCATCTAGCCACGTTAATCCAACGTGAACTCACCATTCCGGTGCACAGAACAATCTTGTGGTCAGATTCCACGACAGTACTCACATGGATCAAGTCTGATTCATGCAGATACAAAGTCTTCGTGGGAGTCAGAGTCACCGAGATTCAAGAGTTAACAGAAGCAGCGAGCTGGCGGTATGTGGACACCAAACACAACCCAGCTGACGTCATCACCCGGGGAATGTCTCTGGATGACCTCACCCGTCGCAACATCTACAGTGACGGACCAGAATTCCTCAAGCTCCCGGAAGCAGAGTGGCCTACGCCCACCCCACGGGAAGCAAGTAACGAGGAGGCTGAGAACAAGAAACCTATGTTCTGTGGACTGAGCACAGTCGCCTCCACAGACCCCAACATAGATGACTGCATTACCCTAGAGAGTGCGCAGCAGAGGACATTCCTGTGGCACCACCCAGAGATTCAGTCCACCACTGACATGTCAGCAGCTGACTACGAAGAAGCAGAACTTCTTCTACTACAACGAGCCCAGAGAGACTCGTTCCCCGATGAGCTAGACTGTCTACAGGGAGGAAAGCCCGTCCCATCAGACAGCAGACTGCTCCACCTGGCACCCGAGAGTGACGCCCATAATCTCATCAGAGTGGGTGGTCGCCTGCGGAGAGCCCCCGATCTACCGAATGACATTAAGTACCCGATAGTCTTGAACAGCCGACACAAGGTCACAGAGCTGATCATAAAGAAATACGACGAGGATGTACACCACGCAGGAGCAGAGAGAGTCTTCGCGGAGATCAGACGTCGCTATTGGATACTTCAAGGGAGAGAAGCGGTGCGACGCTTCCAGCGAACCTGTCTAGACTGCCGAAAGTGGAGCGCGCAGCCCAGCATACCACGGATGGCTGACATACCTCCCTGTCGCCTCCGACTCGGCGACAAGCCATTCCACTCCACAGGCATGGACTGTTTTGGCCCGTTGTATATAAAGAGAGGAAGAGGAACCGAGAAGCGGTGGGGTATTGTATTCAAATGCATGACCACCAGAGCGATACATATCGAGCTCCTTCCGACCATGAGCACAGACTCATTCCTTATGGCCTTCCGAAGATTCACATCACGGAAGGGAAAACCGTCTACATTGTTGTCTGATCACGGGACAAACTTCAAAGGCGGAGAAAGAGAGCTGAGAGAGAGCTTCCAAGCTATGGGCCCAGAACTTAAGACCCACCTCGCTCCATCCCAGATTGACTTCCAGTTTAATCCCCCGAACGCACCCCACTTCGGTGGAACCTGGGAACGAGAAGTACGTTCTATAAAGACAGCCCTGTACGCCGTGCTTGGGGCCCAGACTGTGACGGAGGAAGTCCTAATGACAGTCCTCACGGAGATCGAGGGAGTATTGAACTCAAAACCCCTCGGTTACGTCTCCAGTGATGTAGCAGATGTCGACCCAGTCACCCCCAACACACTCTTAATGGGGCGGCTGGACCCCGCGCTACCCCAGACAATGTACAGGCCTGAAGAAGCGAACGGCCGAAGAATGTGGAGGTACAGTCAAGTACTAGCTGACAAGTTTTGGAGCAGCTTCCTACTCCACTACCTACCGTCTCTACAGACCCGCCAGAAGTGGGAAAAAGAGAGAGACAATTTGACAGAAGGAACAGTCGTTATGATTATTGACCAGTCACTACCCAGAGCTATGTGGCCGGCTGGCCGCGTAAGCAAAGTGATCACCGGTGCCGATGGCAAGGTCCGAGCAGCTGAAGTACTCGTCCAAGGGCGCACTTACACACGACCCGTGGCGAGGCTAATAGAACTCCCCCGACTCCCAGACACTATCGATGATGACCATGACCCCATGACTTTGTGAGTTGACTGACCCTTACAGCGGACCTTGAGTGGTAGACAGTGTGGTTAATCTGTCTCTGCTTAGCTAATTAGGTGGGACTAATTAGGGGGCGGCTGTTGTGAAGGATCAGATTAAACCGAATATATATATTTATTTATATATATATATTTAAATAGTATTTGTATATCGTTTGATATCCCCTGTATATTCCTTGTACAATATGCACTGAATATCCCTTTAGTCTACTAAACAGCCCATAATAGTTTCATTCTACCATTGGACGAGAACCTGGCGCCAGCAGCCATACCCCTAGGTTCAAGTTCAATCGTGCCGCCCAACATGTCGTGGCAAGCCCGGTTCCGCGTAGGAATACGTCTGGCGAAATACGAATGGTACTATTTGTTCATAGCGCATATATATATGGCGCAAGTAAAGTAGAACTTTCTTTTAGTCCAGTTCTTTACCCTCCAACAGAGTAACAGACGCGAAGCCTCACCCACGACGCACGTGTGGTGCAGTAAGGCCTACTTGGCCTCAGAATAGGCATTGAGATATCGTGTGGATTAATAGTTGAATAGTCATAGTTTGGCACTATACCGTCGAGTTGGACGTATTCTATTAAGCTAATAATAGTCTATTTATGTATGGTGCATCGTTCGGTTAGAGTTATAAAGTTATCAGTACCCCCATCGTTCCTGACGTTATCTGGAGTCTTAACCAGGCTGGGCAGACCACTAGTGGTGCTTGCATCCGAGGAGCTCCGGGCCAGGGCGACTGGACCTGTATATTGGATTACTCTACCCGGACGACGGCGAGCCTTCCACGGCTTGGATTATGCTTTGGGTGCTTTGATTATTCCATGGATAACGGCCAACACTGCGGAGTGTTGGAACTACCCCCCGGAGAGGACTCCAGGTGAGACGGCGCTCTACACCAGTGAGGTCGCCTCACGTCTCTCCGTTGTGGACCGGCAGCTACCGTCCACCAGAGGGTCCAGCTGTATTCGTCTGCGGACCGAGGTTCTGTGGGCACCGTGTTCAAGACTTTGAATTCTCCCAAGAAATCGTCGGCCAGATGGGATACCGCCAGCGGCTTCTCTAACCCCCCCCTCCTACTGTCTTACAACCAGCGGGACCCCCCCCCCCCCTTAGTGTATCCAGCTATAATCATTTAAGTACCATCGCTATAGTTTCCTAAAGAACCAGGTTGTATACTTACTCCCTGCGTAACCAGAGATTGGACATTCAATGTTGATTTACCTACGAATACTCATTTGCCATACAAGTGCATTTCAAATCATAAGTGTAAACAAGTGAACGTTGTATATACCTTTTGCTATATTAAATATTCGATTTGTACATTTGTGTGGACTTCGTTTCATCAGGTGGGAAAGTGTTCATCATATCTATATCATGTACTGGATGGCCAGAAGTTAAAGTACAAGAGGTAGTGGTTTAATACCATACTTAACAATACAGTCAGGGAATTGTACCCCTCAGTTACACTCATCATAAATTCATAATGCAGGCGGAATGCAGTATTTTATTTAGTTTTCGACAGTCAAATATACAATTTTGAGCTGTTTTTCTTATTTGGGAGTGACGTCGTGTGGCAGTGAAAGGGTTAACACAAGAATGTGTCCCGCGGCGTGACTGGACCCTCTGTCTGTGAGTGACTCTGCTTTGGTCCAATCACATTCCCCATCCACAGTCTGCGAATCAGAGACAGAGTAGGGCGGGTCTTCACAGCACGTCATGTGACATATGCGCCAATCGTGTGACAGCGGGGCTCTGTCGTTACAGCCTCGTCTGACTGCACGGAGAATTCCACCCCAAAACGCTTGTCTAAGCGCAAAATTAAAAGTGAAACCGCAAGACGACTTTTGCGGTTTCTGTTCAGACTTCCATCCCAAAACGCTCGTCTAAATGTAGCCTCAGTCACTACTTCACGTTTGTGTCAGCTAAGCCGGGTGAAAAAAACATTCATATGCGGAGGAAACAAAATACTGTCTACCGCTAAAAACAGCACATCCAATTGCATTGAAAGCATCTGGAATCACAACACTAGCCGACGCTTCGACTGAATGAATGAATGAATGAAAACTTTATTTAACAGATTGCAGAATGGGTACAATACAGTACGGCTCAATACATACAATTGTTAAGGGGATGCAGACCTGAGAAAGACGTTTGTCTTGTTTCCATCAGGGTCCCCCATTTTCAATTCATATAGACATTTATGACATACACAACATACATGACATTTATGGCATAGGGACATATAGGTATTTAGTACTGATACATTTGTGACATAAACAGTGATTAGGTACAGGAGGACTCGGAGCGGAGGTCCACCAGCCAAACAGCAAAAGAGAGAGATTGTTTCTATCCCTTTTGATTAATGTATATTTGATGGTGGCAGAGCAAAAGCTCTTATTTGCCAGATTTACAGTTAATTTACATGTTAAAGAGAGACTGATTGTATGATTATAGAGAGACATTTATAAAAACAATTGAATAGTTACAGTTGATATAATTGAATAGTTCAGCCTGCATTTGTTAGATGTGATACACTGGTTTTGTAAAACCACTGGCTGGCTGCTCTAATGCTGTGAGCATCATAGACTGTTGCTTTACCATACTTGATGGTACAGAAGCTGAAGCACTAGTTTAACAATTTACGTTATGTGCAGAGAAACAAGTTAAAAACAATTTATGCACTTTCAATAAAGCGTTTAAAAAAAACTGTTGGGGGAACGACGACGACTTCGTAACCTAGTTACTTTCAAAGTAACTAAGTTACTCTGATAATCAAGTAATCAGTAAAGTAACTTAGATTACTTTTTAAAGGAGTAATCAGTAATCAGTAATCAGATTACTTTTACAAGTAATCTGTGGCATCACTGTGCGTGTGTGACGTAATCCCTGAGAAGCTTTGTGGGCGGCTCTACAACTACGCTCACAAACAGAGGAAGAGAAAGGATACACGCAGAGGGGACAGAGCGCACCGCAGCTCACGTTCACAATGCCAAAGAATGTACTGGAAAACAGAGGATGCTGTAAAGTAAATGCAGCGGAGGGAGGGTGCGTTTGCATTTCATACTCTGAAACATCACAATCTATGGATTGCACAAGTGCCTTGCTAAAAAAGGCATTTCCAGACTCTGACACTGCCAAAAAGTTCAGTAGTGCGCACACTAAATCCGAAGCCAATTGTTATAGCGCCCCACTGACTCGATTGATGTCGCACATGAAGCACTCAAATCAAACCACGGAGCAGTGAAAATATTCCCAATCATAATACAGTACTTTGACTGGAAGAGGGGTGGGCATGCAAACAAAATGAATCGAGGTTAAATACATCAAATGAGACAGCATAAACCATTGCACAATATCTCATTGAAACATGGCAAGAAAAAAACGATTTGTCTGAAAAATATATTTGTTAACTGGATTTTCTATTTTCTATTATTTCATATATTTTGTTATTTATTTTTGTCCAGTAAGACTTGAAAAGAGAGCTATTATTTTGTTACAGGTTGATTTTTAAGTTATTATTGTGCCATTGAGATTTGTCTAGGCATAATCAAGTTTCAAGTTTCTTTAATAGTTGTCATACAGAAGTACAGAATACTTTTATACAAAATGCTTCTTACTGTTACGCTCCAGAGACTGTGCAAGACAAGATAAGTATGAAATAAAATAACATAGTATAGCATGTAAATTAGAAGTAAAAAAAAATTGGTCAGTGTTCAGTATAGACATATGTACAATGTTCGATGCAGAATAGACGTAACTGAGTTACCATATAATATACAATACTATGCAGTGTACTAATATACAATACTATATAGTGCAAGGCAGAAATGGGATGAGGTGCAATTTAGGTACAATTTACAGTAGGTGTACGAGTTGTAGTGCAAATCCTTTATCAATAAATATAAAGTGTGTTTGTGTGATCTAAAGTGTGGAGAGTGGGTGCTGCAGTGTGTTGTTTGTTTAAGTGAGTGTGTGCGTGTGGGTGTGTGTGCTGTGTGCATTTGATGGTTGTTGCATAGTGTTTATTGTTCGTTTAGCAGCCTGATGGCCTGGGGATAGAAGCTTCTTCTGAGTCTTTCTGTGCTCGCCTTAAGACTCCGGTATCGCTTGCCTGACCGCAGCAGTTAAAAGAGGCAGTTGATCAATCAAGCATGCTGATGATCAATCAAGCATGCTGATTGATGAGTAACTGGTTTGGTGTGTCTTTGGTTATAGAGAGATATTGTTGTGTTATATACAGTCAAATAATACTTGTACTCTAACGTTGAGTATCATCAGGCATGCGTTGCTCATGGGACGGGGGTTGCACACCGTGCAACCAGTCTGTGAGCAGAAGCACGCACATGCACGGATGTGCACACGCGTGCACACAGGAATGTGCTGCACTCGACTGATGAGCCAACTCGCTAAGTACTACTTTGCATAACAATATGGCCGGTCGTCAGGTGTGTTCAAATACGTTCTCAGATACATTCACACAAAACTTGTGAATGAAATGTGTTACATTCCATTCGTAGAGGCAATTAGGCACTGTCTTTAGTCTGTGCTATGCGAGGGAACATCTATGCGCATGCGCGGGAGCGTGCGCACGCGGCATCATTAAAACATAGTGCAACCAGTCGTCCCATGAGCAACGCATGCCTGAGTATCATTAAGTATCTCGAGGCTGGGGGGACATGTCCTCTTTTTTGGAAATCAAAATATGGTCACCCTAACAATGATCAAACACCTTATAACTACTATTGTCGTGTCCATAAGTTCCCTGGCAGAATACTTGTGAGGACAAAGGTATACAAAGAGGAGAGAACCATTTTAATTCAGGCTTTGTTAGGAGTTTCAAGAACGGCGGCTACCAAGCTAAGCTACGTTAGCTGCTAATGTTGCATACACAATATGTACAACGACACAATGATCAAACACCTTATAACTACTATTGTCGTGTCCATAAGTTCCCTGGCAGAATACTTGTGAGGACAAAGGTATACAAAGAGGAGAGAACCATTTTAATTCGGGCTTTGTTAGGAGTTTCAAGAACGGCGGCTACCAAGCTAAGCTACGTTAGCTGCTAACGTTGCATACACAATATGTATGCAACAACACAATGATTTACATTATTACAAATATGGTAACGTGGTTGTGGCTGTTACAAATAGTGGTTAGCTTTAGAGATGAATGGCTATGATCATGGAGCAATAGTGTTAGGTGAAACAGATATATTTTCATTCATCACTCCTCGGCTAGTAGTAGCAAGGCTCTGCTTCCTGCCATTAGCTGTGTGTGACTCAGAGCCCCTGCTGCCATGCACCTGACGTGACGTTAGCATTAAGATGACACACGCACGCTATGAAACATGCAATTAAAATATGCATGTGCGTGGAGCTTGTGGTTTGGTCAACAAAATGTTTGATAAAAACGCTAAAACTGGGTGGGCGGCTACGTGGTGTAGTGGGCAAGGCGCTCGCCACGAATGTAGAGACCAAATTGCTTTCAGTTTAGCTGGTCGTTCATACTAATACACATTGGCCGTATTAGGGGGTGGGAAACTGATGGGTGGGGATTGGGCGTTGTGGACAGCGACTCCTACAGGTCGGTTGGTGCGCCTGCGCAGTAGAATCAGGAAGTGTCGGGGGCAGCGTGAGCCTCCCACGCGTTACTCCTCGCCACTGAGAGATCGAGCTGCGCAGGTGAAAAGATGCGACTGCTGTTACCTCAAGTACCGGTGGGGACTTGTGCTTTGTGTGAGGCAAGAAACAGCGTTCATGACAGGGGAGGGTTGAATTGGATGATACGAAATTGGGATGGGAGAAAATATAGAAAACGGGAGAAAAAGTGGATAAAAAAAAAGAAAACGCTAAAACTGGGTCAATTTCGAAAAAAAATGCCCCCCTCTTCATGAAAGTCAGCGTTGGCCTAGTCACATTGTTTATTGAACAAAAATACAACCTGCAAGTTGGCCTTTAAGGGGTTTGGTTGCAAGTTAGTTAAGTGGTTTGGTGGTCAAGTTAGTTAAGGGGTTTGGTGGTTGTTGTGAAGGATCAGATTAAACCGAATATATATATTTATTTATGGATATATATTTAATAGTATTTGTATATCATTTGATATCCCTTGTATATTCCTTGTACATATACACTGAATATCCCTTTGGTCTACTAACAGCCCATAATAGTTTCATTCTCTCATTGGACAAGAACTTGGCGCCAGCAGCCAAGCCCCTTGGTTCAAGTTCAATCGTGCCGACGAACATGTCGTTACTAGCCCCGGTTCCGCGTAGGAATACGTCTGCCGAAATACGAATGGTACTATTTGTTCACAGCGCATATATATATGGCGCAAGTAAAGTAGAACTTCCCTTAGCCCTTAGTTCTTTACTCTCCAACCTAGTGGCAAGACGTTAAGCCTCACCCACGATACACGTGTGGTGCAGTATGGTCAACTTGGCCTCAGAATGGCATTGAGACATCGTGTGGATTAATAGTTGAATTGTCATAGTTTGGCACTATACCGTCGAGTGGGACGTATTTCTATTAAGTTAATAATAGTCTATTATGTATGGTGCATCGTTCGGTTAGAGTTATAAAGTGAGCAGTACCCCCATCGTTTTCCTCGCGTTATCTAGAGTCTTAACCAGGCTGGGCAGACCACGTGTGGTGCTTTCATCCGAGGAGTTCTGGGCAAGGACGAGTGGACCTGCACATTGGATTACCTTACCCGGACGACGGCGAGCCCTACACGGCTTGGATTATCTACTTGCTTTGGGTGCTTTGATTATGCCATGGATAACAGCCAACACTGGTAAGTGTTGGAACTACCCCCGAGAGGAGTCCAGGTGAGACGGCGCTCTAACCCGAGTGAGGTCGCCTCACGTCTCTTCGTTGTGGACCGGCAGCTACCGTCTATAAGAGGGCCCAACTGTATTCATCTGTGGACCAAGGTTCTGTGGGCACCGTGTTCAGCACTCTGAATTCTCCCAAGAAATCGTTGGCCAGATGGGATATTGCCAGCGGCTCTCCTAACCCCCCCCCCCCCCCTACTGACTTACAACCAGCGGGACCCCCTTTAGTGTATCCAGCTATAATCATTAAGTACCATCGCTATAGTTCCCTAGAGAACCAGGTTGTATACTTGCTTCCTGCGTAACCAGAGATTGGACATTCAATGTTGATTTGCCTACGAATACTCATTTGCCTTACAAGTGCATTCAAATCATAAATGTCATTACGTGAACGTTGTATATACCCTTTGCTATATATTAAAGATTCGACGGATACATTTGTGTGGACTTGGTTTCATCAGGTGGGAAAGTGTTCATCATATCTATATCATGTACTGTGTGGCCAGTAGTTAAAGTACATAAAGCGGTAGTGGTTTAATGATACCATACTTATCAATACAGTCAGGGAATTGTACCCCTCAGTTACAGTGGTCAAGTTCAAGTTCAAGTTTCTTTATTAGTTGTCATACAAAAATACAGAATACTTTTATATGAAATGCTTTTTCCTGTTCTGCTCCTGAGAGTGTGCTAGATAAAAATGAAATAGATAAGTAAAAATAGAAGTCAAAAGTACGTAGCAAGTGTAAACAAAAGTGTTCAAAACAAAAGTGTTCAATATACAATATACAATACAGAGTAGGAAAAAAATTATTTGTAACTGAGTTACAATACAATATAAAGTACAATACAGAAATGGGATGAGGTACAACTTAGCCTGTTAAGCCGTAAGGTCCCCTTATATGGGGACCCTGCTTTTCTTTATCATAAATCGATCAATAGAGATCGTATTAGATCCCCATGTGGGGTATCATTGGAAAGCCACACTCATTGGCTACAACCCTGCCAAATGATTGACGGAGCGAGAGTCCCAGGAGTCGGGGGTGGTAATGTATACTTTGGCGCACGCCTCAGCGAGAACCGCTGAACGGATTTTGTCACCTGAAAGGGCAATCGACAGGCAACAAATAGGGCTTTAATTGTATCTATATATTGTATTAAAAGAAATGCACAGCCGAGCCGCTAGAGGTCGGCAAAGTGGCATCACGAATCGTCCTCATGAGGGCCCACAAGAGTAAAGACCATAATAACCCTATCAAAACAGCAGTCAATGTGAATTTTTTTACCGAAAATAAGAATTTATCGAAAAAATGCTAATTATATCTCCGTTATTGTAAAACCGCAAGGAAATGACTAAATCCAGATTTAACCCTGCCATTGGAAAGAGGAGCCTTTTCCCTATCCATAGATGTATTTGACCATAATAAGGTCAAGTTCAAGGTCAAATATGAATTTATAATTAAAATCGATTATCATGTATTACTGTATCTACAAATCCTTCTGTTTAGGGTAAGGTGCAATGAGGTATAAGTTGTAGTGCAAATCTCTTTACCAATAAATATACATATAAAGTGGGTGCTACAGTGAGTTGTTTATTTAAAGTGAGTGTGTGTGTGTGGATGTGTGTGCTGTGACTGTGAGTGTATTTGATGGTTTGTTACATAGTGTTATTGTCATTGAGCATCCTGATGGCCTGGGGATAGAAGCTCCTTCTGAGTCTCTGTACTGGCCATGAGACTTGGTAGCGCTTGCCTGACCGCAGCAGTTCAAAGAGGCAGTTGTTTGGGTGGCTAGAGTCTTTGATTATTCTCTTAGCCTTACCCATACAACGCTTGTTGTAAATGTCTTGGAGAGTGGGAAGCCCACCTCCAATTGTGTGTTCGGCTGAACAGGCCACTCTGAGCCCTTTTACACCGGCCAGGCTCCGTGCTGGAGCCGGTTCCCGAACGTAATCTTGCACCGGCCGGCACGTTCAGACCTGTATTAATTGGTTCAGAACGCGACAAATCGGTGCTGAGCTGGCACCGGAAAATAGTTGTTTTTTCCTCACGAACCGTGACATCATCAGTGGGCGTGTCATATTCTAGGCTGTGAAGACGGGTAAACGTGGGAAAGTAGAGAGTCGGCATTGCACTCAACCGATCCATTCAACAGGAAGCGATTTGCGAGTACAATACACCATCCAACCAGAGTGGATAAAGAAATGCTCCAGAAATGAATATGCGTAGGGAAAGGCTTAACGAGTCAGCGCGAGAGCGCACACACAAAAGAGTACACGCACACACACGCTGTATACGTTTGAAATTAAACGTTCCAGCAAAGTATGCTTCTATTATTCAAATTACTTGTTTTAATGGGTATCATAGTAGTAAGTCCTACTGTAGAACATGACATAATAGCATGACATCTGATTTATTAATGCCAATACTGGACGACAACCGCAATTGGCACTTGAAAAGTGTAAATGATTGATTAGTCAGGAGCAGTTCATGACGGCCCATTTAGCTCAACTGGTTAGTGGCTGCCTGTGGACCATATGGTCCCCAGTCCAAATCTCTTGGTTACTTTATATTTTTTTTTGTAACGTTAATTCATTTATCCACTCTGGTTGATAAGATAAGATATTCCTTTATTGATCCCCTTGGGGAAATTCAGGCATCATAGCAGCTTGGGGGGGGGGGGTTCAGGTAGTAAAAACAACACAAGCAGTGTAAACAAACACATAAGGTGCAGTATGCATAAGGTGGTGTTATTGTCCTTTTTGAAACAGCAGTGTGGATAAATGAATTAATGTTACAAAAAAAAAAAAGTAACCAAGAGATTTGAACTGGGGACCATATGCTCCACAGCCAGCGTACTAACAAGTTGAGCTAAACAGGCCATCATGAACGGCTACTGACTAATCCATCATTTACACTTTTCAAGTGCCAATTGCGGTTGTCGTCCAGTATTGGCATTAATAAATCAGATGTCATACTAATATGTCATGTTCTAGTAAGTAGGACTTACTACTATGTAGGGCTGACCCCTATTAGTCGATTAGTCAACTAATCGGTCGAAAGGAGCCGTAGTCGACTGCAACTTTTTATTTTATCATTCTTTCCAAAAGAAAAGAGGCCTAGAAGCGTGGCTAACGCTAATGGCACGCATACCAGAGGCTAACTGCCTACGAAAACAGGCACAGAGGCACTGAAAGAGGATTTCACCCATCTAATGAACACACTAGACTAGACAAATATCAAGATGTATCCATCAGTGGACCAATTGCATGCTTTTGCAGAGGACAAGAAGCCTTCAGTCGACTCCTTCAGACATTAAGCACCCCCCACAGCCCAAATGGAATGAAACAAAATATATATATATTTTTTAATATTATACTTAAAAAATTTACTAACAGCAAATTTTGGCCAATCATAGTCGACCATCCAAATCCTTAGTCGGGGACAGCCCTACTACTATGATACCCATTAAAACAAGTCATTCGAATAATACAAGCCTATACTTTGCTGGAACGATTCATTTCAAATGTATACAGTTCATGTGTGCTTTTGTGTGTGCACTCGCGCGTTGAGGCTCGCTAAGCCTTTCTCCACGCATGATTTTTACCTCCGCCTGAGTAACGCACCCGTTGATGACGGAGACGGTGGAATGTTGGTTCTGCTTAAATTGGTGTAAACATGGGCTGGTTCGCCAGAGAACACCAAGGTTCAGAGGGTTCAGAACGGAGCTGGAGCTTGAACCCGAGCCCGGGCGGTGTAAAAGGGCTATGTGTAGTCTGCGGTTATTCCCAAACCAGGAGGTAATATTGCCAGTCAGGATGCTCTCTATTGTGCATGAGTCACTTTGAACTTCCTTAGGCGCCTAAGGAAGTAGAGGCGTTTGTTATGTTGTACGTCCGTAGTATTTAGTATGTATGCAGAGGTGTAGTAATAAGACTCCGGATACAGGATTTCTCTTTAGTCTTTTATTCAAGCAGGTTAGGTACAAGCATGGTATAGCATCTTCTGTTATCATTCAGCGTGTACTCTTCTTCTGCACATATCATCCTGTAGGCATAACATGGCATTGTATTAACTGCGCCCCATAGTGGAGACTCTTGGGAGTACAGCTTCCACATGCATTACAGAACACAACAGCGTTGCCGTGCCTTCTTGATTACACTGTCAATGTGTGTGGTCTATGTCAAGTCCTCAGATATGTGGACTCCGAGGTACTTAAAACTGTTCACTCTCTCAACCGGTGCCCCGTCGATGTTGAGGGGGCTGTAGTCCCTGACCCCTGACCTCCTAAAGTCCACAATCATCTCTTTTGTTTAGCTGACATTCAGGGAGAGGCAGTTCTCCTGACAACACCGCACCAGATTCTCTACCTCTTCCAGGTAGGCCCTCTCATCGTTTACAGAGATCAGGCCCACCACTACTGTGTCCTCAGCAAATTTGATGATTGTGTTGTTGTTCTGCTGTGCCACACAGGCGTGTGTGTACAGCGAGTAGAGGAGGGGACTCAGAACACAGCCCTGGGGGGCCCCTATGTTGAGGGTGATGGATGAGGAGGTGCAGTTGCCTGCTCTCACCACCTGGGGTCTACCCGTTATGGAAGTCCAAGACCCACTGCAGAGGTCATAGTTCAAGCCCAGGTCCCTGAGCTTGGCTGTGAGTTTGGAGGGGACTATGGTATTGAATGCTGAGCTGTAGTCGATGAACAGCATTCTCACATAGTTCCCCTGCCTCTTGTCCAGGTGTGTTGCTGCCGTGTGCAGCACATGGGCTATGGCGTCCTCTGTGGACCTGCAATATGCAAATAGCAGGGGGTCCAGGTTGATGGGGAGGGAGGAACAGATGTAACTTGGTGGTCTAGTTAGTTAAGTGGTTTGATGGTCAAGTTAGTTAAGTGGTTTGGTGGTCAAGTTAGTTAAGGGGTTTGGTGGTCAAGTTAGTTCTTAAGCCCGGAGCCTATTTTCTGAAAATCCGCCTAAAATATATACCTAAGTAAATGGAATATTGCTCCACTTCTACAAGGGCCATTTGCATATTCTTGGTATCTAGGGACATCTATGGACCTCAGTGAATGTATTCCCAGTGTCAGAATTTTTTTGTCTATTACTAGGCTTGCTTAAATTGTGATGAAACAAAGGAGAATATGAATTATGATTTTTCTTTGCATCTTTGACAGTGAATAACACCATGCTAATAATGACCAAACATTAAAAACTGCCACTTACCTCGTTCAGTACCTTTTTGAGATCATGTGTAGAAAGAATCTAAGGAAATTAATAAAGGGAAGATGATTAAACAGAAGGTTCTGTAGATACAGTACTGAATTCTCCCATCCGGACCAATGCAATTTGAAATATTATTATAGAATATAGAATAGCAGGCTTATAAATTACCTTATTATAGCCAATTCGCACATTTATATATATATACATATATTGTCTTTCAAATGCCCGAGTTCAATTTGGATTTAGTATCACCCGGTGTGCATAAGAACAGTTAATGAAATCTACTGTAATCTACTGTACTTATTTTTTTTTACCACAGTGCAACCGTTTTGAAACAAATTACAGATCTAATTGTTGCTATATGTTAACAATAGGGAAGAGAAACTAACTGCGTTTCAATATTTGTCAAAAACATTACCTTTTGTGGTAGAATTATCCCGAATAATAACAGTTATTGAAATAATCCATACAGAACTTTTAACCTTGAACCCCATGGAAATGTACAGGAAGTGTCGTTTTAAAAAATTCCAACGCTGATCGACAGCTAGCGATGTCTATTACAAAATGGCCGCAAAAAAACTACAATTCCCTCATTTGATATTTGTATTGGTTTTTTTAAAAGATTTTTCACATACAGTTACTTACATTACAAAACACACATTGGGACAGAAGGGGGGGGGGGGGGGTTCCTCCAGTTTATCTATGCCGTCATTCCAGCAAAAACAGATCAAAAAGAAAAACAAGCAAAAAAAGGAAATCTAACCCAGACAGGCACTGCACAGTACTGCACTTGCCTCGAGCCCATTCACATGTAGGCATACATATATATACATATATAATTTTTTTCTATCCAAAGTCTGTCCATACAATGGGGCATTGGGCCTTTAGAAGGATCTGAGAAATTGTAGCAGGAAAGTAGTCCAATAGTGGGGCCCACACATCCTGAAAGGAGGCGTCGTTGCCTCTATGCATTGCACAGAGTCTTTCATGGGGTAGCACACCGAAGATCTCTCTGTACCACATCTGTATGGATGGAGGCCTATCCTTAATCCAGTTTATCAAAATGCATTTCCGGGCTGAAAGCAGAAGTTTACCAAATAGTTTGAATTGTAAGGGTGTCAAATTATTTTCCTTTGATGGGAGTCCCAGTAAAAAAGCTCCTGGATCCTTCTTTATTTTCACCTTGAAAATGTCGCTCAGCTCACGTGCCACTTGGCCCCAGAACCTGGATATACACTTACATTCCCAAAAGTAGTGATAGTAGGTGCCCAGATCTGTTTGACATTTCGAACATAATGGGGATATTGAACGGTCCATTTTGTTTAGTAACACAGGTGTGATGTGTAATCTGTGAAGAATTTTATATTGTGTTTCTCTTAGTCTGTTACAAGTATAAACCTTTTTAACTGAGTCAATGGCCTCCTGCCAGTCGTCTTCAATATATTCACTGTTAAAATCTCTTTCCCATTACTTACTATAACCTTACTAATTTTTGTATAGAATTCTGGGCCATAACCGTCCGGGCCGGGGGCCTTACCCCCTTTAAGGGTTTTTATCGTTATGAGTATTTCTTCCTCTGTTATATCTTTACAGAGAGACTCTCTGAGTTCTTCAGATAGTGATGGAAATGTTATTTTATCAAGAAAGTTTTTCCTCTGCAAGTCAGAGGTTCCACACTCTGAAGAGTATAACTTTTGATAAAAGGATTTCATAATTCTATTTATATCCTTAGAGGTGTGATGGCTAACTTCGTTGTCATCTTTGAGGGAGGTTATTGTGTTAGAATTCTGTTTACCTTTAGCCAGTCGAGACAAAAGTCAACCTGGTTTGTTTCCCGATTCATAGAACTGGTGCTTTGCAGCGTAGATGGTGGACTTAGCTTGTTTTGTCAGAAGTTGGTCTAGAGCTGAACAGGCGGCATCTAGTTGTTTTGCCAGATTTTTTGCCCAGGAACGTTTACATTCAAATTCCAATTTTAAGATTAATTTTTCAAGTTCCAGTTGATTTTTGATGGCCTCTTTTCGTTGAGCTGAATTGTACGAGATAATACAGCCCCGGAGATATGCCTTTGCTGCCTCCCATAATGTGGAGGGGCTCATCCCGGGGGTTTTGTTTACAGAGAAGAAAAACGTCCATTTGTTAGTAATATATTCCAAAAACGGGGGGCTGCTCATCAAAGAAGGATTCAAACGCCATTGTCTACTGGCAGGGTCCCTATAGGGCATGTGGAGAGTCAGGCTAACTGGACAGTGATCCGAGAGCGTCTGTGTGCCTATTATACACTCCTTAGTCCTATCCAATATCATTCTAGACGTCAGAAAAAAATCGATTCTAGAGTACACCTGGTGAGGTCGAGAGAAAAAAGTGAAGTATCTTGTTCTTGGGTTGAGTACTCTCCAAACATCAAATAGCTCCAAATCATTACATAGCTCTCCAAGTCTGACACTTTTACGAGACGGAGTAGGTCGTGGGGTTGACTGGTCAACATTTGCATTGGGAGCGGAGTTAAAATCTCCCCCGATGATGGTGTAGTTAATTGAGAATGCGGATATTGCCGACAGTAATTTAGAGAAAAAGGAGGCCTCAAATACATTAGGAGCGTATACACAGCCCAGAAGGATATGTTCACCATAAAGGAAACCTGATAGCAAGACATATCTCCCTTCATCGTCAGACACCGCCTTTTCTAGGGTAAATGGGAGATTCTTATGTACCAGAATAGCTACTCCGCGGCTTTTTGTATTGTAAGAGGAGTGATATACCTGGCCTACCCAGTTACGCTGTAATTTCATATGTTCTATGTCAGACAGGTGAGTTTCCTGTAAAAAGGCTATTTGACATTTTTCCTTTTTCAGATAATATTTTGTTGATGCTTGACCACATTATTTATACCCTTCACATTGATGGTTATAATTTTAAGATCACTCATGTCAAAAACTGATATAATACATAATGTGTTGCATGAGTGCGTACTGGGAGCCTCTTGAAGCTAATGTGGGCAGGTCTCTAAATGGCTGGAATAAGGAGGAGGTGAACGGAGGGGGGAGGGGGTGAAGTACATAAAACAAAATAACCCTACCGTCTTGTACAAACGGGTTACACATAAAACACATACGGCCCATCCCTAATGGATGGGCTAAAATGATTAACATCATTCCAGTGAAGCTGAGAGGAGTCCCGCCGCGGGAGAGTAAAAGGCCAATCTACAGAGTGATAAAATCCCTACAGAGATCGGCCCCTCTCCGCACACCCCCCCCCCATCCCCACACCGCTGTATCAATTGGTAGTAAATAGTTACAGAACCCAACACTACTGGAGCTTCACTCCTTGTCTGTAGGTGTAATTTCAATCAGATATGTAAAGATAATATAGGTAATATAGATATACAATATACAATTCCCATGATTCAAGCTTTTACAAAATGGTCGCCTCTCGCGGAATATACAGACATTTCAAAGAGGAAAATCGATCTATCTAACACTTTAACCTATTCCAAAACTAACGATGATAATATACATTATAGATGCTGTTGTGACATGGTTATGGTGTTTATACTTGAATATGTTTGAAATAAAAATCGCTACTTTTATCCCTCTTTTTCCGACGGGACCACCGGTGGCCCCGGAAATCCCATGTTAGGCTATTGAACACAGCGCTGGGGGTTTCCGCGCTTCGAGACAATTTTTTTTTTATAATTTTTTTGTGGCTTCTATGAGGTGATTGGACAGGAGTATCACTCCTCATGATGCTACATGGTCTATATAAGAGCGGTTGGAGTGACAGACTAACCTTTTGCCAATTTGATCCAGAGCGCCCAGTCTAAGGAAAAAAAATCCCCAGCTAATAAGTTCTTTCACGCAGTTTCAAGCGACGACGTAAGTACATTGTCTACGTAATTGTTGGTAAAATTATAAAATGTTTACAGTTGTATGACAGTCTATACCCAGATAGCAAAAAATGAGTGAATCAACGTTGAAATAGGGTTAGGCAGACATATTGAATCTATGTTGAAGCCTGACATCGAAATTATACAAATAGTTGTCTATGACTTACATGTTGAATCAACGTTAGGTGTCAACCATAACTGATACTATATCAATGTTGATTCAACCATCATCTAAATGGTAATCTACATGCACATTTTAGTTGATTTTATATTGAATCAATGTTAGACATCAATGTTTATTCAACCATAATCTAAATGGTAATCTACTTGTACATTTGTAACTTGTACATCTACTTGTAACTTGTAAAGTTAAGGAATCAATACTGATTAATGTACATTTTACATTAAAATATTGCTGCTGATATGTATACATCATAACATTACATGTTTTTTTCCTGCTGTTAAACACACTATTGTTGTTCAAAATTCTTATATGACCATATTTCCAAAAATGCGTGAACAAAAATGACAACATGGCTTTAATATAAACAATTATTTTTTTCTTTCAAGAGGGTCTCATCATACTTCCAGTGACCAGTTAACCTTTTACATAAACATTAAATAACAGACCTTATAACAGACCTTTCATTAACAATACTATATATAGCCACTGCCAGAATAGTGACACACGTATTGTGTGTGGTGAGCACACGCATTCATGCACAACGAAGACAAGATTGCGTTGTCTCAATCATTTTAACTATAAATTTATGAGCTCAAAGTATGAGCTCACTGACTGAAATGTCCAACAAAAAGCATCAATTGTCAAATAATATTGATCACATTAACTAGATGTTTTTGAGGAAATTAGAAAGGGAACAACAACTTAACCCAGTGGCGGCTCGCCACTAGGGGCGCAAGGGCGCCGACCCACCTGCTGGCCAGCTGCTGTTAAATCAGAGAAGAAGACAATAAAACTTTTTCGTTTTTGTGTTTTATAGCCCTATAAATAATATAAACATGTTTAAAATGAATAATATTTACTCATTTTAAGTATGTTTGTATTTCCAATGCACAATATAACGTTATTATCTAAATAAAAAAAACATCGTTTTCATGAGCAGGAAGTGACGTTTTTTTTTTTTTTTTTCATATTTCTCGCCCGGGCTAGAAGCGATAGCGCTCTGAGTGCCCGTCACAGTTTGATCGCTGTCTCCGTCACAGCCAATCAGTGCATACGGCGTTGTGCGTTGAAATATGACTATTATGTTGGAATCCGAGCGCGATTTGAAGCGGTCTAGGCAGCAGCGTGAACTTCCGTGAAGAATTTCCATAGCCGCATTTTCGTGGAGACGCTCTCTGATTGGCCGACGCGATGCCAGTTTTTTTCCATAGCCGCATTTCTCGGGTTGGCTTAGAGAGAGGATGCAACACAGCAACAGCAGTTCAGTCGACTCGTCAACAACAACAGCAACTACACTGAGCTTAGGCACTCTTTCAAAGTTGGTTAAGGTTAGAGTTTGTCTTAGAGCATGGCGATAGAACGCCAGGTAGTTTGCAGGCTGTTCGAGGCGGAAATGGACAAAGACACAGCTCTTCACTCACACAGCTTGTTGGCTAACAACAAGCTATTTGGATGCGGACAATGGATGGACATCAACACAGGCTGGATGGACAATGCCATGGAGTGGATATACTTTATCAACAAGCCAACAACAAGGTAGATTAGCGATCTTAACTCTAGTTTAATACATGATACGTTGTCTACTGATGCCGCATAACGTTGTAACGTTACAGCTACTGCTAGCTGTTAGCTCCGTCATCTTAGCTGGCCACTTTTATAATTACTTCATGGAAACGGAGTAACGTTAACGTTTAAACGTTATGTCGAGGTCATACAATACTACAGTCGACATAAGGTTAACGTTACCCCGTTTCCATGAAGTGTTTAAATAGCAGCAATCTTGTTGAAAATGTAACTTTACTAAAATGCTCTCTCTCTCTCTCGCTCTCGCTCTCTCTCTCTCTCTCTCTCTCTAATTTCTCCGCATGTGGGACATAACCACTCAGACAATGAATGGTAACTTGTTTAAAATAACGAGCTTTACAAATGTGTTTATTATTACATCATCTGAGAGAGAGGGAGAGAGCGAGAGAGAGAGAGAGAGAGCGAGAGAGAGAGAGAGAGAGAGCTGTGCGTGTTTGTGTTGGGCTTTTTTTACCAAACATTTGCAAAACTAGTGGCGAAGTACCCAGCGGCCGCCACTGACTTAACCCTTGTGTCTGATCAGATTCTTATTTGTTTGATAACTTTGCAGTGATTATGTTTGTAGCCAACATAATATGTGGCATAATCTTTTAATTATCTTGTATTTTTTTTTTTACTCTTCATAAATTGTTTATTCAACTTCAGCCCGATCATAACCACCACATATTGTTTTTTTTGTCATATTTAACAACTCTTTTCAGAAAAGTGGGAGTATTTCATTACAAAAATAATATAAAAAATGGTTATGATCAGGGCTGAAGTTGAATAAAATATTTATGGAAAAGAAAGTGGGAAATTATTTCAACATAATCTTTTTATGGAGTTTTTCAATTTAGTCCCCTAATAAGAGTATAATACTTTAGTTTTCAGACACAAGGGTTAAATAACAATGGCAGAGGATTTGAATTTAAACACAGTGGAGCTCAGATGATCTACAGTTGTCCACGACTTATCCTCCAAGGCATCTGCTATATAATAATCTTCAGATTTACTTAAGTGTTATTAGTAAGTTACAGCAGTAAGCATTAGTTTGCTCAGTCAATTATGGCCAATTCGTTTTATATTGTTTAATACAGTTAAATAAATAGATAAATGAAAAGCAAATTTTTTTGTATTCCGCACCAAGCAGCAGCAAGTCATTCAAGTAGATGCCGTCCATGGAAGAACAGTGTCCATGAGCGTAATTCCTTGTACTGTATGAACCAGGGAAACAGTGTGTGCTGGGGTACCCTAAGTTTGACTCTGGTTCGCTTGACTTAAGTTTGGGTCACTTCGGTTCCTTGAGATGCCTTCCTCCCGGTCTGGCGCATAACAAAGCCACTTCTTGACAGTTTCGCTGTAGTCCTGGTCGGTCAGCTTGGGGTCAAACTGTCGAGCAGCAGCTGATAGACACAAAAATAAAAAAGTAAGGAAGAGAGGTGAGATGATGTACGATGATAAGAGCACCCCTCACTTCACACGAGTGCGATTTCTTTGAATCACTCAATTACCCACTCTGTAGGTCTACAGTAACAAGCTACAGTCAGCATCCAGTTAGACTGGACAGGAAAGAGAAGCAATCGCCTAGCCTGACACCATCTAGGCAATACAATGTGTATCCATGCACCTCTAAAGCTCACCAATTACGTTGTCCATTTCTTATAGGTTGCACTTTCATCACTTTATTCCAACATAACACTTTTTTTTAAAGTTTTTGCAACAGCATAATTATATTCTGAATCACCAGCATCACCAGCATCACCACCTCACTACCTAAACTTAACCTATGAAGTAGTTTGCAGGGGAGGAAGCTCACCAAACATGCAGGCTTGTAGTGTGGTGTGCTTGAATGGCTTCTTGCTTTCTGAACAACGCTTGTCTTTCTTTCCAGCCCAGTTGAACCCACTGGCCAGGGCGTTGGTCATAGCAGTTTTCAACATCAGTCTGATCAGGTTCTCTGAATTGGTGCCTCCTACCAAAGCCAGGCGAGAAATCTAAATCAGAGAGAAGAAAATGAAGGCCCTGCGTTAGAAACAGCATAACATTTATTTTATGAACACAGAGCAACCAACTTGTTTATACACACACTTTATGCATTGTTGGAGCCAGATTCAGTCCTTAATATGTATTTATTTATTTAGTTAAAAATATGAAGCAATATTGTTTGGAAAATGATTTGAAATGAACTTGATTGATAACATCTTTTATTTGTTATGACTTGGATGTGTGTTGCTTCAACAACGTGGAGGCGTGTCTGGTCCAGCCCATTTTGAACCGGTGATTACAGCACCTTAGTGTGTGAACTCACTTTATCAATGGACTGGTGCGCTAGTAAAAAACATGACACTGGAATGTAAGGCATGCAGCCTAGACGGTTTTTGACCGCCGCAAGCGCTATGGATTTGGAACTTTAAAAATTGGAAACAGGACACCATGCAACGGGAATAAGCCAGCACACCTCCACGTCATCCGGTAGGAACCCATTCACGCTAAACAAAGCTTCAAGTAAATGGCAATAAATACTCTTTTCTATAAACCAAACAATTCATCTCAGCTGTTTTCTTACGGAAAAGCACATGCGCGCGTCAACCAAGGCTGTGGATCTCACATTGTCAAAAACCCGGCATGCAATACTTGCGCCTTTGTTTAAGGAACATCACTGGAATTGATTGCTGGAAATAACGTTACTGTGAGGTTTTGTCCGCTGCTCACCTACTCTCTCTGTTTCCTTTAAGCCTACTGTTGGGGAATTTCCTTCTCACTCACTCTCTCTAGCCCCCACCCTCTTGTTCGTTACTCTCGTTTGCTCTCAGCGGCCACACCCTTGTACTACCTGTCATTATGTGTTTGATTGGTCTGGTGCCGAACTCACACTTTTAGTTCGATTATCAATTACCTCTCGCACCTGTGGTGCGATTTAATTAGTTCCCCTGTGGCCTTTAACCCTTAGAAGTCTAACCTAAATAGCTCCTCCTCCTGAGAATTTCCCCCTTTTTTTGTTACATAATATAAAATTACAGATTCATACCTTCAAAATAAGCCATCAATTGTCAAATTTGAGACGATAGTTTTCAATCAATGTCCTATCAAACATTCTGGTAAAATCCTAACACCTTTTCAGTATAGGACTTTGAACTAGATCCAAGTTCATTCAGCTATCTGATGAGAGAACTACACTCCCAGAATTCAATGTGATCATTGTCACTAGCACCATTTCACACCTGAGCAAAGGCCCAGTCATTCCTTTGTTATTCCAGTGAATGGACCCAGCAGGAGGCTGACATCCTTGACTTAGTAAACTCACTGACAGATTTATATCCAGCTTTTAATTTGATCGTTTGTTTGTATGTTTCTGTGTGTGTGTGTGTCTGTGTCTGTCTGTCTGTGTATGTGTGTGTATGTGTGTGTGTGTGTGTCTGTGAAACATGTCTTGTTTCACAGACTAGGCAACTAGGCAAAATCTGCATATGGCTCGCCGACAACAAACTATCATTACACATGGGCAAAACAGAGTCCATTCTCTTCGGTTCAAATAACAAACTCAGCAAGACCGACGGCTTCTGGTTACAGTGGGTGACAATATTATCACAAGGAAAGATGAAATTACCTACCTGGGTTCCATCCTAGAGGCTAATCTTTCCTGTGACAAAATGGCATCCAATGTAATAAAAAAAGTCAACCAACGAACGCGATTCTTGTACCGGATCTCCTCTCTGGTAAACAAGAATACCCTGAAGACTCTAGCAGGAGCACTCATTCAAGGGTACTACGACTATGCTTGCACCTCATGGTACCAAAGCACCTCAAAGGCACTAAAAAACAAATTACAAACATCTCAAAACAAGCTAGTCAGACTACTACTTGACCTGACTCCTAGAACCCACCTCACCCCTGCCCACTTTGACAACCTAGGATGGCTTAGAGTAGACGACAGAGTACAGCAACTTGCAATGGGCCTGGTCTACAAGATACACTACGCGACCAAGGTACCCATGTACATGTCAAAATACTTCCCAAAGGTCAGTGAATACCACGATCACAACACCAGAGGGAGCTCCACAAATCATGTAAAACCCAGATTCGGCTCAAACAAGGGACTAAACACGTTTCGCAATTATGCCACATCAATGTGGAACGCCCTACCTAAAGCTGTAAAGGAATGTGAATCACTACCCACCTTCAAAAACACTCTCAAAAAACACCTACGTGAGACTGCAATTCGAAACTGGCCCCTACAAATGTCCTAACCTAGTTGTACAGTAAATGACCAAGTAAGGCTTTGTCAATATTCCAATGTACAGTGTAAAATGTGTGTGTGTCCCCTTCCCAACCCCCCCCCCCCCCCCCCCCACCTCCAATGTACAGCCCTCACCCAACCCACCCAACCCCACCCCACCCAACCAACCTCCTCCAATGTACAGTTTCTATGCCAAATGTATATACACTCCTTTTCTGGACACTTTTGTATCACAAACAGTACTGTATTTGCAAATCTGATATGTCATAAATGTATAGATGTAGCAGTACTGTCTATCTGTATGTCATGTATGTCATATATGTTATGATGAATTGAAAATGGGGGACCCTGATGTAAACAAGACGAAAGTCTTTCTCTGGTCTGCATCCCCTTAACAATTGTATGTATTGAGCTGTACTGTACTGTACCCATTCTGCAATCTGTTAATAAACTTTTCAATCAATCAATCAATCAATCAATCAAACTCATTTACCTCACTAAATACAGCAATGTGTAACTGTAGATTTCAAATGGCTGTGCAAATAGTTGTTTTGTTTGGCTTTGACAATGTAAACGTATGTTTCCTATGTCAATAAAGCCCATTTGAAGGAGAGAGAGAGAGAGAGAGAGAGAGAGAGAGAGAGAGAGAGAGAGAGAGAGAAGAGAGAGAGAAAGAGAGAGAGAAAGAGAGAGAGAGAGAGAGAGAGAGAGACGACGTCATCTTTCCTTAACAAAGCGCCTCGGTATACTCGTTCAGGAGTTTCTGTTGCACATAGAAGCAGACTCGACACAAGTTTCGTCTCGACGCTGCCTCTCCCTATATCTCTCTCTGAATATGCACTATTGTATCAGTACAGTAAAGAATACACGTGTAAAAAAAAATCACGTTAAAAAAAAAGATTGAATGGGATTCGAACTCGTCAAAAACGGACCGCAGTAGCGCGGGACCGCTGCTCTGCGAGGTGAGCTGAAGCGCCGAATGAAAATCATGGAACAGTAACAGGCCACCTCTCTACTCTAGACTAGAGAGCTGTCATCACCGTGAATGAATGAACTGCGAACTGCAGGACTATTATTATCAACGACAGACAGTGAGAAACACAACCCCCCCCCCTCTCGCGCTGAAGAATATGTATATTAGATCACTCAGTGATTAACACCTATGCGCTGTGTGTGTGTGCGCGCGTGCATGTACGTGACGCGTTGTAGTTTCGGGGGAATACAGGGATATTTAGAACTATACAATTGAGCAAGAATTAAACATATTTACAAGTCGTATTATGTTTAGCAAGTAAGGATACATATAGATTACACTATTATGCACTCGAAATTGTCTTTGTGCTATTTTTACAGATTTTTGAAAAACGGGACTTCCTGAGCATTTGTGAGAGATTCTAATTCTTTTGTTCTCCGCCCACGGGAGCAATAGGCCCCGTTGACTTCTAAGGGTTAGTACCTGGCTCTTCCACTCTGTTCCTCGTGGGGTCGTGTTGTAACATGCCGTAACATTCGGTATCATATTCTCTTTCATCAAGACTCCCTCGGGAGGTCCTCTGTTCTGTCTCTGCTGTTTTTATCTCCGGCGTAAATATGTGCTCCAGCCTTCGCCTCCTGTCGCCGTTGCCTGAGGGAGAGACTGGACTGCGCTCCCTAGACTTCCACGGGAGGCATCCCAGTGATCCACTTCAGACCTCCACGCAGCAGTCGTCCTGACGCACATCCAGACCTCCGCGCTGCAGACGCCCAGACACCATCCAGACCTCCGAGCTTGGCACGCTCCTCCGTACCAGCGCGCACTCCCAACAGGCGCGCATCATCCAGACCTCCGAGCTTGGCACGCTCCTCCGTACCAGCGCGCACTCCCAGCAGACGCGCATCATCCAGACCTCCGAGCTTGGCACGCTCCTCCGTACCAGCGCGCACTCCCAGCAGAACGCGCATCATCCAGACCTCCGAGCTTGGCACGCTCCTCCACGCAGACGCACTCCAGATGCGTCTCTCTGTACCGGCGCGCACTCCAAGCAGTGGCGCACCACTCTGACCTCCGCTCGGACAGCCGGCTCCCCGGTGGCGACGCTCTCGCCCCGCTGCTGTTCCAGCGCTCTTTGCGCACAAACGTCTGGGTGAGTTTTTACTGACTGTCTTGATCAAGTTCCGTTTTCGTGTGTTTCTTTAACACTGAAGATTACCACCTTTTTAATCAGACAGTCACTCACCCAGCGTGTGCCTTTGTTTGTTTTCACTGGGTTATTATTTTTGGACTTTACATCTCCCACTGTGTGTTTGTTCACACCGAAGATAGTATTCACATTTGGATTGTTTTTGGAACTTTGCTCATTGTGTATTTTACACGAAGATTGTTTTTACTTGGATAACTTTTGTATTTGGACTAGTCACCTCTCCTGCACCTGCTCTCTTTTTTCCCCCTTTGTACTCTAACCCTCTCCTCTCTCCCTCTCGGCCCCGTCTACCCACCTTGGAGATCTGCCGAGAGAAGTCTGCAGAGCGGCCCTGATGTTCCCACCTGCTTTCCCAGTCCTCCCTGTCCCCAGCCCGCCTCCGCGGGCCTCTGTCCCTAGTTCTCCCCTCTCTAGTTCCTCCTAGTCCTCCCGTCCGGTCCTCCTAGTTCCTCCCTGTTTTTCCTGCTTTCCCTTGCTCCGGCCCTGTTTCCCTTAGTCTTCCCTTGCCTTCCCCTTAGCCAGCTCGCCTCTTAAAGGCACTGTACCTTCCCTTCTTGTTATTCCAGTATTTTGTGTTTCTCCCTTAAAGGGACAGTGCCGTTTTTTCCTTCTGTTTCAATAAATGCCCGTTTCTTGGCTTACCCTCATACCTGTCTTGTGTTGTGCGATTGGGGTCGGTTACAAACCATAACAGTACGACCCCACCAAATCGACGACCCCAGCCAGCACAGACGGTGTATGTTGAGTTTGCCTTTTTTTTCTTGTTCCCTCTAGTTCCCCTCTGCTAGCCCTGTTAGCTCCCCTGTTAGCTTGTTAGTCTCCCCGGTTAGCTACCCTGTTAGCTTGTTAGACTCCCCTGTTTGCTTCCCTGTTAGCCCTGTTTGGCTCCCCTGCAGCTTGTTAGGCCTCTACTACCAGCATGGCCCCTGTCTGCTAGCTTTGCCCCGGCTGCTAGCACAGCCTTTATTGTTAATGCAGCCCTTGCTGCTGGCATAGGCCCTGTAGCTAGCCATGCCCTGGCAGCTAACCCAGTCCCTCAGCAGAGCCCCAGTCTGCTAGCTTAGCCCCGGCTGCTAGCACAGCCTCTATGATAATGCAGCCCTTGCTGCTGGCATAGGCCCTGTAGCTAGCCATGCCCTGGCAGCTAATCCAGTCCCTCTGCATGGCCCTAGTCTGCTAGCTTGGCCCCGGCTGTTAGCACAGCCTCTATGTTAATGCAGCCCTTGCAGCTAGCATAGGCCCTGTAGCTAGCCAGGCCCAAGCAGCTAACCCGGTCCCTCTGCATGGCCTCCACTTTTTTGTGTAGTTTATCCCACTGCTAGGACTGCCCTTTCAGCTAGCAAGGTCAGTTTTTTTCCCGCTGCTAGGACTGCCTTTTCAGCTAGCAAGGTCAGTTTATCCCACTGCTAGGACTGCCCTTTCAGCTAGCAAGGTCAGTTTATCTCACACTGCTAGGACTTCCCTTCAGCTAGCAAGGTCAGTTTTCTCCCACTGCTAGGACTGCCCCTTCAGCTAGCCTGGTCAGTTTGCTCCCACTGCTAGGACTGCCCCTTCAGCTAGCAGGGTCAGTTTTCTCTCACTGCTGGGTCTGCCCCTTCCAGCTAGCTTGTTCTCTCATGCTGGTCCAGCCCTGTCTGCCAGCCTAGCTCCGGCAGCTAGCGCAGCCTCTATGTTAATGTAGCAGTACAGCTAGCATAGGCCCTGTAGCTATCAGTGCCCTGGCAGCTACCCTTTCCCTCTGCTAGCCTAGCTCCGGCAGCTTGCGCAGCCTCTATGTTGATGTAACAGTACAGCTAGCATAGGCCCTGTAGCTATCAGTGCCTGGCAGCTAACCTTCCCTCTGCTAGCCCTTTTCCGGGTGCTCCTCTTGTTACCCCTCAGCTACCATGGTTACCCCTCAGCTACCATGGTTACCCCTCAGCTCCCTAGTTTACCCCCCGGCTACCCTGCCCCAGTTGCTTGCCCCACTTTTGTTGTGGCTTCCCCTGCTGGCCTGGCCAGTACCTTTTGTTTTTTGCCTTGTTTTGTCCCCTGCCACTCTGTCTGTATTTTTTTGGGTCGCCGGGTGGCTCCCGTTGAGGGGGTGGTACTGTGAGGTTTTGTCCGCTGCTCACCTACTCTCTCTGTTTCCTTTAAGCCTACTGTTGGGGAATTTCCTTCTCACTCACTCTCTCTAGCCCCCACCCTCTTGTTCGTTACTCTCGTTTGCTCTCAGCGGCCACACCCTTGTACTACCTGTCATTATGTGTTTGATTGGTCTGGTGCCGAACTCACACTTTTAGTTCGATTATCAATTACCTCTCGCACCTGTGGTGCGATTTAATTAGTTCCCCTGTGGCCTTTAAGTACCTGGCTCTTCCACTCTGTTCCTCGTGGGGTCGTGTTGTAACATGCCGTAACATTCGGTATCATATTCTCTTTCATCAAGACTCCCTCGGGAGGTCCTCTGTTCTGTCTCTGCTGTTTTTATCTCCGGCGTAAATATGTGCTCCAGCCTTCGCCTCCTGTCGCCGTTGCCTGAGGGAGAGACTGGACTGCGCTCCCTAGACTTCCACGGGAGGCATCCCAGTGATCCACTTCAGACCTCCACGCAGCAGTCGTCCTGACGCACATCCAGACCTCCGCGCTGCAGATGCCCAGACACCATCCAGACCTCCGAGCTTGGCACGCTCCTCCGTACCAGCGCGCACTCCCAGCAGGCGCGCATCATCCAGACCTCCGAGCTTGGCACGCTCCTCTGTACCAGCGCGCACTCCCAGCAGACGCGCATCATCCAGACCTCCGAGCTTGGCGCGCTCCTCCGTACCAGCGCGCACTCCCAGCAGAACGCGCATCATCCAGACCTCCGAGCTTGGCACGCTCCTCCACGCAGACGCACTCCAGATGCGTCTCTCTGTACCGGCGCGCACTCCAAGCAGTGGCGCACCACTCTGACCTCCGCTCGGACAGCCGGCTCCCCGGTGGCGACGCTCTCGCCCCGCTGCTGTTCCAGCGCTCTTTGCGCACAAACGTCTGGGTGAGTTTTTACTGACTGTCTTGATCAAGTTCCGTTTTCGTGTGTTTCTTTAACACTGAAGATTACCACCTTTTTAATCAGACAGTCACTCACCCAGCGTGTGCCTTTGTTTGTTTTCACTGGGATATTATTTTTGGACTTTACATCTCCCACTGTGTGTTTGTTCACACCGAAGATAGTATTCACATTTGGATTGTTTTTGGAACTTTGCTCATTGTGTATTTTACACGAAGATTGTTTTTACTTGGATAACTTTTGTATTTGGACTAGTCACCTCTCCTGCACCTGCTCTCTTTTTTCCCCCTTTGTACTCTAACCCTCTCCTCTCTCCCTCTCGGCCCCGTCTACCCACCTTGGAGATCTGCCGAGAGAAGTCTGCAGAGCGGCCCTGATGTTCCCACCTGCTTTCCCAGTCCTCCCTGTCCCCAGCCCGCCTCCGCGGGCCTCTGTCCCTAGTTCTCCCCTCTCTAGTTCCTCCTAGTCCTCCCGTCCGGTCCTCCTAGTTCCTCCCTGTTTTTCCTGCCTTCCCTTGCTCCGGCCCTGTTTCCCTTAGCCTTCCCTTGCCTTCCCCTTAGCCAGCTCGCCTCTTAAAGGCACTGTACCTTCCCTTCTTGTTATTCCAGTATTTTGTGTTTCTCCCTTAAAGGGACAGTGCCGTTTTTTCCTTCTGTTTCAATAAATGCCCGTTTCTTGGCTTACCCTCATACCTGTCTTGTGTTGTGCGATTGGGGTCGGTTACAAACCATAACAGTTACGTTTGTTTGCTTCAAAGATTGTGTATCGAACATTCCACGTTACTACTGGGAACGAGGTTAACTATGGACGGAGTTCAATGAATGGATACGCGCCACTCATTGGATGCGCGTCTGTGAAGCACTGACGTCATTTCATAGTGTTATCCCCGTCGTCAGATAATAATCAAGAAACGAATCAAGTCGAAGTATCAGTCGACGACGATGTTTGAATTAAATTGAAAAACAATGTGTAATAAATGCACCATTTCAGTTATTTGTTGGAACCAAATCAAACATTAAAGGAAAATGGAACGTTTGGCGGAAGAAATTGACGCTGTACATTCCAATAGATTACAAGAATTGAAAGCATCTAGAAGCGCCAAATTGGGTGTTTTAACCAGAAGGAAAAATGAAATCTTTGATTTAATGAAGCATACATGCCAGGTGGAAATCGTTAAATCAAAAGTGGAAAACGAGTTCAACAAAGCATATCAAGAACTGAATGATATCAATGATTGTGTCAAAACTTTATTGTCAGTAATGTCAGAGGATGATGTTAAACTTGATCAAAGTGAGTGGTACATCCCTAAAATAATACCAGTGGATGAATTCAAAGACTGTGTATTACAATGGATTGATCAAAACGAAAAGGTGACTGATGATGATGCTACAATGAATATTGCAATTACAGTGGATGATATTGCCCCAAAGGACAGTGTTTCCAATGTGCGATCAAGACGCTCATCAAAATCTTCAAGATCATCCATAGCATCTCTTAAAATGCAATTGGAAAGTGAACAAGCTGAACTAGCAGTCAAGGCTGAAGGGCTTAAAAGGAAGCAACAGCTTGAGATAAAAGAAGCAGAGCTCCAAGCTGAGAAAGAAAAGCTTGAGATGGAGAAGGAAAATATTGAGATGTAAACTCAAATGGCTGCTAACAAAGCAAAGTTAAGCATTATCAAAGGATATGAATTATCACATGAATTAACACAAACTGTACCTAAAGAAATGCAACAATCGGATGGAATGAATGAATACCTGGAAGAATACATTCAAGAGGAAACGGAACAACAACCAGAAAAGCTGTCATGGACAGCTGGTTTGGACAGCACCAACATGGATGATGTTCCAACCAGATCAAGGCCCACTCACAAGGAACCAGTGGAAAGAGCAACACATGGAACTATGACAGAATACGAATCTGTGCGTAAAAAAATACCATCACATCTAACATATCAAAGGCATCCAGAATACGACCCTTTGACATCAGTCTATGCCACGCATACAATTAATCCTCTTCTAGGTGGCACCAAAGTACAAGCTATGTCATATGAAAATACTTCATCTTTCAGACCGTATGACCTCCCTGCTTTTACAGGTGCACGCCACTTCATGCCACACGGTACAGATGCACAAGGACATGTAGGACCATCAACACAACCACACAGTAAAGGACCTACAACAAATACCCAGGACACAAGTAAAAGGCATGAATTTTACAGTCTGGTGAACCTAATGGAAGATCAAAATAGGATAACAGAAACTCTGATTAAGCAGCAAGGACAATTCACTTTGCCATCAATCACTATCCCTGTCTTTAAAGGAGACCCTCTGGAATACCAATTCTTTATAAGAGCCTTTGAACATGGCATTGAGAGGAAAACTGAGAACCGCCAGGATATGCTGTATTTTCTGGAGCAATTCACATCAGGTCAACCAAGGGAACTGATGCGCAGTTGCCAATACATGCTTCCAGACACAGGTTACACTACAGCAAAGGAGCTTTTAAAGAAGCATTTCGGTAACGAACACAAGATTGCCACTTCATACTTGGACAAAGTGCTCAGCTGGCCAATAATCAAAGCTGAAGATGCAGAGGCCTTGTAGGCTTATGCTGTGTTTCTCAATGGTTGTCTCAATGCCATGAGCTCTGTTGAGTACTTGGAGGAATTGAACCATCCAACTAACATGAGAGCCATTCTCAGTAAATTAGCCTACAAGACGCAAGAAAGATGGAGATTCAGAGCTTGTGAATTACAGGATCGTTATGGAACAAGGCCAAAATTTCCAGAGCTGGTGGAATTTATAAACTATCAATCCAGAATCCTATCACATCCATTGTTTGGAAGCTTAAATCCCACACAGACAAGAAGGCCCATCATATCACCACCAGGCAAGCCCTTCCTCTCTAAAGACAGAAGGCCTAAGAGTGCATACAGTGGATTCGCTACCAATGTGGCAAAGGTGACAGGCAGCTTCTACAAGCAGGCTGTAACCGAATGTGTGGATAAAGCACCAAGAAAAACAACCAATGAATGTTTACATTGCAAGGGAAACCATGAGCTCAGTTCATGTTCACAACTGAAAAAGAAAACGCATGAAGAAAAACTGGAATTCTTGAAGAAAAAAGGAGTGTGTTTTGGATGTTTCGAAGTCGGTCACATGAGCAAAGGTTGTCAAAAGAGACTTACCTGTCAAGTGTGTTCTCTCAAACATCCCACAATCCTGCACATCAACAGAAAATATCCTAATATAGAGAAGGATGAAAACTCTAAAGATACAGCCGTGACAGTATACACAAATCAAGCTGAGGTGTGGAGTGACACTGGGGCCGGTAAATCAGAATGCAAACTCGCCATAGTTCCTGTAAAAATCAAAATGAAGAAAAGTGATAAGGTGATTCTCACATACGCCTTTATGGATCCAGGAAGTTCTGCAACATTCTGCACAGAGTCCTTGCTCAGACAGCTGCAGGCCACAGGAAGCAGAACTACCATTTTGTTAAGGACTATGAACGAGGAACAGGTCATAAAGACATCCATGGTAAACGGCATGGAAATCAGTGCTCTTGACAGCAATGAGTATTTGGAACTCCCAGAGGTTTACTCACACTCTGCGATCCCTGTGAAAGCTGAAAATATCCCAGACCAGGAGGATATAAAGCATTGGCCATATCTACACCAAGTGAAACTTCCTAGAATAAAAGCAGAAATCGGACTGCTGATCGGCAACAACGTTCCAAAGGCTTTGGAGCCATGGATGATAATTAACAGCCAGGGAAAAGGACCTTTTGCTGTTAAAACCACTCTTGGATGGACAGTCAATGGGCCACTCACACAGGGCACTGGGAACGTTGTTACCACACACAGGATATCTCTGGTAAGGATTGAGGAATTGCTGGAACAGCAGATGAAATATGATTTCCCAGAGCGCCAGCACGAAGAGCACCTAGAGATGTCTCAAGAAGACCATATATTCATGGGAAAGGTCTCAAACTCAGTAAAGCTGCAAGACGGACATTACAATATCGGATTGCCTTTACGGACCGACAAAGCTGAGTTCCCAAACAACCGCTGTCTCGCTGAGCAAAGGGTTAAGCTTGAAACGAAAGCTGTTAAAGAACCCACAATTTCATGGGCGGCTAGGTGGTGTAGTGGGCAAGACACTCGCCACCAGTGTGGAGACGCTAGGATTCGCGTGTTCGAATCCAGCTCTCCACATTGTTTTCAGTTTAGCTGGTCGTCCGCAGTAATACACATTGGCCGTATTACGGGGAGGGAAAACTGAAGGGTGGGGATCGAACGCTGTGAACAAGCGACTCCTACAAGTCGGTTGGTGCGCCTGCGCAGTAGAATCAGGAAGTGTCGGGGGCAGCGTGAGCCTCCCACGCGTTACTCCTCGACACTGAGAGATCGAGCTGCGCAGGTGAAAAGATGCGACTGCTGTTACCTCATGTACCGGAGGGGACTTGTGCTATGTATGACTTAGTCCACATTGCAGCCGGCTTGTGGGAGGCAAGAAACAGCGTTCGTGACAGGGGAGGGTTGAATTGGATGATACGAAATTGGGATGGGAGAAAATATAGAAAAAATGGGAGAAAAAGTGGATAAAAAAAAAGAACCCACAATTTCATGAGGAATATAGAACAATTATGGCTGACAATCTGAAGAGAGGTTTTGCTATCCAAACAACATCCGACAACAAGCAAAAGGAAGCCAAGGTTGGAAAGACGTGGTATATTCCCCACCATGGGGTTTACCACCCTAGAAAGGACAGGCTACGAGTGGTGTTCGACTGTGGAGCTACCTACCAAGGTGTGTCACTAAACTCTCAGCTTCTACAAGGCCCAGACCTCACCAGCAACCTCACTGGTGTCCTCACAAGGTTTCGGCAAAGGGCCGTTGCCTTCATTACAGATGTGGAGGCCATGTTCCATCAAGTGAGAGTACCGGATGAAGACTCAGATCTTTTAAGATTCTTGTGGTGGCCCGATGGAAAGCTGGACACAGACCTCGAGGAGTAAGATGGTTGTACACATTTTTGGAGCCACATCATCTCCAAGCTGTGCAACTTTCGCTTTACAGCAGTGTGCAAGAGACAACATTGGCAACTTTGACCCAGGGGTCATACAGACTGTGCTCAGAAACTTTTACGTGGATGATTGTCTAAAGTCAGTAAAGTCTGAGCAAGAGGCCATACAACTCGCCAAAGACCTCATCAGTCTGTGTGCCACGGGTGGGTTTAAGCTAAACAAGTGGATCAGCAACAGCAGGTCGTTGCTTCTCTCCATCCCAGAACAGATCCGAGCGCAAGGGGTGAAGGATCTAGATCTGGATCAGGATGCACTGCCCATCGAAAGAGCCCTTGGGGTACAATGGTGTACCCAGTCGGATTCATTTGCCTTCAAAATACAGCTTCAAGACAGGCCGCTTACCAGACGAGGGATCTTGTCTATAGTGAGCTCTATCTATGATCCTTTGGGTATGTTGGCACCCGTTGTCCTCTCCGCAAAGCAGATACTGCAAGAGCTGTGCGGATTAAAGCTAGCTTGGGATGATCACATACCTCAACACCTGCAAAGAAGATGGTTGACCTGGCTAGCCGACCTGTCCCAGCTGGAAAACTTCAAAGTTAAGAGATGCTTCATGCCAGAGGATTTTGGAAACCTAATCTCTGCGCAGCTCCATCACTTCTCAGACGCAAGTGAAAGTGGTTACGGCACAGTCTCCTACCTAAGGCTGCTGGACGACAGGCACAAAGTCCACTGCACGTTTGACACAGATAACATTAATGTCTACACGGAAACAGTGCTGGACTATGTTTGTACTATGGTGGAAGAAACAATCCCCACTACCAAAATGAGAGTTTACCCAAATCAAAAACCCTGGGTAGACAAATCCGTCCGTGAAGCTCTGAGAGAGCGCACCAAAGCATACAACGACGGCCTAGTGGCAGGCAACATGAATGACCACAAGGTGGCACGATACAACGTAAGGAGGACAGTGTCAGAGGCCAAACGGCGCTACAGGGATAAAATTGAACTCCAGTTTGAACAAGCTGACTCTAGAGCTATGTGGCAGGGGCTCAAAACGATGACAGACTACAAAGGCGCCTCCCTCAAACTGAACAGTGACATCTCCTTAGCAAATGACCTCAATACCTTCTATGCGAGGTTTGATGCTGGTAATAACAACACCAGCTCACAAGCCACGGCAATGGGGGGGGGGGGGGTCGGCTGCTGATGGAGGCGCAGTGTTCAGGGTAACAGAGCATGAGGTGAGGCGGACCTTTAAAAAGGTGAATATCAGGAAGGCAGCAGGTCCGGACGGCATCCCCGGCCGCGTCCTAAAAGTCTGTGCCGACCAACTGGCCCCAGTATTCACTGACATATTTAACCTGTCCTTAGAACAGGCTGTCATCCCCACCTGCCTGAAGAAGTCCACTATTATCCCTGTACCCAAAAAATCCAAGCCTGCTTGCCTCAACGACTACCGCCCTGTAGCTCTCACCTCCATAGCCATGAAGTGCTTTGAGAAGCTAGTAAAGGGCTACATCTGCTCCTCCCTCCCCATCAACATGGACCCCCTGCAATTTGCATACCGCCCCAACAGGTCCACGGAGGACGCCATAGCCCATGTGCTGCACACAGCAGCATCACACCTGGACAAGAGGCAGGGGAACTATGTGAGAATGCTATTCATCGACTACAGCTCGGCATTCAATACCATAGTCCCCTCCATACTCATAGCCAAGCTCAGGGACCTGGGCTTGAACTATGACCTCTGCCGGTGGGTCTTGGACTTCCTGACTGGCAGACCCCAGGTGGTGAGAGCAGGCAACTGCACCTCCTCATCCATCACCCTCAACATAGGGGCCCCCCAGGGCTGTGTTCTGAGTCCCCTCCTCTACTCCCTGTACACACACGACTGTGTGGCTCAGCGGAGTAGCAATACAATCATCAAATTTGCTGACGACACAGTGGTGGTGGGCCTGATCTCTGCCAACGACGAGAGGGCCTACCTGGAAGAGGTCAAGGTCCTGGCGGGATGGTGCCAGGAAAACAGCCTCTCCCTGAACGTCAGCAAAACCAAGGAGATGATTGTGGACTTCAGGAGGTCGGGGGTCAAGGACTACAGCCCCCTCAGCATCGACGGGGCACCGGTTGAGAGAGTCAACAGCTTTAAGTACCTCGGAGCCTACATATCCGAGGATTTGACATGGACCACACACATTGACAGTGTTGTGAAGAAGGCACGACAACGCCTCTACTTCCTCAGGCGCCTAAGGAAGTTCCAAGTCAGTCAGAAGATCCTTAAGAACTTCTACTCATGTACAATAGAGAGCATCTTGACCGGCAACATCACCTCCTGGTTTGGGAATAGCACTGCACAAGACCGAAGCAGACTACAAAGAGTGACACGTTCAGCCGAACGCACAATTGGAGGGGGGCTCCCCACCCTCCAGAACATTTACAACAAGCGTTGCAAGGGCAAGGCGAAGAGAATCATTAAAGACTCCAGTCACCCGAACAACTGCCTCTTTGAACTGCTGCGGTCAGGCAAGCGATACCGGAGTCTCAAGGCGAGCACAGAAAGACTCAGAAGAAGCTTCTATCCCCAGGCCATCAGGCTGCTAAACGAACAATGAATGAACACTACACAACAACAACCACCAAACGCACATAGCACACACATCCACATGCACACACTCACTTTAAACAAACACACTGTAGCACCCACTCCACACACTTTATAGCACACACCCACTTTAAACAAACACACTGTAGCACCCACTCCCCACACTTTATATTTATTGATGAAGGATTGCACTACAACTCGTACACCTTACTGTAAATTGTACCTAAATTGTACCTCATCCCATTTCTGCTTTGCACTATATAGTACTGTACATTAGTACACTGCATAGTATTGTATATTATATGGTAACTCAGAACATTGTACATATGTCTATACCGAACACTGTGACCTCATTTTCTTCTTCTAAAATTACATGCTATACTATGTTATTTGATACTATCTTGTCTAGCACAGTCTCTGGAGCATAACAGTAAGAAGCATTTTGTATGAAAGTATTCTGTACTTCTGTATGACAACTATTAAAGAAACTTGAACTCATGGGCAAAGCAAGGGTGGTACCATTAAAACCCATCACCATCCCAAGGCTCGAGCTTACAGCATCAGCAATGGCTGTACGAATGGATACCTTTCTGCAGGCAGAACTTGAACTCCCTTTTATCCCATCGGTCTATTGGACAGATAGCACATCTGTGCTTAAGTATCTGAACAATGAAACCTCAAGATATCACACCTTTGTTGCCAACAGAGTGAGCAACATCCGTACGGAATCTGATGTTACACAGTGGAGGTATGTCAACGGCACTCTGAATCCCGCTGACTGCACATCGAGAGGCTTATCAACAGCTCGCTTCTTGAATTCAACATGGATACAAGGTCCTGAATTCATGCAACATCCAGAATCGGAGTGGCCACAATGCCCAGAATGCACATTGACAAAGGACGATCCGGAAGTAAAGGTCTTCACTATAAATGTTGCTCCTGTGGATCAGTCTGTGAATACAGTCATGAAATTAATCACCTACTATCCTGAGTGGCATCGTCTCAGAAAAGCCGTAGCATGGATATTGAGGATTAAAGCAACACTAAAAAAGGCCTGCAAAGAAAAGAAGGAAACGAAAGGTGCACCGGAAAAGAAAAAAGGAAATTGCAAAGCTCTGTTGTCTGTTGATGACTTACAGGAAGCCGAACATGCCATTATCCAATTTTGTCAATCAACAGAATACAAAGAGGAACTAGAGTCACTAAGGAAAAGAACGGCTGTGAAGAAGACCAGTCACATCCATAAACTTACCCCAGTTCTTCATGATGAGCTAATAAGGGTCGGTGGAAGATTGGTCAGGTCTGCAATGCCCCCTGAGGCCATGCACCCCGCCATTCTGCCAAGAAAACATCATGTAACGACATTAATCATCAGACATGTCCACGAAACCGTTGGACACAGCGGGCGGAACCATACACTATCACGCCTGAGGCAAAAGTATTGGATACCTAAGGTCAACTCTGCAGTCAGGGCAGTGATCGCAAAGTGTGTCCACTGTAGGAGGTCGAGTAGCGTCAGAAGGCAAGCACAATACATGGCAGACTTACCCCAGGACAGGCTGCTACCTGACCAACCACCTTTCACAAACGTGGGTGTAGACTACTTCGGCCCATTTGAAATGAAAAGAGGGAGAACAATGTTGAAACGGTATGGCGTGATCTTCACGTGCCTGAATATCCGAGCAGTGCACTTGGAGGTTGCTCATACGCTTAATACAGACTCGTGCATTAATGCAATAAGAAGATTTGTAGCCAGACGAGGCACAGTCAAGACCATGAGATCTGATAATGGAACGAATCTTGTCAGGGCAGAACGAGAGCTACGAGAGTCTATTCAAGATCTGGACAATCTCAAGATTCACGCCACCTTACTTGAGAAAGGCATATCATGGACATTCAACCCACCTGCCGGATCACACCACGGTGGAATATGGGAGAGACAAATAAGAACAGTCAGACGCATTCTTGGAGCTTTAACACGGGAACAGACTCTGGATGAGGAAGGATTGACTACACTTTTATGTGAAGTGGAAGCCATAATTAACGATCGGCCCATCTCTAAAGCCTCCAATGACCCTCTGGATCTGGAACCTCTCACACCAAATCACCTCCTTCTCCTCAAAGAAAAGCCTTCACTGCCACCCGGAGTATTCAGCCTAGATGACTGTTATGCCAAGAGAAGATGGCGTCAAGTGCAATACATGGCAGACCTGTTTTGGAAACGGTGGACAAGAGAGTACCTGCCAGAACTGCAAGAAAGACAAAAGTGGACAAAGAAAAGGAGAAACATGGCGGCCGGTGATATTGTCTTAATAATAGACGACTCTGCTCCTAGAAACTCGTGGATCATGGGACGAATCACACAAACCCGGCCAGACAAAAAGGGTTTTGTGAGACAAGTCGAGGTGCAAACCAAGACCAACACCTTGATCAGGCCCATCACGAAGCTTGTCTTACTCCTTGAGGCAAAAACATAAGACCCCCCCATATCTCTCTCTCCCCCCCCCCCCCCCATATCCCCTTCTCTTTCTTTCTCCCGGCCCCCCCCTCTCTCACACGGACATCGCACACATTACACACTTCGTGGACTGCGAGGCGCTTTTTTTGCGTTTTTGAAAGCTGAACTTTTGAATCCCTTGTTGGGGGGACCTTATGGACCGTGAGTTTTTGCGTTTTTTGAAAGCAGAACTTTTGAATCCCTCGTCGGGGGGACATGACTGTTAAAAAAAAAAGAAAAAAAAATGTAATTTAAAATATGAAATCTGTTTGTTTTGGCTGGCTCCTCCTGATTTTGTTGGTAATTGTACCGTTCTCTTACAGAACAATTAGGGGCCGGTATGTTGGAGCCAGATTCAGTCCTTAATATGTATTTATTTATTTAGTTAAAAATATGAAGCAATATTGTTTGGAAAATGATTTGAAATGAACTTGATTGATAACATCTTTTATTTGTTATGACTTGGATGTGTGTTGCTTCAACAACGTGGAGGCGTGTCTGGTCCAGCCCATTTTGAACCGGTGATTACAGCACCTTAGTGTGTGAACTCACTTTATCAATGGACTGGTGCGCTAGTAAAAAACATGACACTGGAATGTAAGGCATGCAGCCCAGACGGTTTTTGACCGCCGCAAGCGCTATGGATTTGGAACTTAAAAAATTGGAAACAGGACACCATGCAACGGGAATAAGCCAGCACACCTCCACGTCATCCGGTAGGAACCCATTCACGCTAAACAAAGCTTCAAGTAAATGGCAATAAATACTCTTTTCTATAAACCAAACAATTCATCTCGGCTGTTTTCTTACGGAAAAGCGCATGCGCGCGTCAACCAAGGCTGTGGATCTCACATGCATGCACTGATATTCCAGCCCATGCCAGTCATTAGGTTTAACCACATTAACCCTCCTGTCCATATGTAAATGGTATATTTGAACAATTTCAAAACGTTTCATAAATAGCAGATATACAAGCTCTAACACGTTTTGAACTAGAAAGTGCTAAACACATTTTTCCCCTGAACAAGACCACTGAAATGATCTACATTTGATAAATGAATGCAGTTCAATAAATTACCATCTTTTGACAGACTGATTGCTCCATCAGTAATGATTCTGCCTCATTGAAGTCTTGTTCACTGGTGATTGGCAGCTGGAAGGGGAGCATAGTGGTTGTGGTGGCCACCCCGTGTCCCCTGGTCCCACCAGATATGTTGCCCTCAGCCAACTCTGTCTTGATGAACTGCACATATCTGGACAGATCCTTCACCATGACAAGTAATTCAGCAAGCATTGAATTCATCTTCTGGATGGTAAGGTCTTCAGAAGAAGAGTTAAAATAATTTCGAACACCACTCGTAGCCTGTCCTTTCTAGGGTGGTAAACCCCATGGTGGGGAATATACCACGTCTTTCCAACCTTGGCTTCCTTTTGCTTGTTGTCGGATGTTGTTTGGATAGCAAAACCTCTCTTCAGATTGTCAGCCATAATTGTTCTATATTCCTCATGAAATTGTGGGTTCTTTTTTTTTTATCCACTTTTTCTCCCATTTTCTATATTTTCTCCCATCCCAATTTCGTATCATCCAATTCAACCCTCCCCTGTCACGAACGCTGCTTCTTGCCTCCCACAAGCCGGCTGCAATGTGGACTAAGTCATACATAGCACAAGTCCCCTCCGGTACTTGAGGTAACAGCAGTCGCATCTTTTCACCTGCGCAGCTCGATCTCTCAGTGGCGAGGAGTAACGCGTGGGAGGCTCACGCTGCCCCCGACACTTCCTGATTCTACTGCGCAGGCGCACCAACCGACCTGTAGGAGTCGCTGTCCACAACGCCCGATCCCCACCCATCAGTTTCCCACCCCCTAATACGGCCAATGTGTATTAGTACGGACGACCAGCTAAACTGAATGCAAATGTGGAGCGCTGGGCTCGAACAGGCAAGCCCAGCGTCTCTAGATTTCGTGGCGAGCGCCTTGCCCACTACGCCACATAGCCGCCCAAGAAGAGTTAAAATCATTAAGTGAGAAATAAAAATAAGCAGCAAATCACACGAGGAATTACACCATGTCCAATAGACTTGCCTTTCATAAGCTGCCCGTCATCGCCGGCCATCTGTCTACGCTGTGAAACACCAGATGGGGTGTTGTAGTGCCCTGAGCTGTATCCTGACATCGCTGTAGAAACAAAATCATAGTTATATATTTCACTATAGTTTGACTGCATTGGATCAAACTGGTGGTAGTTCCCTCTAAAATGGCATACCATTTTGTGCATGTTGTGAGAGACCAGGGCCCTATTCCCCGTACCTGGTTCAACTAAGTCGATCAAGAGTCCCATTATCCAGCTTCAGTTAACCCGATGTTTGAAGCCGGGATTTTCATGTTCCTCGAAGGTGGATTCAGTCTCGTTAACTCAAACCAGACTTGAGACCCAGGATAAGTGCGTGCGGCCGCTTCAGTTGAAAAGCCATCACGTATCGATAGCAGAGATCCTGATTCTCTAACGGCATTGATTGATTAATTGATTTAAAACTTTATTAACAGATTGCATTACGGCTGAATCGCCTCGCCGACAAGTTAAATGCGTTATCTATAGGCTAATTTTAAGTCCCTCCCCAGATAGCAAAAGGTGTTAATTCAATGTTGATTTATGGTCACAATGCTTGCTTTTTGGTTAAGGTCGACGATTGATGTTGAATCACCCATTAACCGCTAAAGCAATTGACTATTATTGAAAACATATCATTGAATCAATATTGTTTTGTGGTTGCATTTTAATGATTGAAATGCCAATATCTAATAAATGTTGAATCAACGGATGCTGTTCAACGTATATGCTGTTTGTCGTCATTACGTTGGCCCGAATTCCCCCCCCCCAATTTAAACAGACGTACGTCCCAGCATGCAGCTGAGCACTCGATCTCTCAATGTGAACTGCTGTTCAGAACAGCACGTCTGGTTCCCCCCGGATTTGATTCTACTGAGTGCTTTACAGTAAGTTTTGGCTATATTACTTTTATCTTAACTGTGTTCTGTGAAAAATAACGTTATTGTGAGTGTGCACCAGTGGATCTTGACGGCGTTGTGCATGTGATATGCTGCAGTTTGGTAGGTAAATATATATATACGTCAACTAAGATAAATATTCATGAATATTCGTAGCGTGTGCTTAATATAACTCTGGAGAGTGTGCAAGTGGAATCGTACGGTTGTTTAAGTTATTTCGATGTTAATATTACGGTTGTTTAAGTTATTTCGATGTTAATATTAAAGCGCCAACGATTATAAATTGCGTGGTCCAATTGCGTGCGTTGTTACTGAATGACGTTGTGCGACTCAGCCAATCAAAAGCATGCTTATTGGGTGAACAGGAAGTAGTCAAGGAAGCACGCGCTAGCTGGCCTAGTAAACACGTGGATCTGTAAATGCAACGTTGCCTACCAGACAACAACGGGACCGCGTGTTTCTTTTTGTATGGCTGTTCAAACTAATTTTACAGTTCTGCTAGCTACATGCAGTATTTAGCGAGCTGGGTTAGCCGGTTAGTTGGCTTTGAATCCCGGCTGCGGCTAGGTAGCCAGCTAGCTAAATGCACCGCGACGGTGATGTCACCAAACAAAATGGCGGCGCCCATGTTGATAAAGCGCTTCACATAACAAATCGTTTTTTCTTAGAAACTGCTTATTTTTATAACGTGATTTTTTTCTGTGGCTTATCTAAATACTAATTTGATGCTATGACTATGTTTATATCGCTATATGCTTCATCTCCCCTTGCACTCTTTCTAAGTTGGTTAAGGTTAGAGTTTGTCTTAGAGCATGGCGATAGAACGCCAGGTAGTTTGCAGGCTGTTTGAGACTTAATTGTTCTAGCCAAGTAAATACCACAATTTATGTACCATTACATTGACTATATAGTTAGACGTTTGGTTATATACATGGTATTTTCTAATGAACAATATAACAATAATATAATAATGGACTCTCTTGATATTGATCAAAATGTAGAATTATGCAAGCGTTTCACCCTGCACATTGCAATGCAGCACATTAATGTCGACCCTCCTCTCTTTTTTCTTTCTTTTTCCAGAATCACGTACCAGTTTCAAGAAGCTGCACGTTGCAGCAATTGAAGCAAAGACCTGTTCTAGCCAAGTAAATAGCACAATGTATGTACCATTACATTGACTATATAGTTAGACGTTTGGTTATATACATGGTATTTTCTAATGAACAATATAACAATAATATAATAATGGACTCTCTTGATATTGATCAAAATGTAGAATTATGCAAGCGTTTCACCCTGCACATTGCAATGCAGCACATTAATGTCGACCCTCCTCTCTTTTTTCTTTCTTTTTCCAGAATCACGTACCAGTTTCAAGAAGCCGCACGTTGCAGCAATTGAAGCAAATACCTGTTCTAGCCAAGTAAATAGCACAATTTATGTACCATTACATTGACTACAGCACCTCATCACTATGTCATCTTATTCTCGGGCTAAAAGACGTAGAGTCAACAAATTAGTGAGAGAGACAGAGCAGGCTATCCTCACTGATTATAAGTTAATTGTTGCTGCTAATTCAAGGACAAACCATCACTCTTTAGAGAACACAGATCCTGTCACAGCCTATACTGAGTGCCTGCTCGATTTACCAAAGACAGACTTGCCACTAGATTTAACAACTAGATCAGACTTGCCACTAGATTTATCAACTTCAGACTTGCCACTAAACAGACCACTAACTATCAGTGATCAAAGTGAAAATATTGACTCACCAGGTGAGTCAAATGCACATTTTGAAAGTATAGCTGGGGATGACGAAATTGAACCTGAACATGTCTTTGACAGTGATGAGCATAATGAAGATTTCCTCATGACAAGTTTAAAATATTGGGCAACATCCTATTCAGTCTCTCTGGTTGCACTATCATCTTTGCTGTCCTTTTTGAAGATGTTTCACCCCACCCTTCCTAAAGATGGAAGAACATTGCTAGGAACACAAAAACATGTGCCTACCACTAAGATTGAAGGGGGAGAATACTATCATTTTGGTTTAGTCAAAGGGGTGCTTTCACGGTTGGCATGTTTGATTTTACCGGCAACTCTGACAACTCTTAATTTACAGTTTAATATAGATGGTTTACCTTTATACAAAAGTTCTAAACTTCAGTTTTGGCCCATACTTGGAAGTCTCAAATGTGACTACACAAAGTCCCCATTTGTTGTTGGCATTTTTTGTGGTCTCAGCAAGCCAAAGAGTGTTTTTGAGTACCTAGAACAGTTTGTCAAAGATCTTCAGAATGTACTGTCTAATGGCATTATTTATAATGACAAGCAATTTGATGTACAGATTTCTTCTTTCATTTGTGATGCCCCGGCTAGAGCTTATATTAAGCAGACCAAGGCATTTAATGGCTATTCTGGTTGTGACAAGTGTTTTCAGGAGGGTGTATGGAGAAATAAAATGACATACCCTGAAGCAAAAGTCAGACTTAGGACAGACTCCAGTTTCTCAGACATGGTTGATGAGGCACATCACAATGGGACGAGCCCTTTAACAGGTTTAGTTAAGATGGTTTCTATGTTTCCAACTGATTACATGCATCTCTGTTGTCTCGGAGTTACAAGGAAACTGCTCAATATATGGTTAAAGGGGAAGAATTTGGCAACAAGGGTCCCTTCCAAAACTGTACAAGCCATTTCAGGTAAACTGCTAAAGCTACGTCCCTACATGCCTTGTGAATTTAACCGTAAACCAAGGGAACTGTCAGAGTTAGATCGCTGGAAAGCTACTGAGTTGCGATCCTTCATGTTGTATTGGGGTCCTGTTGTTTTGAAGGATTCCCTCCCCAGTGAGCTGTATGACAACTTCATGTTGTTTTCTGTTGGAATGTACTTGTTGCTGTCCCCTAGTATTTCTGAGGAAATGTTGGCCTTTGCGCACAAGTTGATGGTTTCTTTTGTTGAACACTTTGGGACAGTGTATGGAAGAGGTGAAATTGTGTACAATGTACACCAGCTTATTCATTTGGCTGAGGAATACAGGAAGTTTGGCACTCTTGATAATATCTCAGGATTCCCTTTTGAGAACTATCTTGGACAAATTAAGCATCTTCTACGCAAGCCACATCAGCCTCTACAACAGGTAGTGAAAAGGTTGTCTGAAATTCCACATGTTGGATCCCCATGTCCCACAGATGATCCAATTTTGCGTAATATTCACACTGATGGGCCTGTCCCCCCACAGTTTACTTCTTCACAACAGTACAGGAAGGTCTCCACTCATCGGTTTACTTTGTCCACAAAGAAAGGAGACAATTGTATTGAGGTTGGAGATGGATTTGCATTAGTAGAGAATATTCTTAAATCAGAGGAAGAGGTATATATAATTTACAGAAAGTACAGACACAAACAGCCATACTACATGTATCCCTGTGAATCATCATACATTGGTACATACAAGGTCAGTGGCTTGCAAGAAGATATAGGGATAGGTAAACTTCGCTATATCAAGCGCAAATGTCTTCTCTCTCCAGACGGAGATGGTGCCATTGCAATACCACTACTTCATTTAACAGCATAACCATACTGCCCTACAAAGCTAAAGTGCAGTAACTATATTGACACACTGACTCTAACGTCGGATTTCGGGGCATAACTTACCTCATTAATTAATACACAATTAGTACAATATTACATGTACACAGATAACATGTTTGGCTGGCCAATTGAAACGCTTAAAGGAAAACTCCAACATTTTGTGAAATTAGCTTATTTAACATCTTCCCTGGAGTTGGACAAGAAGATGCATACCTTTTTCGTCTCTCTGCATGCTTTGGGCTTAGGGAACGCCTGGACCGTTAGCCTAGATTAACTTCATCACTGGAAGTGGGGCAGACATCTAGCCTAGTTCACTACAGTCAGGAAATATACTCCAAATACAACTCCCAAACGTTCCTGTAAACATGTTGTGACCTGTGTGTTTACCCCGTCTCCCAGTCACACAAGTCACACGAGTCTCCCAGTCACATGAGTCTCGTGTGACTGGGAGACTTTTGTGACTTGGAGACTTGTGTGACTTGTGTGACTTGGAGACTTGTGTGACTTGTGTGACTTGGACTTGTGTGACTTGTGTGACTTGTGTGACTTGGAGACTTGTGTGACTTGGAGACTTGTGTGACTTGTGTGACTTGGAGACTTGTGTGACTTGTGTGACTTGGACTTGTGTGACTTGTGTGACTTGTGTGACTTGGAGACTTGTGTGACTTGTGTGACTTGGACTTGTGTGACTTGTGTGACTTGTGTGACTTGGAGACTTGTGTGACTTGGAGACTTGTGTGACTTGTGTGACTTGGAGACTTGTGTGACTTGTGTGACTTGGACTTGTGTGACTTGTGTGACTTGTGTGACTTGTGTGACTTGGAGACTTGTGTGACTTGGAGACTTGTGTGACTTGTGTGACTTGGAGACTTGTGTGACTTGTGTGACTTGGAGACTTGTGTGACTTGTGTGACTTGTGTGACTTGTGTGACTTGGAGACTTGTGTGACTTGTGTGACTTGGACTTGTGTGACTTGTGTGACTTGTGTGACTTGTGTGACTTGTGTGACTTGGAGACTTGTGTGACTTGTGTGACTTGGACTTGTGTGACTTGTGTGACTTGGAGACTTGGACTTGTGTGACTTGTGACTTGGAGACTTGTGTGACTCATGTGACTTGGAGACTTGTGTGACTGGGAGACTTGTGTGACTTGGAGACTTGTGTGACTTGTGTGACTGGGAGACGTGGTAAATACACAGGTCACAACATGTTTACGGGAACGTTTGGGAGTTGTATTTTGATTGTATTTGGAGTATATTTCCTGACTGTAGTGAACTAGGTTAGATGTCTGCCCCACTTCCAGTGATGAAGTTAAGCTAGGCTAACTGTCCAGGCGTTCCCTAAGCCCAATGCATGCAGAGAGACGAAAAAGGTATGTATCTTCTTATAACTCCAGGGAAGATGTCAAATAAGATAATTTCACAAAATGTTGGAGTTTTCCTTTAAGTGCACTTTGGCTTTGTAGGACGGTATGGGAATGGCTTGTAAGGAGAGATCATTATGAGTACCGTAAATTCTAATTTCAGCCCTTTGAAGATGAATGGTGAGGTGGTGCTGTGGTCAGTTGTACAGTTCCCAAATGGTGGGACAGCAGTAGTTCTAGAGAGCTGGTTCGACCTATTCTATTATTATTAGTCTATTATGTATAGTGTATCGTGCGGCTACCGTTCTACAGTGACCAGCATTACCAACGTTTCCTCGTACCAGCTAGTGTGCTTATCCAGGCTGGGCTGCTTACCCTGGCGCTTTCACCCGAGGAGCCCTAGACGAGGACCGTGTGGATATGTACACTGGATAACCTACACCGACGACTACAGACAGAAATAAGGCTGGATTATATTAGTTTAGGACGGTATGGGAATGGCTTGTAAGGAGAGATCATTATGAGTACCGTAAATTCTCATTTCAGCCCTTTGAAGATGAATGGTGAGGTGGTGCTGTAATCAGTTGTACAGTTCCCAAATGGTGGGACAGCAGTAGTTCTAGGGAGCTGGTTTAATGCTAAAGACCAGACTGTGTTATGGCCCCCTAAACACATAAAGCTCACAAAAGCCCTTCGAGATGGACTGCAACCAGATGATAAATGGATCACCTATAAGGATGTACGTGAGCTTACTACGTGTGGTGAGTATTTCGTGCAACACATACACAAAAAGTGAGGACGCAAATTGTGACGATGCACATATGATAAGAGGTACATATATTTTTTCGTTAAACACTGGACTGCAGATATGTTAATTGTCATTTTCTCTCTGCTCTTTCCAGAGACCCATGATGAGGCCAAAAAACGAGAGACCAAGTACACCTCAACTATGTGTCCAACCTCTGAAATTGAATCTGAGGACGAAGGAGATCTCCGCCAAAAAAGAAGATCCAGGTACAGTGTTCACTTTGTTAAAGGGACAACTCTCCCTAGGGTGTTGTAAATAATGGCACTGCTGTTGTAGTTGCAAGTAGTGCTAAAAGGATAACACACAGTGGCCTGAGGGCCTATGTATTCAGACTTTAGCCTTGACTAATAAACGTAGTATCATAACTACATTTATTTATATGTGTGTATATATATACTTTTTTTTAGGCCAAATCAGCAGTATGTGCACTCGGACTCTGACTCGAGTGGCGACGCCAAAAGAAAACGTTTTGCCAAAGCACATGATGTGGGTTTCCCAGGTATTGATGCAATGCATTTATTTTATATAGGCACTTTGGAAATGGCTACAGTTAATAATAATAATAAACAGTTAAACAAATTAGTCTGACCATGTACCGACAAATTGAGCATTTTAATTTGATTGGACTTCTGCATTTCTTGCAGTTATTCTATAGTTGGCCCAAAATATATACATTGTGAATAACATGCCAACTAAAATATGTTGTAGGACAGGCTCCAAAATCGAGCCGGTCTCGTAAGGCGCTAAGATACGTCAACCCTCCAGTTGTTGGCCAAGACCCTACAATGAATGGTATGTTGCTATGCATGTTAAAATGCCAACTAGATGACTGTTTAAACATGATTTGTAGCATCTTCAATTCTCACCCTGGCTTACCTTTTTTAGATTCTTTGGATGGTGGCAGGATCTACAGCTATTTAGATTTGTTGCAGACTCCTGATCCAAATAACAGTAAGTGAACCCATATCTGTGTTCTTGTGAGGAGATGGCTGGCAGGTCGCTGGCATCATGCATGCAACAGAATACATGTTTACAATGTGCATGCCAGCCCACTACAAAAATTCAAAGCCTTCACAACTTGCAAGCAATGTCACAATAAAAATGTGTAGTTGTACATAATGCTTTTATATTGAGCACAATTTCCACCATGTTTGAGTCGCAACTTATTTTACATTTCCCCTTTGTAGATCTGGTTACTAGCAACTACCGGCAATCGCTAACTCAACATAATGGTGAGTTATCAAGCAATCTCATAACATAATATTCTGGCATGTTTAAAATATCTGTATTGTCTCGCATTGTCTTTGATATTTTTATTAAAGTAGTATTTGGCAGTGCACGTGAAATCAGCTGAATGGAAATCAAACATTTTCTCACATGGGGGATTACAATAGCATCATTTGCTAATAACTTTGTGTATTTCCTACTGTGTTTCAGCCGAGATGCCAGGATTTGATATTGTTCAGTATCACCAGCAGCAGCAGGCCTCACATGTCCAGCAGCTGCAAGATCGACAAAGTGCAAGTAGTGGTATGATACTGTACTCTTTCAGTAACAGTGTTTTGAGAGACGGGGATACAACTCCTTACACCCCTTCCTGACATAGAGCGACGCGAGCGAGCGAGAAAAAGTGATTAAAATGTATTCGTTTCAATCAGACTATCCTGACCTGCCGCGAGCGACAGTGAACTGAGCAGCGATGTCGTTCACCCCTCAAATATTCGCTCGCTGTGTCTCTAGTTGAGCGATTACGCGGCCGAGTCCCGCCCCTAAACACTTTTTATTGGTTGAGAATCCAGGTAACACACACTCGGACACGCGCTGCGTCATATCAGGACAGTGTCGTGTGCGATTTCGTCTCCAGTTCGCTCGCTTGCTGCCTGTCAGGAACCGGTGTTAGTGATTGTGACATGTATGTTAATTTGACTGACAAGTCAGATTTTGTATTTTTAAATATAATGATTTGTTTCTACAGGGATGTCGGGATGCAGCTCGGGGCAATACTAGGATCCCCCTGGTCTCTCACAACATGCACAAAATGGTATGCCATTTTAGAGGGAACTACCACCAGTTTGATCCAATGCAGTCAAACTAGTGAAATATATAACTATGATTTTGTTTCTACAGCGATGTCAGGACACAGCTCAGGGCAATCTGGTGTTTCACAGCGTAGACAGATGGCCGGCGATGACGGGCAGCTTATGAAAGGCAAGTCTATTGGACATGGTGTAATTCCTCGTGTGATTTGCTGCTTATTTTTATTTCTCACTTAATGATTTTAACTCTTCTTCTGAAGACCTTACCATCCAGAAGATGAATTCAATGCTTGCTGAATTACTTGTCGTGGTGAAGGATCTATCCAGAGATGTGCAGTTCATCAAGACCGAGTTGGCTGAGGGCAACATATCTGGTGGGACCAGGGGACACGGGGTGGCCACCACAACCACTATGCTCCCCTTCCAGCTGCCAATCGCCAGTGAACAAGACTTCAATGAGGCAGAATCATTACTGATGGAGCAATCAGTCCGTCAAAAGATGGTAATTTATTGAACTGCATTCATTTATCAAATGTAGATCGTTTCAGTGTGGTCTTGTTCAGGGGAAAAATGTGTTTAGCACTTTCTAGTTCAAAACGTGTTAGAGCTTGTATATCTGCTATTTATGAAATGTTTTGAAATTGTTCAAATATACCGTTTACATATGGACAGGCGGGTTAATGTGGTTAAACCTAATGACTGGCATGGGCTGGAATATCAGTGCATGCATAAAGTGTGTGTATAAACAAGTTGGTTGCTCTGTGTTCATAAAATAAACGTTATGCTGTTTCTAACGCAGGGCCTTAATTTTCTTCTCTCTGATTTAGATTTCTCGCCTGGCTTTGGTAGGAGGCACCAATTCAGAGAACCTGATCAGACTGATGTTGAAAACTGCTATGACCAACGCCCTGGCCAGTGGGTTCAACTGGGCTGGAAAGAAAGACAAGCGTTGTTCAGAAAGCAAGAAGCCATTCAAGCACACCACACTACAAGGCTGCATGTTTGGTGAGCTTCCTCCCCTGCAAACTACTTCATAGGTTAAGTTTAGGTAGTGCGGTGGTGATGCTGGTGATGCTGGTGATTCAGAATATAATTATGCTGTTGCAAATGGAAATGGAAATGGTGAGCTTTAGAGGTGCATGGATACACATTGTATTGCGATTGCTTAATTCTCTTTCCTGTCCAGTCTAACTGGATGCTGACTGTAGCTTGTTACTGTAGACCTACAGAGTGAGTAATTGAGTGATTAAAAAAAATCGCACTCGTGTGAAGTGAGGGCCGGGTGCTCTTATCATCGTACATCATCTCACCCACCTCTCTTCCTCCCTTTTTTATTTTTGTGTCTATCAGCTGCTGCTCGACAGTTTGACCCCAAGCTGACCGACCAGGACTACAGCGAAACTGTCAAGAAGTGGCTTCGTTATGCGCCAGACCGGGAGGGAGGCATCTCAAGGAACCGAAGTGACCCAAACTTAAGTCAAGCGAACCAGAGTCAAACTTAGGGTACACCAGCACAGCACAGCACACCACACACTGTTTCCCTGGTTCATACAGTACAAGGAATTACCCTGGCATCTACTTGAATGACTTATGCTGCTTCAGCCTGTTCTTGGAACCGAAGTGACCCAAACTTAATTGTCAAGCGAACCAGAGTCAAACTTAGGGTACCCCAGCACAGCACAGCTACCCCAGCACAGCACAGCACACACTGTTTCCCTGGTTCATACAGTACAAGGAATTACCCTGATGGACACTGTTCTTCCATGGACGGCATCTACTTGAATATGCTGCTTCAGCCTGTTCTTGGAACCGAAGTGACCCAAACTTAATTGTCAAGCGAACCAGAGTCAAACTTGGGGTACCCCAGCACACTGTTTCCCTGGTTCATACAGTACAATGAATTACCCTGGACACTGTTCTTCCATGGACGGCATCTACTTGAATGACTTATGCTTCAGCCTGTTCTTGCAGTGTTTATTTTTTTTATTTTTAATTTTAACCTTTATTTACCCAGGGTAGGTTCGCTGAGCACAGATGCTCTTTTTCAGCTACGCCCTGCTTCACATTCACAGAGTTCCATTCACACCTGGGAGCTGCCCAGGCCTAACAAAATTAATAGTTGGTTTCAGGTTGCCGACCGACCCTGCCGATTTAGGTGCAACCCAATATATTTTATGAGTTTTTAGAAAAAAAAAAAAAAAAAAATAATAATAAAGTTTCATAGAAATCTTAGTCAAACATTTAGTATTATGGATATTAAACATGCTGGCAGAGTACATGCATCCATGTTGTTGTGAACATTTTAATTAAATAAAGAAATTCCCTATCCATAGTCGCCGTGGGAAAGAATAAAATAAAAAAATAAAATAAAATAAATTCCCTACCTACCCATGGCCAAACTGACAACCAACCTGAAACCAACTATTAATTTTGTTAGGCCCCAGTACAACCACAGTCTGACACTGTTGGCCACTGAGCAACTCCACTGGAGCAGTTGGGGGTTTAGTGCCTTGCTCAAGGGCACTTCAGCAGTTGGTGTTAAGGGTATGGGAGAGAGTTATATGGGAGAGAGTTATAGAAACATTAGGGGTGTAACGGTACACAAAATCCACGGTTCGGTACGTACCTCGGTTTTGAAGACACGGTTCGGTATTATTTTCGGTACAGTGGGGGGGGGGGGGGGGGGGGGGGGGGTAATCCAAAAAAAATTGCTTTTCATTTATCTATTTATTTAACTGTATTAAACAATATAAAACAAATTGGCCATAATTGACTGAGCAAACTAATGCTTACTGCTGTAACCTACTACTAACACTTAAGTAAATCTGAAGATTATTATATAGCAGATGCCTTGGAGGATAAGTCGTGGACAACTGTAGATCATCTAAGCTCCACTGTGTTTAAATTCAAATCCTATGCCATTGTTTATATTTAACCCTTGTGTCTGAAAACTAAAATATTATACTCTTATTAGGGGACTAAATTGAAAAACTCCATAAAAAGATTATGTTGAAATAATGTCCCACTTTCTTTTCCATAAATATTTTATTCAACTTCAGCCCTGATCATAACCATTTTTTATATTATTTTTGTAATGAAATACTCCCACTTTTCTGAAAAGAGTTGTTAAATATGACAAAAAAAAGAATATGTGGTGGTTATGATCGGGCTGAAGTGGAATAAACAATTTATGAAGAGTAAAAAAAAAAATACAAGATAATTAAAAGATTATGCCACATATTATGTTGGCTCATCACTGCAAAGTTATCAAACAAATACGAATCTGATCAGACACAAGGGTTAAGTTGTTGTTCCCTTTCTAATTTCCTCAAACATCTAGTCTAGTTAATGTTAATGTGTCTAGTTATTTGACAATTGATGCTTTTTGTTGGACAGTAGTGAGCTCATACTTTGAGCTCATAAGTTTATAGTTAAAATGATTGCAATCTTGTCTTCGTTGTGCATGAATGCGTGTGCTCACCACACACAATATGTGTGTCACTATTCTGGCAGTGGCTATATTGTTAATGAAAGCCTGTTTGTTTTTTGTAAAAAGTTTTAGTCACTAAGTTCTGATACCCTAGAAAAAAAAAATTTCATATTAAAGCCATGTTGTCATTTTTGTTCACACATTTTTGGAAATATGGTCATATAAGAATTGTATTATTATTTATTTAACAATAGTGTGTTTAACAGCAGGAAAAAAACATGTAATGTTATGATGTATACATATCAGCAGCAATATTTTAATGTAAAATGTACATTAATCAGTATTGATTCCTTAACTTTACAAGTTACAAGTAGATGTACAAGTTACAAATGTACAAGTAGAGTACCATTTAGATTATGGTTGAATAAACATTGATGTCTAACATTGATTCAATATAAAATCAACTAAAATGTGCATGTAGATTACCATTTAGATTATGGTTGAATAAACATTGATGTCTAACATTGATTCAATATAAAATCAACTAAAATGTGCATGTATATTACCATTTAGATGATGGTTGAATCAACATTGATATAGTATCAGCTATGGTTGACACCTAACGTTGATTCAACGTTAGGGTCATAGACAACGATCTATATAATTTAGATGTCAGGCTTCAACATAGATTCAATATTTCTGCTGAACCCTATTTCAACGTTGATTCACTCATTTTTTGCTATCTGGGTCATTACCCCAATCAATCAGATTATATTTCTTTAAACTTGCCTGCTCGCAGTAGGTTTATGGAATGGATAATCAAATGAGATCTTGCTAGCGAAAATAATTAGTTAAACTGTTATACGGAATAAGGACACGGCTCTCTTACCCATTGATTGATGTATGGTGGATCTTTTACTTATCTACACTGTGGTGTAACGGTGTCTGTTTTTGACTTTCACACAGGCGGCCCGGGTTCGAATCCCACTTCTCCTAGTCTTTTCCTTCTTTTTTCAATGTAGGAATAATTCAATTTGGTGCACGTTGAGAGCTATATAAAGAATGACATCCTCAATGCATGTAGATTTATAATATTTTAACTTAAAACTAGGCTACTTCTGCGTATAATCATTAATATTATATTCCAAAAAACACCGGTCGCCCGGTTGCCAGGATTGAGCACTACCGCTGCACCACTGTGCCAGATGGGATACATTCATTGTTTATACATTAATGAACGAGAGACCCGTGTTTAGAATATTCTTTATTTTGAATGAAGTTTTATCTCTTTATTCTCATTCATTAATGTGACGTCAACGGCTCATTCAATTTCTCAAATCCGTCAAACAGCGCATCTCATCAGACATTTTAATCCCAGTTACAATATCACACAAGATCCACAATCCACGCATAGACACTTCAATTTTATGCTTGAATGAAACAAAATCCAGGCGCTCCTCTCCTTCCTCGCTCCTCATCCACAGCGGAGAATATGAAAGGAATCAGAGCCAAACGAGCGATAGGTTTCAATCATTAAGGATATCCCCGCGGGATTCACATTTGCAATGCTGCGCGTTGTTAAAATAACCACATAATGTGTACATCGCACAGAGCGAGCGCCACGGTATATAACGTGCATTATTTAGGACAAAGTGAATTTAGTATCAGCATTTTGGGTCTATTTTACATTTCAAAAGCCCCCTCTGGAAGAATGGAGCACAAAAACGTAATTCAGAATGGTATAATGCAGATCCTAGACTGTGGGAATAATTTCAGGAAACGCGCTGTCACTTTTTTGCGGGGGCGTGGCGATGGTTCATCCGGCTAACTTGAACTTAAACCCTGCTCTCGACCAGGCTCAAACTGTTTGATCTGTTGTCATGGTGATTTAGACAATCCAGCTTCGGGGAATGGGAAAGTCCGGCTTAAGTCAGACTTGACCGAAAGTTATCCGGCTAACTCAGTTATCCAGGTACGGGGAACGGGGCCCAGGGGGACTGTTGTATTGCCCCGAGCTGCATCCCGACATCCCTGTAGAAACAAATCATTATATTTAAAAATAAATACAAAATCTGACTTGTCAGTCAAACTAACATACATGTCATAATCACTAACACCGGTTCCTGACAGGCAGCAAGCGTGCGAACTGGAGACGAAATCGCACACGACACTGTCCTGATATGACGCAGCGCGTGTCCGAGTGTGTGTTACCTGGATTCTCGACCAATAAAAAGTGTTTAGGGGCGGGACTCGGCCGCGTAATCGCTCAACTAGAGACACAGCGAGCGAATATTTGAGGGGTGAACGACATCGCTGATCAGTTCACTGTCGCTCGCGGCAGGTCAGGATAGTCTGATTGAAACAAATACATTTTAATCATTTTTTCTCGCTCGCTCGCGTCGCTCTATGTCAGGAAGGGGTGTAAGGAGTTGTATCCCCGTCTCTCAAAACACTGTTACTGAAAGAGTACAGTATCATACCACCAGCTGCTGGACATGTGAGGCCTGCTGGAGCTGGTGGTACTGTACAATATCAAATCCTGGCATCTCGGCTGAAACACAGTAGGAAATACACAACGTTATTAGCAAATGACGCTATTGTAATCCCCCATGTGAGAAAATGTTTGATTTCCATTCAGCTGATTTCACGTGCACTGCCAAATACTACTTTAATAAAAATCTCAAAGACAATGCGAGACAATACAGATATTTTAAACATGCCAGAATACTATGTTATGAGACTGCTTGATAACTCACCATTATGTTGAGTTAGCGATTGCCGGTAGTTGCTAGTAACCAGATCTACAAAGGGGAAATGTAAAATAAGTTGCGACTCAAACATGGTGGAAATTGTGCTCAATATAAAAGCATTATGTACAACTACACATTTTTATTGTGACATTGCTTGCAAGTTGTGAAGGCTTTGAATTTTTGTAGTGGGCTGGCATGCATACATTGTAAACATGTATTCTGTTGCATGCATGATGCCAGCGACCTGCCAGCAAGCTCCTCACAAGAACACAGATATGGGTTCACTTACTGTTATTTGGATCAGGAGTCTGCAACGAATCTAAATAGCTGTAGATCATGCCACCATCCAAAGAATCTAAAAAAGGTAAGCCAGGGTGAGAATTGAAGATGCTACAAATCATGTTTAAACAGTCATCTAGTTGGCATTTTAACATTCATAGCAACATACCATTCATTGTAGGCTCTTGACCTAGTGGCCACACAACTGGAGGCTTGCCGGATCTTAGCGCCTTACGAGACCGGCTCGATTTTGGAGTCTGTCCTACAACATATTTTAGTTGGCATGTTATTCACAATGTATATATTTTGGGCCAACTATAGAATAATAGTAACTAAACTATAGAATAATAACTATAGACAAATGCTCAATTTGTCGGTACATGGTCAGACTAATTTGTTTAACTATTATTATTATTATTATTATTATTATTATTATTATTATTATTATTATTATTATTATTATTATTATTATTATTATTATTATTATTATTATTATTATTATTATTATTATTATTATTATTATTATTATTATTATTATTATTATTATTATTATTATTATTATTATTATTATTATTATTATTATTATTATTATTATTATTATTATTATTATTATTATTATTATTATTATTATTAACTGTAGCAGTGATCATTTCCAAAGTGCCTATATAAAATAAATGCATTGCATCAATACCTGGGAAACCCACATCAGGTGCTTTGGCAAAACATTTTCTTTTGGCGTCGCCACTCGAGTGGTCATCAGAGTCCGAGTGCACATACTGCTGATTTGGCCTAAAAAAAATTATATATATATACACACATGTAATAAATGTAGTTATGATACTACGTTTATTAGTCAAGGCTAAAGTCTGAATACATAGGCCCTCAGGCCACTGTGTGTTATCCTTTTAGCACTACTTGCAACTACAACAGCAGTGCAATTATTTACAACACCCTAGGGAGAGTTGTCCCTTTAACAAAGTGAACACTGTACCTGGATCTTCTTTTCTGGCGGAGATCTCCTTCGTCCTCAGATTCAATTTCAGAGGTTGGACACATAGTTAAGGTGTACTTGGTCTCTAGTATTTTGGCCTCATCATGGGTCTCTGGAAAGAGCAGAGAGAAAATGACAATTAACATATCTGCAGTCCAGTGTTTAACGAAAAAATATATATAACACCTCTTATCATATGTGCATCGTCACAATTTGCGTCCTCACCTTTTGTGTATGTGTTGCACGAATTACTCACCACACGTAGTAAGCTCACGTACATCCTTATAGGTGATCCATTTATCATCTGGTTGCAGTCCATCTCGAAGGGCTTTTGTGAGCTTTATGTGTTTAGGGGGCCATAACATAGTCTGGTCTTTGGCATTAAACCAGCTCTCTAGAACTACTGCTGTCCCACCATTTGGGAACTGTACAACTGACCACAGCACCACCTCACCATTCATCTTCAAAGGGCTGAAATGAGAATTTACGGTACTCATAATGATCTCTCCTTACAAGCCATTCCCATACCGTCCTACAAAGCCAAAGTGCACTACACACATTGCATTTTTGAAGCATTTAAAGGAAAACTCCAACATTTTGTGAAATTAGCTTATTTGACATCTTCCCTGGAGTTATAAGAAGATACATACCTTTTTCGTCTCTCTGCATGCATTGGGCTTAGGGAACGCCTGGACCGTTAGCCTAGCTTAACTTCATCACTGGAAGTGGGGCAGACATCTAACCTAGTTCACTACAGTCAGGAAATATACTCCAAATACAATCAAAATACAACTCCCAAACGTTCCCGTAAACATGTTGTGACCTGTGTATTTACCACGTCTCCCAGTCACACAAGTCACACAAGTCTCCCAGTCACACAAGTCTCCAAGTCACACAAGTCTCCAAGTCACACAAGTCACACAAGTCACACAAGTCCAAGTCTCCAAGTCACACGAGTCACACAAGTCTCCAAGTCACATGAGTCACACAAGTCTCCAAGTCACACAAGTCTCCAAGTCTCCAAGTCACACAAGTCTCCAAGTCACACAAGTCACACAAGTCCAAGTCACACGAGTCACACAAGTCTCCAAGTCACATGAGTCACACAAGTCTCCAAGTCACACAAGTCACACAAGTCTCCCAGTCACACAAGTCTCCCAGTCACACAAGTCTCCAAGTCACACGAGTCACACGAGTCTCCAAGTCACACAAGTCTCCAAGTCACACAAGTCACACAAGTCACACAAGTCCAAGTCACACAAGTCACACAAGTCACACAAGTCTCCAAGTCACACAAGTCACACAAGTCTCCAAGTCACACAAGTCTCCAAGTCACACAAGTCACACAAGTCTCCAAGTCACACAAGTCACACAAGTCTCCAAGTCACACAAGTCACACAAGTCACACAAGTCTCCAAGTCACACAAGTCACATGAGTCTCCAAGTCACACAAGTCTCCCAGTCACACGAGACTCATGTGACTGGGAGACTCGTGTGACTTGTGTGACTGGGAGACGTGGTAAACACACAGGTCACAACATGTTTACAGGAATGTTTGGGAGTTGTATTTGGAGTATATTTCCTGACTGTAGTGAACTAGGCTAGATGTCTGCCCCACTTCCAATGATGAAGTTAAGCTAGGCTAACGGTCCAGGCGTTCCCTAAGCCCAAAGCATGCAGAGAGACAAAAAAGGTATGTATCTTCTTGTCCAACTCCAGGGAAGATGTTAAATAAGCTAATTTCACAAAATGTTGGAGTTTTCCTTTAAGCGTTTCAATTGGCCAGCCAAACATGTTATCTGTGTACATGTAATATTGTACTAATTGTGTATTTATTAATGAGGTAAGTTATTCCCCGAAATCCAACGTTAGAGTCAGTGTGTCAATATAGTTACTGCACTTTAGCTTTGTAGGGCAGTATGGTTATGCTGTTAAATGAAGTAGTGGTATTGCAATGGCACCATCTCCGTCTGGAGAGAGAAGACATTTACGCTTGATATAGCCAAGTTTACCTATCCCTATATCTTCTTGCAAGCCACTGACCTTGTATGTACCAATGTATGATGATTCACAGGGATACATGTAGTATGGCTGTTTGTGTCTGTACTTTCTGTAAATTATATATACCTCTTCCTCTGATTTAAGAATATTCTCTACTAATGCAAATCCATCTCCAACCTCAATACAATTGTCTCCTTTCTTTGTGGACAAAGTAAACCGATGAGTGGAGACCTTCCTGTACTGTTGTGAAGAAGTAAACTGTGGGGGGACAGGCCCATCAGTGTGAATATTACGCAAAATTGGATCATCTGTGGGACATGGGGATCCAACATGTGGAATTTCAGACAACCTTTTCACTACCTGTTGTAGAGGCTGATGTGGCTTGCGTAGAAGATGCTTAATTTGTCCAAGATAGTTCTCAAAAGGGAATCCTGAGATATTATCTAGAGTGCCAAACTTCCTGTATTCCTCAGCCAAATGAATAAGCTGGTGTACATTGTACACAATTTCATCTTTTCCATACACTGTCCCAAAGTGTTCAACAAAAGAAACCATCAACTTGTGCGCAAAGGCCAACATTTCCTCAGAAATACTAGGGGACAGCAACAAGTACATTCCAACAGAAAACAACATGAAGTTGTCATACAGCTCACTGGGGAGGGAATCCTTCAAAACAACAGGACCCCAATACAACATGAAGGATCGCAACTCAGTCGCTTTCCAGCGATCTAACTCTGACAGTTCCCTTGGTTTACGGTTAAATTCACAAGGCATGTAGGAACGTAGCTTTAGCAGTTTACCTGAAATGGCTTGTACAGTTTTGGAAGGGACCCTTGTTGCCAAATTCTTCCCCTTTAACCATATATTAAGCAGTTTCCTTGTAACTCCGAGACAACAGAGATGCATGTAATCAGTTGGAAACATAGAAACCATCTTAACTAAACCTGTTAAAGGGCTCGTCCCATTGTGATGTGCCTCATCAACCATGTCTGAGAAACTGGAGTCTGTCCTAAGTCTGACTTTTGTTTCAGGATATGTCATTTTATTTCTCCATACACCCTCCTGAAAACACTTGTCACAACCAGAATAGCCATTAAATGCCTTGGTCTGCTTAATATAAGCTCTAGCCGGGGCATCACAAATGAAAGAAGAAATCTGTACATCAAATTGCTTGTCATTATAAATAATGCCATTAGACAGTACATTCTGAAGATCTTTGACAAACTGCTCTAGGTACTCAAAAACACTATTTGGCTTGCTTAGACCACAAAAAATGCCAACAACAAATGAGGACTTTGTGTAGTCACATTTGAGACTTCCAAGTATGGGCCAAAACTGAAGTTTAGAACTTTTGAATAAAGGTAAACCATCTATATTAAACTGTAAATTAAGAGTTGTCAGAGTTGCCGGTAAAATCAAACATGCCAACCGTGAAAGCACGCCTTTGACTAAACCAAAATGATAGTATTCTCCCCCTTCAATCTTAGTGGTAGGCACATGTTTTTGTGTTCCTAGCAATGTTCTTCCATCTTTAGGAAGGGTGGGGTGAAACATCTTCAAAATGGACAGCAAAGATGATAGTGCAACCAGAGAGACTGAATAGGATGTTGCCCAATATTTTAAACTTGTCATGAGGAAATCTTCATTATGCTCATCACTGTCAAAGACATGTTGAGGTTCAATTTCATCATCCCCAGCTATACTTTCAAAATGTGCATTTGACTCACCTGGTGAGTCAATATTTTCACTTTGATCACTGATAGTTAGTGGTCTGTTTAGTGGCAAGTCTGAAGTTGATAAATCTAGTGGCAAGTCTGATCTAGTTGTTAAATCTAGTGGCAAGTCTGTCTTTGGTAAATCTAGCAGGCACTCAGTAGAGGCTGTGACAGGATCTGTGTTCTCTAAAGAGTGATGGTTTGTCCTTGAATTAGCAGCAACAATTAACTTATAATCAGTGAGGATAGCCTGCTCTGTCTCTCTCAGTAATTTGTTGACTCTACGTCTTTTAGCCCGAGAATAAGATGACATAGTGATGAGGTGCTGTAGTCAATGTAACGGTACATAAATTGTGCTATTTACTTGGCTAGAACAGGTCTTTGCTTCAATTGCTGAAACGCGCGGCTTCTTGAAACTGGTACGTGATTCTGGAAAAAGAAAGAAAAAAGGGGGGAGGGTCCTGATTAATGTGCTGCATTGCAATGTGCAGGGTGAAACGCTTGCATAATTCTACATTTTGATCAATATCAAGGGAGTCCATTATTATATTATTGTTATATTGTTCATTAGAAAATACCATGCATATAACCAAACGTCTAACTATATAGTCAATGTAATGGTACATAAATTGTGGTATTTACTTGGCTAGAACAGGTCTTTGCTTCAATTGCTGCAACGTGCGGCTTCTTGAAACTGGTACGTGATTCTGGAAAAAGAAAGAAAAAAGGGGGGAGGGTCCTGATTAATGTGCTGCATTGCAATGTGCAGGGTGAAACGCTTGCATAATTCTACATTTTGATCAATATCAAGAGAGTTCATTATTATATTATTGTTATATTGTTCATTAGAAAATACCATGCATATAACAAATGTCTAACTATATACTATCTGTATGTCATGTATGTCCCTCCCTATGCCATAAATGTCATCATGTGTATGTCATAAATGTCACTATGAATTGAAAATGGGGGACCCTGATGTAAACGAGACAAAAACGACTTTCTCTGGTCTGCATCCCCTTAACAATTGTGTGTATTGAGCCATACTGTATCGTACCCCTTCTGCAATCTGTTAAATAAAGTTTTCATTCATTCATTCAACATTAGCAGGACCAGTGGCACGCCAAACAGCCTGCAAACTACCTGGCGTTCTATCGCCATGCTCTAAGACAAACTCTAACCTTAACCAACTTCGAAAGAGTGCCTAAGCTTAAAGGGGAGATGAAGCATATAGCGATATAAACATAGTCATAGCATCAAATTAGTATTTAGATAAGCCACAGAAAAAAATCACGTTATAAAAATAAGCAGTTTCTAAGAAAAAACGATTTGTTATGTGAAGCGATTTATCAACATGGGCGCCGCCATTTTGTTTGGTGACATCACCGTCGCGGGGCATTTAGCTAGCTGGCTACCTAGCCGCAGCCGGGATTCAAAGCCTAACCCAGCTCGCTAAATGCTGCATGTAGCTAGCAGAACTGTAAAATTAGTTTGAACAGCCAGGAGCAATACAAAAATAACCACGCGGTCCCGTTGTCTGGTAGGCAACGTTGCATTTACGGATCCACGTGTTTACTAGGCCAGCTAGCGCGTGCTTCCTTGACTACTTCCTGTTCACCCAATAAGCATGCTTTTGATTGGCTGAGTCGCACAACGTCATTCAGTACCAACGCACGCAATTGGAGCACGCAATTTCTGTTAGTTTGGCGCTAGAATAATTACATCGAAATAATAAATAACTGGTTATAGGTCTTAAACAACCGTACGATTCCACTTGCACACTCTCCAGAGTTATATTAAGTACACGCTAACGAATATTCATGAATATTTATCTTAGTTGACGTATATATATATATTTACCTACCAAACTGCAGCATGCACATGCACAACGCCATCAAGAGTACACCGGTCACACTCACAATAACGTTATTTTTCACTGAACGCAGTTAAGATAAAAGTAATATAGCCAAAACTTACTGTAAAGCACTCAGTAGAATCAAATCCGGGGGATGTCGACGTTGCTGTTCTGTTGCCAGTTCACAATGAGAGAGCACTGCATAGAGCAGGGAGGGGCAACTGGCGGCCCGCGGGCCGCATGCGGCCCTCACCGACGTTCCATGCGGCCCCAGGCCAATATTAAAAAAAATAAAAAATAAAAAATTATATATATATTTTTTTTTTTTTTTTTTTTTTTTGTATTGTATTCGACTAAGAAGAGTTGACAGTCGACTATGGCTCCTTTCGATCGATTAGTCGACTATTTGACTAATAGGGGTCAGCCCTAGTGTGGACATATGAAACGCTGTTGAAAGTGCCGTGCAGCAATATGGGGGTTTTGATAAACTGTCGGCTGTTGTTACCGATGGAGCACCGGCAATGAAAGGAAAACGCACAGGATTCGCCGGGCTTCTAAGGCAGAGTGGCGTTGAGTGTCCAATGCTGCACTGCATTATACATCAGGTAAGTTCGCTAACATAATTTCCATCTATTGTGGGTCACTAATAATGACCAATGCGAGTCGAGTGTAGTAAAATTATATGCAAGAGTCGTTAAATCGTTTTTCTTTTTTTTTATCTGATATAGGAGGCTCTCTGTGCCAAGAAGCTTGACTACTACAGCCATGTTATGGATTTGGTTACCAAGGTTACCAATCTAATTCGTGGAGGCAACAGGTCACTAAACCATAGAAAGTTTGTCTCCTTTTTGGAAGAGATGGACACTGATTATGGCGACTTGCAGCTACACACAGAAATCCGATGGCTGAGCTGTCGGAAAGTACAGGAGCGACATTGAAACACTGCAAATGCAATTCAATGATCGGTTTGAAGATTTCAACGGCATGCAGTCACGGATAGCGCTGTTTGCCGGCCCCCTCACCGCTACGGTGTCAGAGCAGCCCCCACCGTTGCAGCTTGAACCGTGCGAGCTACAGTCGGATCCTTTTTTTCAAGCATAGAGAAATGAGAGGGGAATTTTGTTTTGGAAACTGCTACCTGAGCCCCGCTTCCCACTCCTCAGGGACTTTGCCCTCTCTATGGCCAGTATGTTTGCGAGCACATACATATGTGAGAGCAATTTCTCAAACATGAAGAACATCAAGTCAAAGGAGAGAAACAGGCTGTTGGATGAAACATTATTTCATCTGATGCAGATTGCATGCACAAACATTGAAGTTGACATTCCTGCTATTGTGCGCCAACAAGAGAGACCACAAGTGTCTCATTAAAGACAGGGGGGGAGGAGATGATGAAGAGGTGTAGAGGGGGGGGGAAGGAGATGATGAAGAGGTGTAGAGAGGGGGGAAGAGATGATGAAGAGGTGTAGAGAGGGGGGGAGATGATGGAATGTAGAGGTGTAGAGAGGGGACCATTATTATTATTATTATTATTATTATTATTATTATTATTATTATTATTATTATTATTATTATTATTATTATTATTATTATTATTATTATTATTATTATTATTATTATTATTATTATTATTATTATTATTATTATTATTATTATTATTATTATTATTATTATTATTATTATTATAACCATTATTGACCCACTGTGGGGCGAGGGTGAATGTCATGCCAGTTTGATAAAGGGTCAATGGGAGGCATGTAGTATTGCACTTTACTTTACTTGCACTTTACTTGTTTACTTTTGTAGTGTTCAGATAACACTAATAACACAAACACAAAGCAGCATTCCTGCTGCATTTCACTACAACAGTAAATCAAAAGTGCAATAATAAATTATTTTGTTAAATGTATACACTTTTATCCTGCTACTAAACAAAACATCCCTGAGTGCTTCATATCCATAACATGCATTTCAGTGTTATAATGTTTTGTTTAGTAGCAGGATAAAAGTTTATACATTTAACAAAATCATTTATTATTGCACTTTTGATTTACTGTTGTAGTGAAATGCAGCAGGAATGCTGCTTTGTGTTTGTTGAGCAGTGGGCTTTAAGTTCATACATTTATTTTATTAGAAGCCTTAATTATAATTGATCATTTTTGTATATATTTAGGGTTACACAGCAATAATTTTTAATTCAGCTGTTTATAAATTCATAAAGTTGAAATTGCATTACTAAATGCATTTGAAATGGAATAAAAACAAAGTTACAACAAATTATAATTGTTTATATACCTTGTGACTATTAGGGCTATTTGAGTGATGGGGTACTACTGGCGGGACTGCCGATAAACAATGCGGCCCCCCAGATTGATTGTGGACATTTTGTGGCCCTCACCATATACAAAGTTGCCCACCCCTGGTTTATAGTGTATTTTTAGCCACCTTATAGCATTTGTACATTTGTATGATAGACTGTAATGCTCCCGGGAGGTTTGTCTGGACGTTTTAGTAATGCTTTAGTTTTCACAAAGAAAACATATTTCTAAAAGTCCGAAAATGGCCGGGATTAGCATTGAGCTAGCTATCTTTGCAGATGCATAATTACTGTATTTATTTAGCGAATGATATATTTTCAAGTGGCCACATGTGATGTATTTAGCTTATTCATAACTGGGCCTTATTCGATATATAATATATCTAATTGTATTGCCCCAGATCGGACAAAATAGGCAGATGGATGTGCGGTTTCAAGTCTGATGTGCGGTTCAAGACGCTGAGGGAGTAGTACCAAGCTAGCGCTGAGATCCAGGCTGTCCAGGCTATTTCCAGGCTGCCTCTGCCTACGTCATGCATCCATATACGGCAGAGGACATGGAGGAAGAAAAGGCTCTAGGAAGAAAATGGGGTAAGTTTGAAGAAACATTTCAACGCACACATTAAATTATTTTATGAATTAATATGTAATATGTAAACAAATATATATAATAATTCATCTCACTAATTCATTCATAACTTTCGAACAATAGATGCATTTTGTCAGCTGTTCTAAATTGCCAACAAGATTGTCATTTTCCTCATATCAAGTAAGGAAAGTGCTTGAAAATTCATTTTTATCTTCCAAGTTCAATTTCAACAAGTTCAATTTCAAGTTCATAATAATAATAATAATAATAATAATAATAATAATAATAATAATAATAATAATAATAATAATAATAATAATAATAATAATAATAATAATAATAATGATTATTAAATCATACACATATTTTATATCATTGGAAAGCCCTAGTTGTTAGCTTCAAAATGGTACCAAATATGAGGTACTTTGAAATACCCACTAACTAAATAATCCATCACAAACCCATGAAGGTCAAGCTCAGAATATGGTCATTATGGGCCCGTAGGAGTAAAAGGGACAACAGTCTGGAAAATATTGATTTATGACCAGTTGTCATTTCGGGACCTGTACCGGTCCCGTCGGGTGGAAGAGGTTAAGGGGTTTGGCAGTCAAGTTAATTAAGGGGTTTGGTGGTCAAGTTAGTTAAGTGGTTTCCCCCGGTCTGAGGAAAGGAGAGAGAGAGAGAGAGAGAGAGAGAGAGAGAGAGAGAGAGAGAGAGAGAGAGAGAGAGAGAGAGAGAGAGAGAGAGAGAGAGAGAGAGAGAGAGAGAGAGAGAGAGAGAGATGGGGGGGAGGTAGAGTTAGGTGAATGAATGAATGAATGAATGGTGAATGAATGAATGAATGAATGAATGAATGAATGAATGAATGAATGAATGAATGAATGAATGAATGAATGAATGAATGAATGAATGAAAATGTTTATTTAAAATGGACACCACAGCCACATTGGACCAGCCACAGTGGACAGACCAGATGCGCTGTTTTGCGTGTTTATAGCACAAGTGCTAGTTTTCAACACCAGTCCATTGAGGCTTTTCTAAAAGATATAATAAAATCAACAGTAAAATACAGAATTAAAATCACGAATCAGAACAAATAGTTATCAGAGCAAGAGTCCGTGATCAAAAGAACAAGACCAGTCCGCGTCTACATGTGTGAGAAGTTACTGCTGCGTTGATTTCAGCCACACCTTGAGTCCTCTGCTGAAGTCGTTGGCATTGGACTCCAGGTGAACTATCTCTAGGGACTGTAGTAAACAAGGGTAAACAACCAGGAAGTCCCTGGAAAAATCAATATCCCCCCCCCCCACACACACACACACACACACACACACACACACACACACACACACACACACACGCCTGCACACACACACACACACGCGCGCGCGCGCGCGACACGGCACACAGCCTTGCACAATAACAGTGACTCACGCTTCCAGTAACACACACACAGACAGCTCTGAGTCAAAGAGCAGACAGACAGCTGCCATGTGCTTCTGACCGTTTGATCTATTCACTGCACTTCAGCAGGGTGCCGGCAGTACACACACATGCACACACGCACGCACGCACACACGCACGCACGCACATACACACACACACACACACACACACACACCAGGGGCGTTTTTAGGGTTAGAAAACATTGGGGGCTTCAGCCCGGGGGGGTGGAGGGGGGCTTAGAGATGAATACTGAAGAACTCGAATCATTAGAGGTTCTCAAAGTGAGGTCCATGTCCATGAGAGGGATCTGGGCAGTTCCCATAGAAAATTCAAAGTTAACAGGACCAAATCATCAGTTTCTTATTTATTTATTTAACCTTTATTTTGCCAGATAAAACATTGATCTGGTCCAAGAGGCCCCAACAGGAGTACAAATATACATATATACACATATATATACATATATATATAATATATATACATATACTGTACATACATACACACATATACACCAATAACAAAATAAAAACAGTTAAGAATCATACACATAAGCAAATAAACAAACAAACAAACAAACATTATGCACAGCCTATGTACAAAAGAAATAAACAGTTCATCTCTAGTCTTTACAGTTTTCTTCAATTGCATAAACACTCAAATCAAAAGTATTACACAATTATCAAAACCTTACACTCAAGGAGCAAAACGTAGGCCCAGATTTGCACCCCTATAAGCACAATGTCAGCCTCACACTTTTTGCAAAACAATACACACAGTGATTTGCAAAACACTAAACACACTTCCATTACATTAGACACAGAATGTCAAATTACCACACATATGAGCCAATTGGTTAAACACAGCCATCAGATGCACAAACACACCATTGCTTAATTGTAGATACACCAATCAGGTTTAAGCACTATAAAAATGCAGCAGGTGAGTTCACCTGTCTTCAACCAAAATGGAAAGAGAGTGAAGTACTGTACACAGAGAACGTGAAAATATACAATACATTCACCAAACACTACACAAGACAACCAATGATGCAGACTGATGAAAATATACATTTTCTCCCATTTTCCCAAATCCGTCAACATGTCAACATGGAGAATCACAACAAAAAATGATCTTGCCAGATCCATAGGCAAAGAGATAATGTCTAGTATTTTCTGTACTCTATTTACATTTTTTCAAAATTGTTTTTGTTTTACTGTAATTTTAACCTGTACTGGATACAGTATTTTATGTTTGTCTGATATTTGCTGAGCTTACAGTGTTATGCACATAGTAGCATGAAAACTGGGACATGTTTTGTTGTGATTCTCCATGTTGAAATGTTGACTGATTTGGTTATATGGAGAGAACATTTATATTTTCATCAGTCTGCATCATTGATTTGGGTATATGGAGAGAAAATGTTTTTTTTAGCAGTCTGCATCATTGATTTGGGTATATGTAGATAAATAAATTATATTTTCATCAGTCTACTCTACAGCATTGGTCTTGTGTAGTGTTTGGTGAATTTATTGTATATTTGCACATTCTCTGCATACTTCACTTACAGTACTCTAATCACTGAGAAGTAGAATTGCTAAATGTGTTTTAGGTTAAGCACAGCAGTGTGTGTAACTGGTTCAAACAGAATTGAGTCATATGAAACGTGTGTTTCATATGGTAACAAAATGTAGTTTTTATAAATTAGTGTATGGTTTTGACAAGTGTTTAATTTAGCAAAGGATCTGAGGTGTTCTGATAATTGTGTGTGTGGTTGTGCTAATTGTGTGTTTTGAAACACCGGGCCCTGTTTTCAAAATCATGCTTAAGCAATCGAAAAAAAACTATTGTGTGTTTCATTATAATTATGTTTCAGTCTTCTCATAAAAGAAATATTCGATTTTTGGGTCTTTTCCTGCCTTTGGTCCGCTTTGCATTCACATCTCAAATGAACTGTAGCAGGGTTCACTTGCAAGAGTGAATGAGCTTTCACACCACCCCAAACCAACCGGACTATCCGAGGAAATGAACCAGGGTTCGATTAAAGCTTATTATAGTTTATCACAGTATCATGAGCATGTCTTTGTCAGTGGACACTGGACATGGGTATGGATGGCTCCAGGTGCTGCTGTGTTAAAGTGCACATCTTCAAGTCCACAAATCGGTGAATGAAAGAATGATAGGATCAAATGAAAACTACTTACTAAAAATGGATTAAAAGTACTAAAAACCAACAAAAAATACCAAACACTAACAAACATTCAGCACAGACAATGGGGATGCTGACATAAAAAAAAAAAAAAAAAAAAGTAAAAAAAAAAAAAAAAAAAAAAAATGTAAACAATTTTTTTATTTATTTTTTTTTAGGGTCCGGGGCTAGGAGAAAAACATCCGGGGCTAAAGCCCCGGAAGCCCAGGGCTAACGACGCCACTGACACACACACACACACACACACACACACACACACACACACACACACACACACACACACACACACACACACAATGGGCTGAGACAAAGAAGACACAACTCTCGTTTGCATACGTCTCTTACTTTCAAAGATGTCCTTTAGTGAAGAGACACACAAACGTGTCCCCGTCGGTCCGGTTCACCGCTAGCGTAGGTGCTCTCTGTGGAGGGGGGCACCTGAGTTATTCCCAGCCGCCGAGGCGGTGAGGTCATGTGATTTAGTCCAGGTGGAGAGGTCCGCCATTACAAATAAGGGGCTGGGGTGTGGAGGCGGAAAGAGCAGGGGAGTAAACTGCTGAGCCAATAACCCCTGAATGATGCCCCCCAATGTGTGTGTGTGGGTGTTGTCGTGCCTATGTTCCCATAGGATGGATGGATGGATGGTTCAGAGGCGAACCACTTTGGCCTGGGAGCCAGAGCTGAAGATGATGATGATGGTGGAAAGGGCCTGACACCACTCAACATAATGGCTGGCGGGGGGTTTTGACTGACACACACAGACACAGACACACACACACACACACAGACACACACACAGCACATAAAGAACCCTGGACCAACAACCGAATCAAATCAAATCAAATGTACTTGTACTGTAAGGCCCGACAACACACTTTAATGTCCCCATGGGCCGGACACGTCTTCTTTAAACAAGCCAAGAAGAAACATCACAATAAATCAAGAACAAACCAAAAACACCATAAAGTCAATTTTTTTTAAAAATGAATGCAACACTCCCAGACATACCCCACGCGAAGGTAAGGAAAAACTCACTAAAACCTAGCAATAGGAAAAAATGCACCACAGGCAATGTGGAGGAGAGAAACCTTAGATGGGACGTTCCCTTCTTAGATGTCGGTGACAGTAGTGTTGCTATAAAACAGGCGAAACAGTTGGTAAGCATGTACATATACGTGTAATGAAACACAAATAAGTACATGCAATAGCAACTGGGGTACATAAGAACATTTTGAAAGATTGAAAATAGAGCTGACGACGGATCCATTTGAGGTATTGGGGCGGCGTAGAGAGGATCGCATCCTCCCGGCCATCATCACGGGACGTCCACCACTCCGGTCATCACCACGAGACATCCACTCACAGGGAGACGGGCGTTAGACAGGTTAGAATAGAATAGAATAGACTTTTAATTGTCATTGCACAGTATACAACGAAATGTCAGGGGAGCTCCCACAGACCGTAGTACAATATATACATACATGAAACACATAACACTGTACATATAACAGAATATTTTAAATAATAAAGTGCATGATGAGTGGTAACATAGTGGTTTATCAAGTCCAGGTAAGTGCATGGTGCACGTGAGGGGACAGTCAATGAGCGTTTAACAGTCTGACTGCTTGGGGGAAAAAGCTGTTCATAAGTCTTGAACTCTTTGCATGTATGGACCAGTATCTCCTCCCTGAGGGAAGGAGCTGAAAGAGGTGATGTGCTGGGTGAGACTGGTCCTTGATAATACACTTGGAGCGGTGGAGGCAGCGGGAGGTGAAGACAGAGGTGATGTTTGGTAGAGGAGTCCCGACGATCCTGCCTGCCGCCTTCACCACCCTCTGTAGAGCCTCTTGCTCTGCCTTTGTGCAGCTGGAGAACTACACAGACACACCGTAGGTCAGCACACTCTCAACCGCACAATGGTAAAAGTTGACAAGGAGATTTCGTGGCAGGCCAGCCTTCTTCAGCTTCCTTAGGTAGTATAGGCGTTGCTGAGCTTTCCCGATCACTGAGGCGGTGTTGGTGCTCCAGGACAGGGTCTCACTCACACTGAGACCCAGGAACTTGAACTCAGTGACCTTCTCCACTACCTCGTTGTTGATGAGCAGAGGGGAGTGGTCAGGCCTTGATCTTCTGAAATCCACTATGATCTCTCTTGTTTTCTTTATGTTGAGCGCCAGGTTGTTGTTGTCACACCAGGCTGTAAGGTCTTCCACCTCCCTCCTGTAGGCAGACTCATTGTTGTTTGTTATGAGACCCACAACTGTGGTATCGTCTGCAAACTTGATGATGTAATTGGAGGGGTAGGAGGGGGAACAGGTTGCCTGTTTGTGATGGGCAGACATAGCAATAGATACATGTAGTAAGCATATTATACTGTATGTGAATAGAATAGATACATGTAGTAAGCATATATGTGAATAGAATAGAAGTACTTAACCCAGCAATGAACTAGAACAGGCATGGTTTCAACTTTAGACCCTGTAGGTCGGACAGAAGACGGTATGAAGCTGATCCATGACCTCAATGGTGCACATAACCAATGTGGGGGTAGAACAGTCACTGCAATCTTGGCCATCACCCCGAGACATCCACACTCCCCACTGTCATTACTCCACCTACAGTATATAGACAGTTATGGAATTCTAGTCTAGTCGTGTCTAACAACAAATATCTTCTCAGATGGGCGTCCCTGAAACTAAATCTAATCCAACAGCAGCCTAATATGTTTCAACGACATATTAGGGGTGACAGTGGCTCAGGAGGTCAAGAGTGGTCGTCTGGTAATCCGGAGGTTCCCGGTTTGATTCCCGCTCCTCCCTGGGCAGCGTGTCGAAGTGTCCTTGATCAAGACACTTAACCTACTAACTGCTCCTGATGAGCAGGTCGGCACCTTGCATGATCGCCTCTGCCGTCTGTGTGTGAATGTGTGAGTGTACGGGTTTGGACTAAGTCTAGTCTAGTCATATTTAACAACAGATATCTTCTCAGATGGCCGTCTCCCTGAGACTAAATCGAATCCAATGGTGGCGTCTGCAGCCTAATATTTAGGGATGTTCGATATTGTTTTTTTTACCAATATCCGATATTGTCCAACTCTTAATTTCCGATACCGATATCAACCGATACCGATATATGCAGGGTTTCCCCCCCCAAAAAAACGGAATCATTTCAGGTAATTAACATTACATATCTCTTGTCGTGGAATTAACACAACATTATTCATACTTTTGACGATAAATAAAATAATAATTTGTTCTTACATGCTTGCCTGGGTAAATAAAGGTTAAATATATGTAAAAAAAAAAAAAAAAAAAAAAAATTAAACCGATACCGATCATTTCCATATGTTAATGCCAATATCGGCCGTGTTAACAGAATTCGACTATAGGGCGACAATAATGTGGTCAAGAGGCATGGGTTCTATCTTGAGCCTTAACTGGCGTTGTTCCTTTTTATTCACATGGAAAGCAGCAGTAACATACAGGTCTCCTCTCTCTGAGAGGCATGGGGGGGAGAGAACAAAGTGGGAGTATACCTTTGCTTTTATACTCGCCGCAATGTGGTGTACCTGGGTGGCTCCGCCTAGAGCGCCTGTGGTAATATTGCCTTGGAATTTCATAATTAATATGTGTGAATAAATTAGAGAACCATACTGCAAAAAGGAATGTGTGCCCTTTCAACAGTAGAGGGTGTTTTAAGTGATACTGGTGTTACAGAGATAGTCAATAAACCCCCACTGACAAATGTACTCAGAACAAAGAGACAAAAGTCACACCTACTGTGACCAGATTACCGCAGAGCACAGCTGGTCTAACCAGAGACCTCATACTGGCTCTGACATTATAAGACAGGACAATCTATTAATCAACTGTTTAGTATCAAAAGGTCTCATATGATGTCTGGTATCAGTCTTGGAAAGCACTGACTGTACTTGGATGATATTAGACATCTATAGCCATATAGAAGGAATGTTAAAGTTATATATTATTCAGTTAAGAGGAGATTTCTGTTGGGACAGACCCTTCAGGAAGACAATGACGGGGGCCACTAGCGGCCCCTCTGGGTATTGAGTCAAGATCCACACAGGAGATCAAAGGGGGGGGCAGCCGGCCTCCCCCAGAGAAACCCAGAGGTGGGGGCAACCACATGATTGGATCAACTGTAATTTGATCAACTGCTATTTTGGCTAGACATGATAGGATATAAGGAAGAGACAAATTGTAATTCGGGAGCTCTCAGGCCGGACCCAACCACAGGGGGTCTGGGGGCTCCACCGCTTCGTCCACCCAGAGACTACTGTGAGCTGATGCATTTTATGTGAGTAAATCATGGGAAAACACCATTTGTTGTTTAAAGTTTAGTGTAAATCCTTAATATCTGAAACCAGATTTACTCATGTATAAATGTGTACAGCATAGTCAATGTATGTTCAAATTATGTTAACCAAGTGACTGTTTGATGTGCAGTATTTAAGTTTGAGATGCAAACCTGATTGTTGATTCCTGTACACAGCAGCCATGTTGATGTTTTCTGATAAATCCTTTGTTCTATTCACCTTGGACTCCTGGCTCTGATCAAATAAATCAGCTGAGTTGAACTACAATTCTGGTTTGTCTGGCCTACACGTTTTATTCCTCATCTGCTAAAATCTGATGAGGAGACCAACAATTCTATCAGTATGAATCTTTCCTCCTCCTTCCAGATAGTCAATCTCATTGTATTGTGCTACAATAACCTCAAATTATTGTAGAAAGTCTGTGGGAATTTACTACAGAAATGGTGCCGTTCTTCCCTACCCTTTGTGTCTCCCCCTGAAAAGGTGCGGTAGGGTCTTGTCATAACAAATCTGGACCTTGCTGTGTGTTGGGGACACGGGGCAAAGAGCTGGGGTGTTGCTGCGTTTGAAGTGATTAACGATGGGCTTGTTGTCTGAATGGAGGAGGGAGAGGGACAGAATGAAGGTTGGTTGTGTACGCCACTGTTTGGGGCCCACGGTGAATATGGCTTCTGCATGCAGGGTTGGGGGTTGCGGTGTCTTAGGTTAGGATGTCCGGAGGTATGACGATCGCGCTTGTTGTGCAGTGAACATGCAAACGTGGGCTTTTTGTGTTTGTATGTTCATTCAGACACAGGAGGCCGGTCTCGGCCCAGCGGGCCACGGGGGTTGGGTTGGTTAACTCGTATGGAATATACTTTATGAACTGTACGGGGGAGTTGCACCAAGAAGGTTGGTGGCGCACAGACTATCTGGTCATGTTGTAAAGGGAGATAGCGTCGCATGACGGCAGGTAAAAGGCTTTTCTTGCTAGGAAGCACGGTTATTCTGTTGTGTACGACAGGGGCGCGTTCTGAGTATATAAATTCCCTGAAAATTATTCTCAGGAAGAGGGCGCGGGTAATGGTGGATTAAGATTTTTTTGTTCTGAATGGGGAGAGAGCTGTGTATAAGAAGAGCTCTGTTGTTATTTAGAACATGCAAATCAGGTATGGTAAAGATGAGTTTGGCCCCTGCATGATCGGGGAACTTGGTCTGTGCGATTGCAGGATTAACACGTAATAATTAATAGAAGGTAGGGGTGCCGGCGTGTTCAAGAAGGCTCAATAATGAATGGTTTGCTGGCTGATCACGTGATAGTCAGGATGTGTCTGCGGGGACCTATTCGGCCGAATTAAATGAAGATGTGTGTTCGTCCTTAGGCATACAATCGAATTGGGTCCGGAGATCCCTTTTTAATCTTGAGCGAAACCGGCGTGTTGATTAATTACGTTCGCTGTGATACAAAAACAATTCGGTCGAAAAGACTGATAAAGTACTTAATGGTTGGATGGGGACTATGGCTGTGGTTAGGAATTGTATGGGGGGGCTATGGCTATGGTTATGAATGATTGGCGTAACGTAGGAGCTTATTGTTATTTTGTTATGATATTTTAATGACCAACGGACATATGTTTGAGGCGAGTCCCTGCTGGTGGTTGGGGCTGGCTGGCTTAGCTCTGTGGAAAAGTCCGCGGTGAAGCTGGGGACGTTACGATGGCGTTATGAGAGAATTGTTTGAACACTGTGGCGGCGATTACAAGTAAGAGGCGGTTGAGACGCAGGGTGGAGAAATTGTGGCCGTTTTGAGGGTTATTATTGATGCAGTAACGATGGTATAATATGATATTAGGGATTCGCTGCTTGGTGACGTCATGGTGTTGTGGAGAGTATGTAACGTTCGCGGTGCTATGAAGTGAGGCGGAGAAGGTAGGAGAAAGGATTCGTGTTGAACTATATGTGCGGCGCTGGTTGGTGAGAGAGTTTTAAACATTTATTTTCTGTTAGAGTGATTGGTTATTTTAAGCTTGTGTGAATTGTGTATGCTTTGGTTGGTACTGAGCGAATTGCGTGGATGAGCGGATCTTGAAAGGCACGGCTCCCGTGAGGGCCTTGAACGTCGCATTAGAGCTGGCTAAAGCTAGTTAGCTTGCATGCCGTTGTTTTGTGGTGTTTGGGGGCGGCATATGTCACGTTTCGAGTTTTGAGATTGATGTTGGGGAAGGGGTAGATAACGTGATAAATGTCGTTGCAGATTATGAATATCGTGGCAGATTATGAATGTCGTGGCAGACCTTGGTTGTCATAGCAACGTTAACAGCCGCTTCGGTTGTAACTGCGCATGCGCGGTACAACGTGGATTGGGTCTAGTGCATTCGGAATAGTTCGCTCAGGGGATAGAAACGGGTAAGAGGATATTCTGCATTATGTAATATGGCGGTATTTGTATATTGTGCATTGTATTTTTGTGTAAGCAGGGGAAGGGATGTAACATGTATAGTGGTTAGGTTAGGGGTGATAGTCAGTAAGGGTTTACTTAGGGTGCAAACGATACAGTGAGCCTATTGAGGATAAATGAAATAATGGATACGTTGCCTATGATGGATCTGGGGTTCACAAACCGGCTATAACTGGGTAGTTTGTATTAGAGTCTTTGATGCACAGGGGTATATTTTTAACCAGGGGGGAATGAGTAAGTACAGCTCAATACACACAATTGTTAAGGGGAGGCAGACCAAAGGAAGACTTTTGTCTTGTTTACATCAGGGTCCCCCAGTTTCACACATGTATGAGGAAAGGAGCATTTAAAACTAACCACTATAAATGTTATGCTAGCTTGAATTAAGATGCTTGTATAGAATGCATTGATGTTGAAATGTCAGATGTTGATACTTGTTATAGCTTTAATAACACTGGAGATTTAAATAGGATAATGTTTATATTATTTGCTAAATGTTTTTGTAGTGGAATTTGATACAAGCCCGGTTGTGAAGCAGGATAATTTACTGATGCTTGTTTTAGATTGTTAAATCTTTAATACACTGTTAATATGGTTAGGACATGTGTTTATGCTTGTTTTAGATTGTTAAATCTTTAATACAGTGTTAAAATGTTGACACAAGCCTCCGACTTGTAGGATAATTTATTGATGGAGGCTTGCTGAAGATGACAAATTTTGACATGATTGTTTTTATTAATCCTTAATAATTTTATACGCTGGGGAGGGGGTTGACCTTCTCCCTGGGAATGTGTGATTAATTCAAAAACCTGGGGGCGGCTTGCCTCTGGGAAGATGAGAAGTGTGATTAACCATTTAATGATTTACAGATGAAGGTTATTTCATGAAGTGAGGAGATAGGGTCTTTGTGTCAAAAGCCTTTGTGCTCAGGGGAGACTGTATGCATGGGTCATGAAAGAGGCAAAAGTTGAGAAGGTTATATTACCCAGGGGGGTAGGAATCCTTTTAAGGCGGGCCAATATGCCCGAGGGGGGTCAGGATATACAACTGCTTACAAAGGCGGTTCTTATATGACAGTATGACGTGAGATTAGATGCAACAGGAGAGGGTCAGAGGTGAAGATGCAGGAGACAGTAGTAGAGTGAGAGAACAGTTGGCAGTTATTTTTATGACGGGGGAAATGTTGAGACAGGAAGCGTGCTAATACAGGACACAGGTGGGTCAGTGAGTGAGACAATCAGGGAGGTAGTCGTTCAATGGGATTATGACTTTTGGAGGGCTAGCTTTTTGGTTAGGGAGAATAGCGGTAGACTCTCAAGGTACTAGGACTGCTTTGAGGTTCTGTCGTTGAGGGAGAGTTCCTAGACTCTCTCTGGCAGTAGGTAGGAGTGTAGAAATTAAGTGTGAATTGTATTAGCCAGGGATGAGTGTAGCCTGATGAGAGAGTAGAAGAGATGAGAGCAGGAAGGAAGGGAAACTAACGTTGTCTGTGGACCTGAGTGATGATTAATGAGTTAAATGTGTGTGTTGAATGAGAGAGTTTTGATGCATGAGTGAAACAAGCGTGAATGGCTTTGTTTATGAGTGTTTACCTAGAGATGTGAGGATGAGCTGAGTGTCTTTTGATTTCAGTGGGTGCTTGAGCAGGCACACACACACACACACACGGACACACACACACAGACACACACACACGGACACACACACACAGACACACACACACGGACACACACACACAGACACACACACAGACACACACAGACACATTCACACAATTTGATCACACATGCATACACGCACACAACTTAGCTTTCACTTAAGGTGAAACTAGTCTTAAAAATAACAAAATGTGTTTAAGTAAGGAGTGTATCGAACCACTTGGGTTATACCATTATCATTTGTTTCATATCATTTGTTTTACTGAAGAAGTTTGTCTTTATTACTTTCATTTGATTTGATTTCTGTTGAATGTTTTGTAGGGATGAGGTATTGAAGTTAAATTTTTAGATTTCTTTTCTATTTTTGATCTATGATTGTGTGGCCTGAATGGGTGTGAATGGAGACTGTAGAGAGAGAATGTGCTGGCTTAAGAGGTGTCAAAGTCACTGACATGTGTGAATGGGACGGTTGGGTTTTGGAAAACCTGGTTTTTATTTTATTTCATTGATTGACTGTTTTAGGTATGAGAGGTTTAGATGTAGAGTTTTGATTTCTTTTCTTTTCTTTCTAAATAACCATTAAGGTGGTCTGCGGTTGGAGCTGGTTAATTTCATTTGATTGGCTTTCACATCTGTTGGAATGTTTTTTTGATTATTTGCCCTCGTTTGTTGTTTCTCTGTCATGGTCTGGTGAGAGGACTGTTGGAGCGTGAGATGCATTGGGACAGATCGATGGCAGTTAAGTGGTCCCATTACGTTTGCATAATGGTTAAACATTTGGTTTCTCTTGAGAAATATTTGACATATTGTGTAAAGAAAATTTGTTTTGTGTTCTTGTTCCCTTGCAGTTCAGTCGGAGAGGGAGGATGGACCATCACAAGTGGAGGGATCATGGGGAAAATGTGTAGGAATACATTTCATTAGATTATGACACGATGGTGTGAACCCGTTCAGTCAGTTCCTGTGGGAGGTTGTTGGACTGTGGAAAGAGGTCGCTTGCGGCCCCTCCTTCAATATAGCCCCGGATACAAAGGCCGGAGGTTGAGACATACCTCCAGACTGACGGAGTCGTTCGTCTGTAGATCCATGGAGATACAGTCATGGGACAGAATATGACAAGGTCCAGGCCTACAAACGTTGGCTTCAGCTGAGGCTGGCCGACATGGGGTGGAGGGGGGGGGGGCGAAAACGGTCGGAGACTGTGCAACCAAAGCGTTGAACAAGGGCCTCTGTGTGATTGATGTTGGACGGGAGGTGACTGAACGGTAACAACTGGAATAGATTATGACACAACGCAAGAGTACTGAACTAAACACATGCACATAGGTAGGAGATTAGGTGTAGGTTATGGCCGGTTAGGGAGGGGATTAGGCACCCCGAACCTCTAGCCTGCAACAGGCGGCAGTGGGCTCGCAAGAGTCTGGGCGCACGTTAAACACAACCATATAGTGCTGGGGAGAAACTGAAGGCCCTCGTGCGTAACGAGGTATGAATTAACATACCACTGTGGTACCGTCTAGTCGGCCCAGGAAACGTCGCACGTAAGTTGGTGTGGGCACTGGGTGGTACGTGGGCGACAGTCCACACCTAGGAGCAGGGCGGTGCACCGGAGGGGGCACAGCTCCTGCCGTGAACAGGCAAGGCTGGCGAAAACGGTCAATATTTCCATGCCCAGAGCAAGCGGGGTGGGGACAAGACCGTCGGTTTCTAAACTGAGTGGCTGATAGGTACTACGGACAGTCAGCCACTTGGGGTCCTGACTTGATGACGGACTATGAGGTCGCTATCGACTGGGTCGCCAGCCGGTTGGGAGAGCGTTATGGCAGAGACCATAAATGCACCTGGCTCAATGTACAGTCAGGCCACAGTAACCTTACTAGCCGATACAGGGTTAGTAGGCGAGTTGTGCTTCTGTGATCAGTGTTTTTGAAAAGAAGATGCTGGGAAGCAGAGGGATGAGGGGTGTCAATTCAGAGGTATCTGGATTGTCTCTCCTAAGATTGGAAAGGGACCCAGCCTTAAACTGCACCTGAAGGTAAAATAAGGGGACTTCTTCCGTTCATGAGAGGAGACCTTACCGCCGGAAGTGGAGACCTGTATCTCTGTTGGGGGAGAGGGGCCGGCGTCGGGCAAGGCAGCCAAGGCTGGTTGTACCGGCGTAGCGGACTGCCTAAACCTTACGGGGAGAGGTGCATCTAAGTAGGGGAAGGAGTGCATCCGAACGGGAGGAGGGTACTCTTAACTGGAAGGAGGTTAAAAGGGTCAAAGCGAATTTCTGGTGAAAATGTTTTTCCCTTGGGTGCTGCTCCGCCCTCCCTGTCCGTCTGTGCGCAGAGGTGGTAAGGTTTATGTCCATAGGGATGTTCATAAAAGGGGGGAGAGGTGAGAAGACCAACTGAGTTGATTATGCAAAATGTGATTGGGCTGACTTGGAAAAGGAATTAACAGGAGAGGAGAAGCAAAATGTATGAAAGAATGAATACTAATTTCTGTCTCCCCAGATCATGTAAACGGATACCATAATTTAAAAAAATTGTGTTTTATTTGAAATGTGTAATGTTTAGATTAAATTGTTTTAATTGTTTTCAACAAATAGGCCTCTGGCTGTGAGCCCAGAGGAACAAAGCCCAATGATAGCAGGTGGTAAACACTGGATCATGAGGGCAGAGTAGGTTAATTGGGGTTCTGGATGAATGGGTCATTTGGATTCCCCGGGAGGGGGCCATAGTCAGGGGAAATGTGGGAAAGAAAAGAAGAAGACAAGAAGGCAAAAATTGATGAGATGTACCAAAGAAAAATGGAAAAAGAAAAAAAAAATGGAGAAAATTTGAAAAAATGAATTTTAATTTTGGGAAAAAATGAATTTTATTATGTATGGTTAGTATGAAAATCAAGTCAATATACAGTATATGACAATGTGAATTGCCAAATTGGGGAATGTGGTAATATTGCCTTGGAATTTCATAATTAATATGTGTGAATAAATTAGAGAACCATACTGCAAACAGGAATGTGTGCCCTTTCAACAGTAGAGGGTGTTTTAAGTGATACTGGTGTTACAGAGATAGTCAATAAACCCCCACTGACAAATGTACTCAGAACAAAGAGACAAAAGTCACACCTACTGTGACCAGATTACCGCAGAGCACAGCTGGTCTAACCAGAGACCTCATACTGGCTCTGACATTATAAGACAGGACAATCTATTAATCAACTGTTTAGTATCAAAAGGTCTCATATGATGTCTGGTATCAGTCTTGGAAAGCACTGACTGTACTTGGATGATATTAGACATCTATAGCCATATAGAAGGAATGTTAAAGTTATATATTATTCAGTTAAGAGGAGATTTCTGTTGGGACAGACCCTTCAGGAAGACAATGACGGGGGCCACTAGCGGCCCCTCTGGGTATTGAGTCAAGATCCACACAGGAGATCAAAGGGGGGGGCAGCCGGCCTCCCCCAGAGAAACCCAGAGGTGGGGGCAACCACATGATTGGATCAACTGTAATTTGATCAACTGCTATTTTGGCTAGACATGATAGGATATAAGGAAGAGACAAATTGTAATTCGGGAGCTCTCAGGCCGGACCCAACCACAGGGGGTCTGGGGGCTCCACCGCTTCGTCCACCCAGAGACTACTGTGAGCTGATGCATTTTATGTGAGTAAATCATGGGAAAACACCATTTGTTGTTTAAAGTTTAGTGTAAATCCTTAATATCTGAAACCAGATTTACTCATGTATAAATGTGTACAGCATAGTCAATGTATGTTCAAATTATGTTAACCAAGTGACTGTTTGATGTGCAGTATTTAGGTTTGAGATGCAAACCTGATTGTTGATTCCTGTACACAGCAGCCATGTTGATGTTTTCTGATAAATCCTTTGTTCTATTCACCTTGGACTCCTGGCTCTGATCAAATAAATCAGCTGAGTTGAACTACAATTCTGGTTTGTCTGGCCTACACGTTTTATTCCTCATCTGCTAAAATCTGATGAGGAGACCAACAATTCTATCAGTATGAATCTTTCCTCCTCCTTCCAGATAGTCAATCTCATTGTATTGTGCTACAATAACCTCAAATTATTGTAGAAAGTCTGTGGGAATTTACTACACGCCCTCTAGTGGGAACAGATATATATGCAACTAGACAGTCACTGGTGGAGACAGTTATATATGCAGGTAAACAGTTACTAGTGTAAACAGCCATAGGTACAGTTAGAAAGTTACTAACAATCCTACACAGAACCTCTGATCTCAATAGGGCGATAATATCGGACATCCCTACCTAACATGCATCAACGGTGTAGAGAAGGTCGAAGACACCACTGATCATATTCACGAGGCAGCCATTTTGGCTCTTCACGTCACGCTCGGGTCGAGTCCTTATTTCCACCCTGTTCAGGTGAATACCGTCAATTAGAGAGCCCTTTGAATATACAAAACCCTGTGTTCCCTCAGGAGGACCATTTCCGTCTACCCAGCATGCAGCGGGGGCCAGCAGGTGCTGTCTGGGTGTGGACGAGCAGGAAATCCCCCATTATATAGCTGCACCGTATCCCTGAGCCAATCTGTCCCTTCTAGCAAAACAGCGAACCTAGGGGAGTTCACGCTCATTTGCATAAAAGCGCTTGTTTCCTCTCCTACTCTCACGTGCGGGTCAAAACAAGATTGTCATTATTTCTACGGAGCTTGAAATGAGAGAGTAGATCACTGGGGGGGGTATGGGAGGGGGGGGGGGGGTCAGAGAAGAGACCTATAGAATGCGGGATGAGATGGAGAAGAGATATCGATCGTTTGATGCTTGTTTCAGTCTACAAACAACCTTTACTAGCTCACTAGAGACCGAATCACACATGAACGTGTGTGTGAGTGTGTGTGTGTGTGTGTGTTGTGTGCGTGTGTGCGTGCGTGCGTGCGTGCGTGCGTGCGTGCGTGCGTGCGTGCGTGCGTGCGTGCGTGCGTGCGTGCATGCATGCGTGCATGCGTGTGTGTGTGTGTGTGTGTGAGAGAGAGAGAAAGAGAACACTATACAGGCCCCTCTGTGGGACGCCTTCTCCAAGGCCGTGAAACGCTGGAGTAAACATGTTTCCCCGCCCGTATTGATTACCGGTGTAGCCGATCGGAGGGTTTTATGGCTGTATGTGCCGGTTTATAAGCTGCTGCCTGGAGACCGGCTTGTTTCGGTCTTCGATCGATGCAGTGGAGAAAAGAAAAGATACAACTTTTGGAAATGTGACTCTCTCCCTCTCTCT
>NC_140169.1:198838199-198870774 GCF_963971535.1 Notolepis coatsorum | reverse complement strand
TGCTTTAGGTTAACTCATTCTCCGCCAACGACGAGTTTTACTCGTTATTGGGCGCCAATCGTTGAACGCCAACAAGGAATATACTCATTATTTGATCGTTATTTTCTTTTATTCTATATTTCTATTCATTACAGGCACAACGGACTCAGGGTTAATATGGGGAATCATCTGAGAATACCAAAGTGCAATACCGGCCGCATCCAGCTAGACGGCCGTATCGAGCACCCTTTGTAACCTTGTATCTTGGCCTGTGGAATGGCCAAATGTCTCAGGTTTCATTTTTCTTTGTCGGGCGAGGCGAACGGTTCTCCCGGTTCCATTGAAGCGCGTCAAATATCCCTGATCCATATGTTGTGGTGGATTATGCAGTGGACCAAATGGACATTGGATGTACCAGATGGCGATCAAACAATTGGAATATTATTTTTGGAATACTCCCGATCACAGGTAAGGACGATTTGACGAAAATGTTCGCTTGATCCTGCAATGCTTTTATACCGATCGGGCTGATAAGCGTTTTCAGTGTTCAATACGAATGCCGTTACTGACAATCAAATAATCAGAAACTACCCCCCCCCCCCCCCCCTTTCATGCATTCATGATGGAACATAATACCTATGATATAGATTTGGTTTCGGAATAATAGCGTGTACAGGCAAGAAACGGCAACGTCTATAGTGGAATTGACGTATACGGCTATAACTCAGCATTTTGGGAATTACCCTAGACCGATCTAAAACCATACTTATATTCACCCACGGTTAAGTCCTGTGCTAACCAGCTAGCCCCTGTGTTCACCACCATATTAAATCTATCCCTGGCGGAATCCGTGGTACCTGCCTGCTTCAAGATGTCTACCATTATCCCGGTACCAAAGAAATCCTCCCCAACAGGTCTCAATGACTACAGACCGGTGGCACTCATCTCTGTGCCATGAAATGTTTTGAGAGGCTGGTTAAGGATCACATTTGTGCCTCCTCCCCTATGCAATTTGCAATACAGGCCAAACAGGTCCACTGATGATGCGGTCTCCCAAGTACTGCACAGCACCCTCTCTCTCACCTAGACCGCCAGAAGGGGGGCTATGTGAGACTGTTGTTCATTGACTACAGCTCAGCGTTCAACACCATAGTCCCCCACCAGACTGGTGGACAAGCTGATCGAGCTGGGTCTGAGCTCCGCTCTGAGCGCCTGGATACTGGACTTTCTGAGTGAAAGGCCCCAGGCGGTCAGGGTGGGGGGTCAGACCTCCAACACCATCACCTGAGCATCGGGTCCCCCCAGGGCTGTGTTCTGAGCCCCTTGCTGTACTCACTATACACACATGACTGTGTGGCCAGTTCAGCTCCAACTCCATAGTGTAGTTTGCGGACGACACAGTGGTGGTGGGGCTGATCTCGGACAACGACGAGAAGGCCTACCGGGAGGAGGTTGAGGTACTCGGAAACGCTGGTGCCAGGACAACAGCCTGCTCCTGAACATTGGTAAAACCAAGGAGCTGATTGTGGATTTTAGGAGAAGACAGCAGGGGACACACACACCACTGAGGATAAACTGGGCTACCGTGGACAGGGTGAGCAGCTTCAAGTAACCTGGGGGTCCACATCTCAGAGGATCTGACATGGACAACACACATAGACTCAGTCGTAAAAAGGCGAAGCAGCGCCTCTAGCACCTGAGACAGTTAAGGAAGTTCAGAGTATCTGGGAAGATACTCCAGTCCTTCTACTCCGGAGCTGTAGAGAGCATCTTGACTGGAAACATCACTGCCTGGTATGGAAACAGCATGGCACAGGACAAGAAGGCCCTACAGAGAGTGGTACGCTCAGCCGAGCATACCACGGGTATTGCACTACCACCCCTGCAGGTCCTATAACAAGAGGTGCAAATCCAGAGCCTGCAGAATAATGAAAGACCCTCACCACCCCAACAACAGCCTGTTCAAGCTGCTGCGGTCAGGCAAACGCCTGCGAACACCAGCAACTAGGACAGAGAGACTTCGGCTCAGCTTCTTCCCCCAGGCCATCAGAGCCTTGAACACTGAACTCTCCACACACAAGCACACATGAGCACACACACAACACACACACTGTACACGCTCACACACTAGCAGCCACTTAAACATGAGCACACACACACTCATGCTGCACACGCTCACACTTATGGTCACTTTACAAAAGGAAAGGTCACTTTAAGAATAGTATAGTATAACTTGAGATTGTATAATATACAGTAGCATTGTATAGCAGTGTACATAAAGACCCAGTGCCTCATCCATAGCTAACAGTGTATTGCACTACCACAGGACCTAGCATGTCCTACCATGCTCTGTAAAAACTCATGTACATATACCGATATGGCCCGACTTTGATTACTTGTATTATTGCACAATGTCGTTCTATTGGATTCTTATTATATTATTATTATTATTGTATTATGCACAATCGTTGCGGGCAAGACCCGCCCGCATTTCATTGTATACTTGTATGCCGTGACAAATAAAACTCTTGAGCTTGACTTGACTTGTATAACACGGGAATGTATCGATGGAAAAATTTATTATTTTTTCACATATTGAACGATATATAGTTTGTCAAAACTTCATATTTTCACCTCCGCAACATTGCCAAAATCCGTCACTGCCTCTCCCCCCCTGCTGCTGAATCCCTCATACACGCCTTCATCTCCTCCCGCCTGGACTACTGTAACTCCCTCCTCACTGGTATCACCTCCCGCTCCCTCCATAAACTGCAGATGGTTCAAAACTCAGCCGCCCGCCTCCTCACTAACACCCAGTCCCATCAACACATCACTCCTGTCCTCCACTCTCTCCACTGGCTCCCGATGAAGGAACGCATCAACTTCAAAACACTACTCCTCACCTTCAAAGCCCTCCATAGCCTGGCCCCCCCATACCTGACTTTCCTCCTTCTCCCCTACCGCCCCACCCGTTCCCTCCGGTCCTCTTCCACTCTTTCCCTCACTGTCCCGTCATCCAAACTCTAAAGTTTTGGTGACCGGGCATTCTCACGAGCTGCACCCCGACTCTGGAACTCCCTCCCTCAGACCATCAGAGACTCTCCCTCACTCTCACCTTCAAATCCAGACTCAAAAACCGACCTGTTCTCCCTAGCATTCAACCTTCCTTACCCATAAGCCACCATTTTCCCCTGCCCCACGGTCTCTCCTCTCCTGCCCCCCCCCCCCCACCCCCCCTTGGTTTTCCCTTACTCTCCTCTCGACTGTCTCCCCTACTCACTCCCGTATTTGTTATCCGTTACTCGTGGTTTTATGTTCCTGTGTATTCTTATTGTTCTCCGTTTCCCTGTGGTTCTATGTTTCTTTGTTTTCTTTGTTTCTTTATTGTCAGTGACTTTGGGTCTTTGAAAAGCGCTATACAAAATAAATGAATTATTATTAGGGATGCTCGATATTGGCTTTTTTACCGATACCGATATACCGATATTGTCCAACTCTTAATTTCCGATACCGATATCAACCGATATCAACCGATACCGATATATGCAGGGTTTCCCCCCCCAAAAAACGGAATAATTTCAGGTAATTAACATTACATATCTCTTGTTGTGGAATTAACACAACATTATGCATACTTTTGACAATAAATAAAATCAGAATTTGTTCTTACTTGCTTGCCTGGGTAAATAAAGGTTATAGAAATGTAAAAAAAAAAAGAAAAAAAAATGATTTTTTTTTAAAAACAGATACCGATATTTTCCGATATCACATTTTAATGCCAATATCGGTAGGCCGATAATATCGGACATCCCTAATTATTATTATTATTATGTCAAATGGGCCATAGTATTGTATCCATAGCTATAATATAGAATATAGTTATAGCTCTACAAACAAGGTGATTATCTTATATCTTATCTTTTAAAGCGTGGCAGTGCTAGAGCGGGCCCCGTCTAATTCCCGGCGGTCAATGAGTTAAGCACAGCAGTGTGTAACTGGTTCAAACAGAATTAAGTCATATGACACGTGTGTTTCATATGGTAACTAAATGTGTTTTTTTATTTATTTTTTATAAATGAGTGTATAGTTTTTACAAGAGTGTTTCATTTAGCAAAGGATTTGAGGTGTTCTGCTAATTGTGTGTAGTGTTTTGAAACATCGGGTCCTGTTTTCTAAATAATGCTTAAGCAATAAAAAAAAAACTGTATTATTATTATTATTATTATTATTATTATTATTATTATTATTATTATTATTATTATTATTATTATTATTATTATTATTATTATTATTATTATTATTATTATTATTATTATTATTATTATTATTATTATTATTATTATTATTATTATTATTATTATTATTAAAACTTCATGGACAAGTATTTCTTTATAAGAGCCTAAATATACTGTATATTATACTAAAACATGCACACACACCCCCCCCACCCCCCCCACACACACACACACACTCTGTCCATTGAACAGGAAGTGCTACTCACGGACGCAGGAAATGAGGTCGTTGAACCTGTCCTTGGGGAAGAGGGGGTTCTCCAGCCCCCGGAAGTAGAGCTTCAGCACGCCGGCCACCGAGTTGATGTCATGGTTACTCTCCTCGTCTATCAGGGGGTCGTTACCTAGGCAACAGGCAAGCCAAGTCAGCGGCCTATTCATAAAACCAAGAGGGCGTCAATTGATATGACCTTAGAGTGACATCCCAGTTGACCTCTCACCTCTCTCAAAGGAGTTCTTGATGTCATTGACCTCCACCTGTGACCCCGACACGCGGAATATGCCTTGATGCTGGAGACCTGTTGTGGATAGACATGTGTGTGTGTGTGTGTGTGTGTGTGTGAAGTTGTGTGTGTGTATGTGTGTATGTGTGAAGTTGTGTGCTTAAATTAGGCAAAAAAACACACTTTGGTCTCTAGAGATCTATATTATTTGAAACGTACCATTTGATATTGATATATGCGTATAAAATATCTCAGTTCTTCACTGAGACAAAAGGCTAAACGGAGGCAACAAAACGCTTCGATGTCCTGATCCATGCTCAACAACAAAGTCATACAGTAGGTCGATTTAGGGGGTTTGCAGGGGAAATGTCCCCCTCAATATTAACCCGTTCACTGCCACACTACAGAAGTTTAACCCTTTACTATCACACTACTGACGGTAGTGAAAGGGTTAACCTTCTGTGTATTGTCTCAGTGAAAGGGTTAACCGTTTGGTAGTGCGGCAGTGAAAGGGTAAAAAAGAGGTACATTTGTCCCCCTCAAAAATATAGCTAATATGAAAGATACCTCCCCAAAAGAGGTAGAAAATAAGGGGTAGAAACATTTACATATCCTTCTTACCTGTAACTATATATAATAAAATACAGGAGAATAAATATTTGTAAGCAATACAGAATGCCTGATAGCCTTACTGCATTATATTCCATAATATTTGTGTATATTTAATTAATTTATTATTTATTTGATCGTTATTTCTTTTATTCGATGTTTCCCTTTCGATATTAACCCTTTCATATTTGTGTCAGCGGGTACCTAAATGTTGTCTTTTCCTTACATAAATAAAGACATTTCCACCACAAATGTATGTAGAAAAGGACAAATTGGTGCATAAAAGTTCACCAGAATGCAGGAAATGTTTGACGCTCAAAACCCCCCCCCCAAATCAAACCTACACCCCTCGGTCAGATGAATGAAAGTAAGCGGGGAGCGACTCACCATGTAAGTTGATGTAGCGAATACAGCCTCTCCACGAGCAAAGGTATGGCTTTAGTTGAGTCCTGTCAACATGAGCAGAGGACACTGTCAGCTATTACCACACGCACGCACGCACGCACGCACGCACGCACGCACGCACGCACGCACGCACGCACGCACGCACACACACACACACACACACACACACACACACACACACACACACACACACACACACACACACACACACACACACACACACACACACACACACACACACACACACACACCACACACACACACACACACACACACACACACACACACACACACACACACACACACACACACACAGACACACAATCGAAGATTTTAAGATAATGGGAAACTACTACCTGGTGTTTGCTATGGGAGTTTTTTCGCCCACGACTGTAATGAGGGGATAATGAGGGGAGAGAGAGAGAGAGAAGAGAGAGAGAGAAGAGAGAGAGAGAGAGAGAGAGAGAGAGAGAGAGAGAGAGATTATCTTAAGTGTCTTAATTACATGGATTTGAGAGTTCAAATGCAAACAGTGGGAGGCAAAATAAAGGACCCTCAAGTTATTCTCAATTAGTATCGGCGTCAAACTGAAGAGAGAGAGAGAGAGAGAGAGAATGTAAGAGGAGAAAAACACACGGTACTGTGTGTCTCACCTGGTCGGTCAGCAAGTCAGTTATATACCACTGTAGACACAGAGACAAGAACAGGCTTCAGAATGACCACCACTGGTTCATACCTAATTCTATGGTTCATACTGATTAGATGAGGAAACTATAAAAGAAGGAAGGGTTGTCACGTCTGAATACCAGCGCTCTACGCTCTGCTTGGTGCCAGACTTTGGTGTCAGTTCCATTGAAGCCTTTATTCAAATTCAAAACATACAAGCTATCTGAGGAAATATACAAGATATATTATATATATATATCAAACGTTAGCTACTACTGTAAAAAGACGGCTGATCCCATTCAACTCAATGTTGGCCGAACTGAACGTTTCCACACTGGGCACCAAAGTGCGTTCACGTGCTACACAGTGACAGGATGACCCTTCCTTCTTTTAGGTTTCCTTGTGATTAGAGAGAGAGAGAGAGAGATAGAGAGTAATAGAGAGAGAGAGAGAGAGTGAGAGAGAGAGAGAGAGAGAAGAGAGAGAGAGAGAGAGAGAGAGAGAGAGAGAGAGAGAGAGAGAGAGAGGAGAGAGAGAAAGAGAGAGGGGAGGAGAGAGAGAGAGGGAGAGAGAGAGAGAGAGAGAGAGAGAGAGAGAGAGAGAGAGAGAGAGAGAGAGAGAGAGAGGGAGAGACAGAGAGAGAAAGAGAGAGGGGAGGAGAGAGAGAGAGGGAGAGAGAGAGAGAGAGAGAGAGAGAGAGAGAGAGAGAGAGAGAGAGAGAGAGAGAGAGAGAGAGAGAGATAGAGGTCTCACCCTCTGCTATGGCTTTCTTGAGTACATCATGTTTGGCCTGGAGTTTGGAGATGAGATTACTTCCCTCCAGATACTCACGGAACTTCTGAGAACGAGAGAATACACATGGTGCCAGTTCTTCATATATCTCATGACATCTTTTTTTTTGTATCCACTTTTTTCTCATCTTTTTCTATTTTTCTCCCATCCCAATTTAGCCGTGCCAATTCTCCCCTCCCCTGTCTTGAACGTTTCTCGCATGTGCCCCCCACTGGCCGGTTGTAGGGAGGATAGAAGCCCATCGCATGTCCCCTCCAATACATGTGTAGGCACTATAGGCAGCCAGTCGCATCTTTTCACCTGCCAGCGCGGACTCTCATTTGGCGAGGAGTAACGTGTAGGAGGCTCACACTGCCCCCGCCATTTTCCTGTCTCTGCTGTGCAGGCGCCCCAACCGACCTGTAGGAGTCGCTGTTTACAAGGTCCAGATTACCACCCATCGACTTCCCACCCGCTAACTCTGCCAATTGAGTTAGTATGACGGCCGGCCCAAGCCGGAGGCAACGCCAACAGCCGGATTCGATACCGGTGTCTCGTGCGTTGGTGACGAGCGCAATGTCTGCTGCGCCACCCAGCCGCCTATCTCATGACATCTTCTATAACCTCTCTGTGCAGCTGTGTGTTTATTTATGAGTGTATATGAAGGGGTTTCATTTAAAAACGCTTACCTAGGCTATACCTAGAACCTGGCTAACTCATTTTGGAGAATATTGTTACCTTACGTTCATTGCCAAATATTATAAAAAAAAAATACAAAACATAATAACCTCTTCTGGTATTTTTTAAACCTGGACCCCCATAATATGGGGTCTAAATGAATAGTAGGGACAACAATTCTGGTATTGAGAGAAATCGATCGACCTGGCAGAAGCCAAACGGGCTGCAATGTAATCACACAGGGCGTTCATGCGCATCAAAGTACGTGCTTTCGGCTAACGTCTAGGCTGGCTGATCCATATCATCTTCCATTCATTTGTGCTAAGCTAGGCTTCCAGCCGGATAGTTTTCTACTGAACGCACGGAGAGAAAACTGGTATCTATCTTCTTGTCTGACTCTGGAGAAGATGGTAAAGTGTTCCCCATAATGTTGCTGTGTTTAAAAACTTTAAAAAAAATTATTATAATTATAATAAAATTATAATTCATCATGAGGAAATACACAAGTGTAGCAAGTTTCACATCTCTACTGTATATGGTTCAGTTTCACATCTCTACTGTATATGGTTCAGTTTCACATCTCTACTGTATATGGTTCAGTTTCACATCTCTACTGTATGTGGTTCAGTTTCACATCTCTACTGTATGTGGTTCAGTTTCACATCTCTACTGTATGTGGTTCAGTTTCACATCTCTACTGTATATGGTTCATGAGATATGGCCGTTTGAAATAGCTATTTTCAACGCAAAATTGTATAAGAAGAATTCTACTCGTTATAGAGCCACTGTGAGGTTTGTACGTTCCAATTGTTTGTGTCATCATCACACAACCTGGTCTGTCATGCAGAATTGCATACAGATAGCCCCTTTGGAGCTTCACACGCTAATAAAGAAACAATAAGATTGGTCTTTGGTCCGGTAATGGTAAAAACAGACTTTTCAAATTCTCACAGTGAAATAGAAGAGTTCGGTCTCTTGCTGGTTGGCCCTCCTCTTGGCCAGGCTGGGTTTGTTCAGATACCCGTCGGACACGCTGGACTTCACCGATTCCGAGGAGGGGCTGTGGGTGAAACTCTGGGAGACGTCATAGTCGTCCAGCACCGTCATGTCCTGGAGAGTGGTCAGGGTGGCGCCCCAGGTCTTCTTCACCTGAAGCGGGTAGAGCGGGGTTAATCGGAGTCAGTTCAGTTCAGTTCAGTTCAGAGTTTTTATTTGCCACATGGAATCATACAATCAGAGTTTCTTCATTACACAATCATAAATATCATTCCATGGACAAAAGGAGCAGGAAGAAGAATAAATCTTATAGTTACCTGCCCCTTATTCCTAAACTAAACAAGTATTTACTTAATGGTCGGCGTACAACCTAATTTACACAAATAATAATTTATACCATAATACAAAAAACACAATCCACAGTTAAACAAGAAAAAATTAAATAATAATAATAATAAAGAATAAAGAATAAAAGAAAGAGAAGAAAAAAAAGAAAAAAAGAGAGAAAAAGAAAAGATCTCACTATTCAGATCACATTTGATTTTCATACTGACTAAATTTTTTTTTTTTATATTTTTTTTTGAATTGATAAACACTATTACATCCCTTAAGCTAGCTATGGAGAGAATTCCACAACTTTACACCAATAACTGAAGGACACATCTGTCAATTGGGTGGTGCACAATATGTGTTTTTTCATCACGTAATGTATGAGATTTGGTGGATGCTTTTCTCCAACACGCCTCCGGTACCACGACATGGTTCATGTTCAGTTGCTATTGCATGTACTTATTTGTGTTTCATTACACGTATATGTACATGCTTATCAACTGTTTCGCCTGTGTTATAGCAACACTACTATCACCGACATCTAAGAAGGGAGATCCCCCCCTTGAACGGCCCTTCTAAGGTTTCTCCCTGCCTGCCTGTGGTGCTTTTTTCCTATTGCAAGGTTTTTAGTGAGTTTTTCCTTACCTTCGCGTGGGGTATGTCTGGGAGTGTTGCATTCATTTATTTGATTTATTTTACATTCTATTTAGGATTTTCTGGTATTTTTGTCTTTGTTTTTGATTTATTGTGATGTTTCTTCTTGACTTGTTTAACACATTGGGCGCCGGGCATTGTGCCCATCAAAGTACCCAGTCTGCCACCGTTGAAAGCCTATGGAGATGTTTACCTTCTTTGCAGGGCTATAACTTTTTTAATTTTATTGCTATATTGACATTACTATGGCCCATTCAACATCGATTATCTATCGTTCAGGATGTGGGAATGTTATACTTTTTCATTCATACATTGTTGTGTTAATACATTCTAGAATATAAGTATGTTTTTAATCTTTTCTGCTGTAATTCCAAAAACGCTAGTTATAGGCACAAACGCATATATAGATTATCGATTGCCGTTTCTTTCCCATACACGCTATATTAAAAAATTCAAATGTATATGATCGGTATATATTATGCTTCATCATGCGTGGAGGAAAGGGGCGGGGGTTGTTTATAATTCCTTGATCATCAGTAACTGCTTTATGTAGTATGGGTGGATATATTGATCAGATGGTTTGCAAACAAGGAAATGCACAATCGGGTTGAAAATAACGTTATATTCCTCTTACCGTGGGCCAATGAGACTGGCGGTGAAAGATCCCAATTATACGACGCCGATCGCCTAGGTCCATTTCCGGTTTGTATGGCGCAATAAACGCCGAAATCATATCGATTATTAAGTTTAGAAAGCGATCCATATGTACATAGTGTCTGTCGGGAGTCCCGTAACGAGATGTGACTGCCGGAGGACTTTCATCGATGCACTGACGGCACTTCCTGTTTTGCGAGTGTAACTCGCCCGACCATCCACCAGGCGGCGGTATTGAGCCGTCGTTGCAGTCACATCTAGGGTCCAGCTGCAGGACCGGGGGTGGGTGGATGAATTATGAATGCCATGGCGAAAAAATGAAATATTGATCTCAAAAACGCTGTACAGCGATCTTGGCAGACAACGCATGGCGGGCAATAACGCTGAACAGCGATTTTGGCGCACAATGTGTTAAAGAAGACGTGTCCGGCCCATGGGGACATTAACGTGTGTTGTCGGGCCTTACAAATAAATTTGATTTGATTCATTTTTATCATGGGTGTTCCCGGTGAGAATGGAATTCCTAACATCGGTAGTTCTAACCCGGTGCAGCTGCAAGACATTATTTTTAGATGTAGTGTTTAAAAGGGGGAAAGGTAAGGTAAAACAACACTAGCACAATGATATATAGTACGGTCTTGTGCCGAATATAAGAAAGCAAAATCTGAGATAATGGGGGTAGTTATTTTTGGGGTCTAGACTTTTTATTCACAACAACAGGTCGCACCAAACAAGTGTTCCCCAAGCGAGCCACCATCTTTCTCTGTACCTCCCTCTCTTTTTGGCCCAGGCTAAGCAGAGACAGTGATGAATTTGGAAAGTGTAGAGAAAAGGAAGCTTAGCTAGAGGCACCTGAGTATGGAGGATAATCGTTTAGAATTCCTGATGGTGGCTACTTATGATGTGCTGTCATCACCACAGAACCTAAAACAGTGGGTAGATTGTGTTCAGAAACAGCAACTTTGAGGCATATTCTGTGAAGCTCTAATAATAATAATAAGAAGAGTGCTTCCGCGTTCAAGTTTTGCGCTCTGATTGGCCAGGTCATGTGACATGTGCGCCAATCGTGGGACAGCAAGTTCTGCGCCTATTTCCGGGTCTAACAGCCTGCAAACTATCTGGCGTTCTATCGCCATGCTCTAAGACAAACTCTAACCTTAACCAACTTCGAAAGAGTGCCTAAGCTTAACCGTCGGAATCAGGGCAGGCGTTCTATCGCCATGCTCTAAGACAAACTCTAACCTTAACCAACTTCGAACGAGCGCCTAAGCTTAACCAGTGTAGAAACGGGGGGGGCAGGTGGCGCACAGAGATTACGTTCGTCACCAACACCGGGAGACACTAGGATTCGCCTGTTCGAATCCAGCTCCCGGCGTTGCTATCAGCTTGGCTGGCCTCTCACACTGATACAATTGGCTGTATCAGGGGGTGGGAAAGCTGAAGGGTGGGTCCTGGGCGTTGTGGACAGCGACCCCTACAGTTCGGTCGGGGCGCCTGCTCAGCGAGGGTTGGAACTGAGGAGAGATAGTGTGGCCTCCCACACGCTACACTCTCCCCGGTGAGAACCTGCGCGGCCAGGTTGGCCTGCCCCAGGCTGCACATGCGTCGGAGGAAAGCATGCGACAAATTAAATAAACTGCCCAAAGTCTCCCGGACCAACAGTAGGGGAAAGTACGCAACAACCAGGAAGGGTGGCATGGGAGAAAAAATCGGGAAAAAGGAGGGGAGGAAAGATAAAAAAAAAAAAAAAAAAAAAAACAGTGTAGAAACTTGCGGTCCCACGATTGGGCGTACATGTCACATGACCAGAAATGACCTGGCCAATCAGAGACGCGGAAACACTCTTCGGCTGCCCAAAGTATTCAGGCAACCAGGAATTGAAAGCAGATGACTACCGGTGAATTCAGAATGTAATCAGGTAGAAAGAGTGCAGTGATTACATTTGTGAAATGTAGAGGAGGTAGGTTTTCAGGCAGGCATGAGTCAGGCCACCTAAAGGGAGCTAATGATTGGGACATGCAGGTAGATTTAGGATGAAAACTTGTTACAGGAGAGATAGTTAGCACTAACTTGAGGCCTGACCTAGTGTTATAGTCTGTCTGTCAGTGGATAGTTTATTTAATATAATCCACGGTATCCTGGGAGGATTCAGTGGAGGAGGCTTATGAAAGGAAAAAGTGTAGATATGCAGACTTGGCAGCAGAAACTGAACAGCAAGGATGGTAAATGAGTTGTCAGAAGAAGCATTGAAAGGAAGTCAGTGGATTTGGTTCAGGAGAAATAATGTCAGCTGGGGGCCAAAGTAAACAAGGTGTAAGAGTATTAATTTTCTTCTCTGTTGTTGCTGTTTCATGTGTGATATATGTGTGAACTTGGCTATTAGCTTAGCTAACGTGTAGTGCACTAGCATTTTAGCTTAGCTCCTCGCGTCGCCGTGATACGACTGAATTGATTGATTGAAAACTTTATTAACAGATTGCAGAATGGGTACAGTACAGTACAGCTCAATACACACAATTGTTAAGGGGATGCAGACCAGAGAAAGACTTTTGTCTTGTTTACATCAGGGTCCCCCATTTTCAATTCATCATAACATATATGACACACACGACATACAGATAGACAGTACTGCTACATCTATACATTTATGACATACCAGATTTGCAAATACAGTACTGTTTGTGATACAAAAAGTGTCAACGGAAGGACTCCGCCCCGAGAGGTTCTACCGGACGTCTACAGCATCGCTATAGGCTATCGACCGACTGCCAGACCAGCTCTACCTCTTGGTATCACAGGTGACAGTTTCTCGGGACCTTTTACGGCCAAATAACTCCAGACGATTGACATGCGGGGCTAACCAGCATGCAGACTATAGTATAGACTCTCGTCCAAGGGCGAGTCGGGTCAAAGTACCTTTCGCGCCTACAGCGCTGCGCAGTATTGCCTATTTATTTTGTAGCATGCTCGCTAAGAGCGAAGGGGCTGTCTCGTTTTGGGCCACCACGTTCCCGAGCCACGACAGGGCGCTCCAACGTTTATTATTTTGGTAATGCCGGTTTAGCTATAGAGACTTTTCTTTGCAAAGTGTGGGCCCCATTTACATTCTGGGAATTTCTATTGTGTTATATGACCAGTGTGTGCAGACTGGGGAGTGTGCGTTGCGAGTGCTTATCTGTACAGTAGCACAGTCGTGCACTGAAATACTACCGTGCCGCCACGGGCAGGGCCGCCTCAGGGGATGTGCGAGCAGTGCGGTCGCACAGGGCCTCGCGGGAAGGGGGGCCTCGCACATTTATTTTTATTTTTTTTTATTATTATTATTGTTTTTAATAAAAAAATTTTTTTGTGAGGCCCCCCTTCCCGCGAGGCCCTTTTTCATCACAGACCTAAAATCTAGTTTTGCTTATATGCTTATATATTTCACATTAGACACGTTTGTAGAATATTCCTGGCTCTGCGGCTCTACACTATTCTCTATTGGAGCTCTGGGGCTCTGCAGCAGACATACTATTGGTTTCAAGAAGGGAGGGGTTACATCATGTGTACGCTGGCGTGCGTCAGCTGCGTTTGACTATTTCGCGCGTGCAGCTTTGGAGGTTATGCTTAGTTATGCCAGCCAAAACGAAGAGGACGGTCATTCGGCAGATGGACTGAAGATGAAAGTTGTTGCATGTTAGACAGTTCAGTCAGGCTAGCCATCCCGGCTAAAGGCAGGGACAGCTAGTTAGCTTTAGCTACGTTATAATATTGAGTGCTAACGTGTGGTTCAGTCGGGATAGCCATGATGATGTCGGCTAGTAGCTAGCTTAGCTAAAGGCTAACTAGCGTTAGCTAACCTAGAGAGAGCGCGTGCAGCATTGTTATGCCAAGATGAAGAGGACGGTCATTCGGCAGATGAACTTCGTCAACTCCACGCGGTTGTCTCCATCCTCTTGGACGTTTGGTGAGTTTTTAATGCACTCTATTCTATTCCCGCCGTGGATATATCTCTCTCTCTCTCTCGGGAGCCAAACGGGCCGGTTAGCTGTTGTAGTAGCTAACGGTGTGTGGCCTGGTGTCAGCACCTGGTGCGAGGGAGGTGAGCTTGGTGTTTCATTATGAGAATATCTCCATGCTCAAGTCGGCTATAGTCCGAGGGACTTGTTGCCGGCACCGCTATGGTAAACACCACTCTGTAGTGGGACGTGTATTGCCTTCTTTTTCCCTTCCCTCTTCGGATGAGAAGAGGAAAACACAGCGGCTGTCTGAAGTGTTGGCCTGTATTGCTTTTCTCACGTTGTACAGTTTTTCAGTGGTAGCAGCATAGCTTGCTTCTGCGTTAGCTAGTGGTTAGCGATAGCCGGGTTGAGCTAACTGTTAGCCAGTTAGCTGTTTAGCTACGACGTTAGCTGCTCGTTTTCGCTTGGCTGGGAACGTTAGCTTGATGCTATCAGTTAGCCTAGAGTTAGCTGTTAGCTTGTGCTACGACCATTGACATTAGCCGTGAGAATAGCAGGCCCTGGCACTCTGACTACGACATCATCTTTGACAGAAGATGTAGTCGGGCCTGCACCATGACAAGGCTCCGGCCATAACTTCTTTTTGTCCCGCCAGCGAGAGGCCTTTCGTCAACGTGGAGACCTGTGTTGCGGCCTTTCGCCCTGCGTTCCTTGGTGCAGGTAAGATGTCCATTGGACATTACCCCACTCTTCCTTCCTTCCCCTCCCGAATGTTTTGTTAATAACGATGTTTTTTTCCAGGCAAAACATATGTTACTTCACAACATTTGGAGATACGACATGTGCTGTGTGTGAATTGTCTTGGTTGTTTGTGTAGCTTGGGTAGCGTTGGCCAAAGCTGTGTGTGGCCTGGTGTCAGTACCTGGCTACTCTATTTGCAGTTAGCCTATTTAGCTGATGTCGGCCATTGGCTCCTTGCTACTTTGTTTTCTCTGGTATAGACCCTCTTCTCTTTGGATTTAAGTGTTGATCTTTGTCCTTTTGGATCTATGTATATTCATGTTGCCTTTGTGAAGTTATCTTTTCCTTCTGTTTTGTTCTTCCATTAAAAGTTGAATATCATTTAGGGGCTCATCTTTGCTTATCTCTCTCATACATGCTCTCTCTCTAACACACACACACAGACATGCTCTCTCTCTCTAACACACAAACACACATGCTCTCTCTCTCTCTCTCTTTCTAACACACAGACATGCTCTATATCTCTCTCTAACACACAAAATGACATGCTCTCTCTCTATATATTTCTCTCTCTTTCTAACACACATATACACTGGTTTCAGGTCTTCAACTACAAGAGGATAAGGTACTATTTTGGGGAAGGCTATTGATCACTACTTTCACCGGGGGTACGCTGCTTATTAGACCGGACGCAGTTGTTAAGCGGGGTTACAGAGTACTGATGAGTAGTGGTCATTATAACACCCTGCATGACTATTGTACCTGTTCCTAGGTTAGTAAATCCTAAGGCCCTGCCTACTGCATCCCTACCCCTTACGTCTAACCACGCGGCCACCACAGTTGGGGGTACGGTGGGACTTAGCTCCTCTGTGTCCCTGCTATCCGGTGTTCGTATAATCTCACCCTCACTAAGCAGAGGTTATCCACCTCGCTACACATATTATGTATGCAAAGTTTGTATGTATTCATAGTAGGGCTGATGAGTGTTTTTATTTGTATATGGAAATCAGGGTGAGCTAGTCTCTCGGTGTGTGTCGTCGTTTGTTGCAGAGGCGTGCAGACGCAGCTCATTAACTTAGACTTAATCAGCATTTTTGTATTCCCTTATGGGTGAGTTAACAGCTGCCCTGACTACCACACTCCACAACTCTCCACACTCCATACAATATAGATGACAAAAGCTACATGGAAAAGTTGCTCTCGGATGTTAGACGTTTATTTTTGGGATGTACATTCGCTAGATCAGGGGTTCCCAAACTTTTCAGGCCGCGACCCCCAAATCACGGTTTCAGAGAGCCGCGACCCCCACTATTATAGGAGGTAAAAAAATATTTTAAAAATTATAAATATATATATATATTTTTTTAATAAATGGAAATGTATGGTTGAAACATGCAAACGTTCAAACGCACACACACTAATAAGCATTGGAGGCTTTTAACCTGGGCCAGACTGGGGAAATCATTCAGGCCAGGAAATAATAGTGCAAAATATAGCCCCAGTCAGGCCACTTTTTAAGCAGGGGGTCTGGGGGTCCCCCACCAGGACATTTCTTATTACAAAGACTTCATTTCCTGCATTCTGGTGCAGGCATTTTTTTTTATTTGTACCCTTTAAATGCCAGTGTTTGTGATGGCATCACAAATTATTGTTAAAAAACAGGCTAGCATATGTATGATTAGCAACAACACTGATTTTGATGGATTTTCTGTTTTTTTGTAATGTCAGATTGAAAAAAATACAATCTTTTATTCAACTTCAGCCCTGATCATAACACCACATATTCATTTTATAATTCTAACCCTTTAAATGCCAGTGTGTGTGATGGCATATATTTGCAATATATCAAATGCAAAGTAGATTTTTCTGGGGGGGATTATTACAGGCTAGCATGTGTCAATGATTAGCAACAACAGTTTTTTGTAAGGGTCCCGCCTCCACCAATCACATGCGGCTCCCTTTGTGTGTGTGTGAGAGCAAGAGAGAGAGAGAGAGAGAGATTTTTATTTTATTTAACCTTTATTTTACCAGGTAGTCACTTGAGATCAAACTTGTGTGAGTTGCAGTGATCTCCTGGTTGTTCCCCACCTAGGTTATCTAACTATTGCACTGCTGCAACTAGAAACACTGGCCTGGCCTGCTTCTAAGTTCAGTGGCCTGACTGCATAAATTATTATTATTATAATTTTTTTTTATCATCTGGTCATTTTTTAACCACCTGGGGGTCGCAACCCCCACTTTGGGAACCCCTGCGCTAGATCACTTCTGTCCAACATTACCATGTCGTAGCACGAGGAAGTGAAGCCCAGCGTCAGTGACAAGGAACTAATGAATTGGCCTTTTCTTTTACTTTTTACTTGATGAAAAACACGTTTTCAATGGTTGAGTGAGGCCATGTGTGCCTCACAATGAACAGCATCACCACAGTGCCTATAATCACAGTACAGGATGTAGTATTATTATGTCTCACCTCTTCATTCTCTAGCTTTAGCGAGGCGAGGCGGGTCTGGAGCTGCGTGAGGCGCAGCGTGAGCTCAGCCTGGACCTGTGGTTGGGCAGCAATCTGGGTCACCTGACAGGGACGGTAACAAATGGCATAATTATCAGCCAATCGGAGCCCGAGATAAAAACAGAAATTAATACGTGTGTTAATATCCCCCTGTGCCAATATAATTAATGATACATAAACATGTATTATTTTCCCTACTTGTGAGATGTCCTCCCAAGTTCCCTTCGACTGTGTTCAAGTTCAAGTTTCTTTATTAGTTGTCATACAGAAATACAGAATACTTTTGCATGAAATGCTTCTTTCTGTTTTGTGTGTGTGTGTGTGTGTGTGTGTGTGTGTGTGTGTGTGTGTGTGTGTGTGCGTGCGTGCGTGCGTGCGTGCGTGTGTGTGTGTGTCTGTCTGTGTGTCTGTGAACACATCCGCCACGTGTACAATGTACTGACCGAGTCGCCCATATGGGATTGGAAGCCGAAGCGCGCCGGGGGGCAGAAGGCGGTGGGATAGAGGCCCAGCAGGCGCTGCCGGTCGCGGGCAGGGTCCAGGCCCTCCACGGCCCCCTCCAGCACCTCCAGGCCTGCCCTCCTGGAGGCCTCCAGGCTCAGCTCTGCCGACAGGTAGGTCCTCAGCGCCCGACTCAGACTCGAGTGGTACCCTAGATCACAGCACTGGAGGGAGGAGGGAGATGAGAAGGGTGGAGAGAGATAACAGTGAGAGGTGGTGAGGCGTGTGTATGGAATAATTCATGTTATGAATAACTAACACCACCTCGTGCAGGGGGTGCCCAAACCATTTTGACCTGGAGGGTAGGGCCGGGCGATTAATCGAGTTTCAATTTCAATTACGATTTTGGCTTCCCTCGATCATGAAAAGCAAGATCATTGAGATAAAACAATTATTGTACAGCATTTCGGGTTGCTCTCATTTAGTCTTGTGTTGTAAATGCAGCACACCCCTCCTCCCCCCTCCCAAAGCCCAAACAGTCGGTTCAGCATTGTGTTGAGAGGGAGGAGGAGCCACGGCGCATTTCTCCAGTTATTTTGGAACGTCATTGATAACTTGTAGAAGACGACAGAAAGGCAGCCTTTGGTCGAGAAGAAAGGTAAAACAAATTCAGTTGTTGTCATATGATCCTCTCAAATCAATGAGCAATCGTGTTTAAGAATCGCGATTTCAATATCAATCAAAATAATTGTATACTCGAGCAGCCCTACTGGAGGGTTTTATGGAGTCCTCTCGGAAAGGAACAAAAATAATGTAGTGGAGGGCCAAATCTGTCCCCCCCCCCCCCCCCCCCCAGGCCTTACTTTGGGCAGAACCCTGAACCAGTGTTAATAAAGAGCCCATGTACTCACGTCTATGATGTCGGGCAGATCGTGGATGTAGTATTTGAACACGGAGGCATTGGTGGCCTCCAGAGTCAGCAGATACTCATTCCTGGCTTTGAGGGTCTTCAGTTTATTCTCAGAGTACTTAGCCTTCCTCTGAAACGCAGAAGAAAAACGTAAGAGGAGAGAAGACTGATGACGCTATGGTCAGAATACACTATTCATAGTATTCCTCGTCTCGGTCAGCAAACGGCAGAAGATTACATTTAATGATACAGGTGATTATTATTAAATGAGCTGTGTCATTGCGCCATATTGTTTGGCAAAACACGTTATAAGAACACTATGAATTAGTGGCCAGTATGCTTGAGAACGGCGTGTCCTTCCCTGCTTCCCGTACCTTCTCCCTCATCTTCTCCATCTTGCGGGCGGCGTTGCGTCTCTGGTGGCGCTCCTCTATCCGCAGGCCGAACACGGGCTCCACCCCTCCGCCCGTCCCGGACTTGACGCGCCCCTCCTGGCGCTCCGCCTCCCTCAGCTTGGTCTCCGCGTTGATCGTCTCCGCGTGGTACATGTGGTACGTCTTCATCACCTAGGCAACAGCGGCCCACAATGCATCTCTGAACAAGACTTCTCAGCCAACTGGTAAACCTTGACCCCATTGTTAAAGTTCACTTGTCGTTTATTGAACACCTTTCCTTAATTAGACTGGAGGCTTTTAAAGGCCAGCAGACACACCCAAAATAAACTTTCATATTTGCCAGACTGTAATCAGCATTCATGTCCCCCTTCACAGCTCCATGCAGACCTGGCAAATATTGTCAGGGCTCAAAGAAATGTCACTGCGAAAGCATATGGCTTCACGGAGGTCAAGGGCACTTGGGAACTGAAGGAAGGAGAGCAGGGAATCCAGACAAAAAGCGAGCAGGATCCTAGATCTATATATGATGAGGATCACACTCATCATGGCCATTGTGATATTGGGAACATGGGTTGAGAGCGGGCAGCCTGCCAGCCGCAGCCACGCAGCTTGTGTCACTTACTGTATAGAGCTCGTTCAGAAGCTTCATCAGGTCTTCCTGAAGTTGAAAGGTGATCTCTTTACTCTGAAAGAATGTAAAAAAAGATGTTAATAAATAAATAAGATAATGTAAAAATGTTATAGAAGACAATGACAGAAAGAGAAAAAGAGAGCAGCAGAAAAGGAAATGGAGGGGAGGATTATAGTAGCACTGTAGAGTATAGTAGCACTGTAGATTATAGTAGCACTGTAGAGTATAGTAGCACTGTAGAGTATAGTAGCACTGTAGATTATAGTAGCACTGTAGAGTATAGTAGCACTGTAGATTATAGTAGCACTGTAGAGTATAGTAGCACTGTAGAGTATAGTAGCACTGTAGATTATAGTAGCACTGTAGAGTATAGTAGCACTGTAGAGTATAGTAGCACTGTAGATTATAGTATCACTGTAGAGTATAGTAGCACTGTAGATTATAGTAGCACTGTAGAGTATAGTAGCACTGTAGATTATAGTAGCACTGTAGATTATAGTAGCACTGCAGTTATAGTAGCACTGTAGATTATAGTAGCACTGTATATTATAGTAGCACTGTAGATTATAGTAGCACTGCAGTTATAGTAGCACTGTAGATTATAGTAGCACTGCAGTTATAGTAGCACTGTAGATTATAGTAGCACTGCAGTTATAGTAGCACTGTAGATTATAGTAGCACTGTAGATTATAGTAGCACTGTAGATTATAGTAGCACTGCAGTTATAGTAGCACTGTAGATTATAGTAGCACTGTAGATTATAGTAGCACTGTAGAGTATAGTAGCACTGCAGTTATAGTAGCACTGTAGAATATAGTAGCACTGTATAGAGTATATTTTTCGTGCTAAGAGCAAGAACCTACCAGTTTGTATTCAATGTCTCTTTCAACCAAGAGAAGGAAAGTATAATTTAAGAGGGTTGTGTATTCTTAAAACATGTAAAAAGGTAAGAACTAATGTAAAAGCTAGATGTGTTTAAATTTTGGGAGTTAAATTGTGGAATAGCCTTAGTGACGGGTTGAAGTTGTGTACTTCTCAGGGGAGATTTAAAAAGGCCCTAAAGGATAAAATAATTCAGGAGTACAGTTTTGAGTAAAACATCAAACATTTAAAAAAAAATATATATCTTGCAGCATATTTTAAGTTTTTCTTTCTTATATTAAAGTATATTTAGTTTTTAAGAATTGTAAAGGATAGGCAAAAATAAGCATGTGCACAAGTGTGTTTCTGATCTGTAAACAAAGACCGAAAATAAACTATTCATCATCTAGTATACTCTACAGTGCTACTATATCATCATAGTAGTACTGCAGAGTATAGTAGCACTGTAGACTAGAATATAGTAGCACTGTAGAGTATACTAGTACTGCAGAGTATAGTACTGTAGCACGGCAGGGTATAGTACTGCAGAGTATAGTAGAACTGAAGAGTATAGTAGCACTGCAGAGTATAGTAGCACTGCAGAGTATAGTAGCACTGCAGAGTATAGTAGAACTGAAGAGTATAGTAGCACTGCAGAGTATAGTAGAACTGAAGAGTATAGTAGAACTGAAGAGTATAGTAGCACTGCAGAGTATAGTAGAACTGAAGAGTATAGTAGAACTGAAGAGTATAGTAGCACTGCAGAGTATAGTAGAACTGAAGAGTATAGTAGAACTGAAGAGTATAGTAGCACTGCAGAGTATAGTAGAACTGAAGAGTATAGTAGAACTGAAGAGTATAGTAGCACTGCAGAGTATAGTAGAACTGAAGAGTATAGTAGCACTGTAGATTATAGTAGCACTGCAGAGGAGGCAGGGGCAGAGGCGTTCATTCATACTGGTTGTCAGTGCAAATAAGCACCATTGATCAATCAAGCCAGGTGAATAGCACTAGATAAATAAAATGGACAAAGCCACAAACAAACAGATGAATTCATAAAATAGACAAATGGGTGCCTGGCCCCCGAGCTCTGCAGCCTGCGCCGCACAAAGTGAATTCCTGTCTCATGCATTAACCAGCTCCACCAGCTTGGGAAGGGGTTATGGTGGCTGTGTGCGCCGCCGCATTAATATTGCATTACGCTAAATGACTGTGGAATTCCAGAATGGATGAATCCTGTTCCCATAGCGCCCGCTGGGAGAGATCAGCTGAGTCCGTCACCATGGTCACTGACTGGGCTGTCGCCGTTGTCATGGCCACACTCTGCCCGCTAGCCCCTCCCCCTCCCGAGCTCTCATCAGCGACAGGTCCGGCAGCATTCCTCACCAGGCCACGGCGGGAGTTTCACCAGGAGTTCTACCACAGCTCTGATAGGGGAGGGGGGGGGGGCCTTCCAGTACGGAGCTGGCGGGCCCCGCTGCACTTTAGAGATCATGAATAAAATAAAAGCCCGGAACAGAGATTAATAATGAACACGGCGTGCTAAACTTAGAAGCATGTACGTACGCGCACGTGTGTTTAATTTGTTAAACTCGGAGGCAGCCCCAACATTTCTCGGGGGAATTATCGACTTTACTTTTCATTAGAATCAACTCACGTCCTACAGCACCTCGTACAGGATGCTTCTCAAAGTGAGTCTACAGCGTGGGCAACGCAGCTCTGATCCATTCGTCCCTAAGGAGAAGCAGTGGTTTCCCTCCGGTAACTGTGTTCAGTTTCTGTCGTACGTGGATATAAAAAAGAATATCTTAACCTCTGCCGATGAGCTTACGGCTCATGATTTATTAGATTTTTCCTACTCTATTCCATCTCATGTAGGCTCCTGCATGTTTAAGTTCACACATTGTTCACACAGCTGCTGGTCTATCGGCAAAGATACAAGGTGGTGTTTGAGAAAGGGGGCATATTCCGTTTTTACATGACTATGTACAGAGTGTGGAACTTTGTCATCCCATAGGCTTTACTGCGTGACCTAAAAATGTCCAGCACATCTAGCAAAGCATGTTCACACTCGGCGCCATGGGAAACAATGCGCTGGCAACCAACAGTACCAATTAATTCTTTTTGGTATTTCCTAAGTCTCCAATGTACACGTCGCGGCTGTCGGCACACAGCGATATGCGGTGCTATTAAAACGCAGCGCTGCATGGTGAAACGGGCATTCAGCTGCCAGGAGGTAGTGAGCCACGCTCAGGGCGCACATGTCCACAATCACTCACTGCACAGAAGTCACCTCTAGTGGGAATAGACATTTCATCATTTTGACAAATGACGGACTTTGCTTGTGGGCAAAAATGAACAGGGTTTTCCTTTCCTGTTTACTTGTCATTTCTGAGAGGTAAATGGAGGTTTTACAGGAGGATGATATGTTTTGCTAATTAGCCTAATTGTGAGAGCCACATTGCTAACTAGCCTAATTGTGAGAGTCACATTGCTAACTAGCCTAATTGTGAGTCACATCGCTAACTAGCCTAATTGTGAGAGTCACATCGCTAACTAGCCTAATTGTAAGAGCCACATTGCTAACTAGCCTAATTGTAAGAGCCACATTGCTAACTAGCCTAATTGTAAGAGCCACATCGCTAACTAGCCTAATTGTGAGAGTCACATTAATAACTAGCCTAATTGTGAGAGCCACATTGCTAACTAGCCTAATTGTGAGAGTCACATCGCTAACTAGCCTAATTGTAAGAGCCACATTGCTAACTAGCCTAATTGTAAGAGCCACATTGCTAACTAGCCTAATTGTAAGAGCCACATCGCTAACTAGCCTAATTGTGACAGTCACATCGCTAACTAGCCTAATTGTAAGAGCCACATTGCTAACTAGCCTAATTGTAAGAGCCACATTGCTAACTAGCCTAATTGTAAGAGCCACATTGCTAACTAGCCTAATTGTGAGAGCCACATTGCTAACTAGCCTAATTGTGAGAGCCACATTGCTAACTAGCCTAATTGTGAGAGTCACATCGCTAACTAGCCTAATTGTAAGAGCCACATTGCTAACTAGCCTAATTGTAAGAGCCACATCGCTAACTAGCCTAATTGTGAGAGTCACATTGCTAATATAGCCTAATTGTGAGAGCCACATTGCTAACTAGCCTAATTGTAAGAGCCACATTGCTAACTAGCCTAATTGTGAGAGCCACATCGCTAACTAGCCTAATTGTAAGAGCCACATTGCTAACTAGCCTAATTGTGAGAGCCACATCGCTAACTAGCTTAATTGTGAGAGCCACATTGCTAACTAGCCTAATTGTGAGAGTCACATTACTAACTAGCCTAATTGTGAGAGCCACATTGCTAACTAGCCTAATTGTAAGAGCCACATTGCTAACTAGCCTAATTGTGAGAGTCACATTGCTAACTAGCCTAATTGTGAGAGTCACATTACTAACTAGCCTAATTGTGAGAGCCACATTGCTAACTAGCCTAATTGTAAGAGCCACATTGCTAACTAGCCTAATTGTGAGAGTCACATTGCTAACTAGCCTAATTGTAAGAGCCACATTGCTAACTAGCCTAATTGTGAGAGCCACATTGCTAACTAGCCTAATTGTGAGAGTCACATTGCTAACTAGCCTAATTGTAAGAGCCACATTGCTAACTAGCCTAATTGTGAGAGTCACATAGCTAACTAGCCTAATTGTAAGAGCCACATTACTAACTAGCCTAATTGTGAGAGCCACATTGCTAACTATCTTAATTGTAAGAGCCACATCGCTAACTAGCCTAATTGTGAGAGTCACATTGCTAATATAGCCTAATTGTGAGAGTCACATTGCTAACTAGCCTAATTGTGAGAGCCACATTGCTAACTAGCCTAATTGTGAGAGTCACATTGCTAACTAGCCTAATTGTGAGAGCCACATAGCTAACTAGCCTAATTGTAAGAGCCACATTACTAACTAGCCTAATTGTGAGAGCCACATTGCTAACTATCTTAATTGTAAGAGCCACATCGCTAACTAGCCTAATTGTGAGAGTCACATCGCTAACTAGCCTAATTGTGAGAGTCACATTGCTAACTAGCCTAATTGTGAGAGCCACATTGCTAACTAGCCTAATTGTGAGAGTCACATTGCTAACTAGCCTAATTGTGAGAGTCACATTACTAACTAGCCTAATTGTGAGAGCCACATTGCTAACTAGCCTAATTGTAAGAGTCACATTGCTAATATAGCCTAATTGTGAGAGCCACATCGCTAACTAACAAACTTTACACTATAAAAAACGAACTGGATATTTGGAGTGTGTGTGTGTGTGTGTGTGTGTGTGTGTGTGTGTGTGTGTGTGTGTGTGTGTGTGTGTGTGTGTGAGTGTGTGTGTGTGTGTGTGTGTGTGTGATTTATGGTTGGTGAAAATGCTGAGTGTATCATGGTTTTTGCTTTATTTTTCCTTTCTGTGAGGGACAGCTGTCTATTTCGTCTCCTGTGAGGGATAGCTGTCAATCACTGGCCATGTGATTGATTGCCTCATGGGTCGGCAGGTGTGTGGGCTTGATTGCACCTGATTCAGTGTAGCTGTGTTACGACGAGGTAAGGTGAAGGTAGAACCCAAGGCAGCAGGACGAGAGTGAGCAGGGATATGAGGCAGGAGACGGTCACGATTTAAAGAGCTTTTACTTAGCAATGTGACAAATGTACATACAAGCACAAACAATAGGCACAGCCGCGCTGGCTCTAAATACAAAACAAAACCTAACCAGAAGACGGACTGAACACACGAAATAAAAGAGCAATAAAACAGAAAACTAATATACACTTACTTTAGACAGAACACAACTACAGGGCAAGGACGACGTTTTGACAAAGACATCACAGGAACAGGTAACACGGAGGAATGACTCCACAACCAGGTGAGGACAACCCACACTTAAATAACAAGACTAATTACCAATTGACCACAGCTGGCAAGCCAGTCTAAAACAATACATCAACCACAAGGACACAAGAGCATAAACCAAAACACAACCAGACAGGGAACCCACATCAAACAAGGGGAGGGAAAGTTAACAACAGCACACACCATGACACCACATTAATCATACTATTAATTATATTCAATACATTAGTCAACAACATGGTTACTGTGCTGGCCTGCACCGTCTGCGGGTGACCACTAGAGGGTAGTGTTGTCACGATACTGGAATTTCGAACTTCGATACGATACCTTGAAAAGTATCGATATTCGATACCATTTTCGATACCACGGGGGGAAATGTTCAATCTTAAAATGTAAAAAAAAGAAGAAAAAAAAGATATATATATTTTTTAAATAAATGTTGCTTCTGTTGCTGGTTGATTCTCCTCAGCTTCTCTCTGGTACTATAACTTACTTAACTTAAACCCTTTTGCTCTTTGGGGAGCATAGGTCATTCATGAAATCTCTCCAGCTGGTTCGGTGTTGGGCGATTTCTCTGGTACTATACGAGAAGATAAATATAACACTTTTAAAACCCTTTGTTTATCTTTAGATCACACATTTAAAAATAACTCAATGATATAATCTTAGAAATTTGTTCTCAGCCCTATTCAGCATTTAGCCTTCTTTGTAGCCATTCTTGTTTTGGGGCTACTGGCTTATGTTACACTTTATTTTATAGAGGCTGAGCCCTTTATGGTAGTGTTTCTTGCATTCTTTTGGAACTGTCCTTTGCCTACTACGGCACATAAACTCCCTTGGTGGAGGTTTATTTTTTATGTTTTCAATATAAACTATGTTGCCTTTGTGGCTTATTTTTTTGTTGTTGTTGTTGGTTATTTTCCCCCTTCTCCTTAATGTCTGTGCAAGCAGTTTAGTGGTTATTCGTACACGGATAACTTAAAGAGTCCCACACACACACGCAGCCCTTACAGAGTGGCTAGTGACTTTGAAAAACCACTAGCCACAGTGGCTGGTGAGCCAAAAAGGTAATGTCAAGCCCTGCCTACAAGTACAAGTAATTACATTTGAGTACTTGCAGATACCGAGTACCGATACAAGTACTTGATGATACCTTGAACTCGGCATTGTGTTTGTTCTTTAGATGCTTTATCAAATTGCTTGTGTTAAAGGAGCTATTATTCACCCCTCCTTTTGGCAATTTAGCAGAGCATAGTTTGCAGTCTGCTCTACTTTTGTCATCATCGCTTATCCTGAAATATCTCCAAACTGCTGACAATGCTCCTCTTCCGCCTACCTGTTCAACTGACGAGAAGGTTAACCAGGCATGTTGCCAGGCGTGTTGGAACTATTTTCTGGGAGGGGGTTAGTGATGTGACGTTCGCAAAGATCCGATTATTTTGAATGGCTCTTTGTATGCGAATGAAGGGTCATACTTGGTGGGAGCTGTTCTATATATTTAGGTTTTTTTGTTTTTTTTTTATTACTGTAGAAACAAATCGGGGACATTTTCGGGGACAGGATGACAAGGACAGATGACTTCATTCAGGGACTGTCCCTGAAAATCGGGGACATCTTGTCACCTTAATATAGGCCTATATTTTTTCATTCAAACTTTGGTGGACGTTTAATATGACACTCATATTAATATAATATGATATCATACATACATTCTAACAATTGGAGGCTTTGTTTCCAGGGGATTTAAGTATCTACATTTGAATCTGATTCAAATCCATAGCAATTATTCTGTGGATAAACCAAGGATTTAAATTTTGAAGACTGATAAACCAACTAACTGGTTCTTGGAAAGGAACAGAGCCAAAAGATCCAGCTCCCTTCAAAGAGCGGTAATTTCCATCACTCGAGGGGGTATTTTCCTTTTTTAGACTGTATCACTCATTTCCCTCTGGCCAGTGCTGTCCAACACGGCGGCGCTGAATGCAGTAGACTGAGCCATGAATGAGACCTGAGGCGTTAATCACACGCCACACACAATGCTGTCACCATGAGCGAAGTGTTCTAGCCACTGCACTGACACTCTTTGTCAGACATCGCCTTGAACCGCTAGCTACATTTTACCCCGCTTGGTAAAGATAGAGATGTGGCCTATATTGTCAACCATGACTTGAACATATCAAGCTACAAATCACCACACTACTGATCATCACACCAGAGAGAACAAGATAAGAGAGGGTAGTTTAGATGAAGTTCACTGCTGTCATCATGTGTAGCTATTCTTTGTGCATAACGTTGGGTAGCAGTAGCACTCGGTAAGAGTACTGCAAGTGAGGTTATTCTCATGTTAAACATTGTCCAGGAATCAGTTAGCTAGTTAGCTAGTAGTCTGTGAGTTAACAAACCACTTTCTCATATTTACACATCTAAATATGATAATACAGATATACATAACTTAGAATATACACGTCTCCTATACCGAAAGGTTATCCTATAACCTAGTTATATGAATACTGGCTGAGCGTCTCGCTCTCTCCATTATGAGAACTTAATGTGCTCACGAAACAAACAAATGCACTCACATGCACGTGACCAGGCCACGCCCCTGCGTCCTCCTATATGACGCCAGACATGGTCACACTCCACCTTCCTCAGAATGATTTCCAACACGGAAAAGCCATCCAAGGGACCTCAGGGCGCTAAGAGCGAGACGCTCAGCCAGTATTCATATAACTAGGTTATAGGATAACCTTTCGTTATATTATCATACTGGCAATTGCGTCTCGCTCTCGCCATTATGAGATATGGGGCAGAGCAGACGTGTGGCCCGACAAGTGTACCCCCTGAGGGCCCGTAAGCCCCAGCCAGGGAGGAGGGGAGTCCCGTCCACCCTCCCGTCCTAACGAAGGGGGGGAGGCAGTCAACTCCACCAAAGTGCGAAAAAGGGGGAACCAGGCACCCCTGAAAACGCACAGCACAGGCGGGACCACGTGTGACACAGCACCCTGTGGCACACACCCACACACCCCTGCTAGACCCTGTGGCACACACCCACACACCCCTGCTAGCCCACCAATGGTGGGACGCAGGAGAGGTCCCAGACCTCAGAACCGCCTGGGAGACAGAACCCCCAGTCATGTCCACAAGGTCAAACTTAACGAAGGGACCCGGGGAGGACCAGAAGGCCGCAGCACAGATGTTCTCCACCGAGGCCCCCCCTAACAGGGCAGCAGCCCGAGGGGGGACCTGTCTAGCCAACGTGTAGCAAAGGGCAACGCCCTCGCACAACCAATGTGACAGGTGCTGCTTGGACAGCGCCTCACCCGCGCGAGGGCCACCGTAACATACAAACAGTTGAACGGAAGCCCTGAGAGCCAGAGTCCGACTGAGGTAAACCCCCAGTGCACGGACAGGACACAACAGGTGAAGGCCCGCCTCCAACTCACTAGCGTGAGGAGGCGGACGAACGCCTGAACCACAATATCTCTGGAGCGAAAAGAGCTCCGGATATTCTTTGGCACGAAGACTGGATTAGGCCAGTCTTCGATTAGTCGCACCGCTATCGGCCGAATAGAAAGGCACTCAGGCCGCACTGAGAGAGCACACAGCTCACCCACGCGCTTAGCGGAGGTGATGGCCAAAAAGAACGTGGTCTTAAAGACAGCTGATCCAATGGCGCCTGCTCAAGAGGCTCAAACGGGGCCTCCGACAACCGGCCCAGGACCAGTTGGAGGTCCCACTCGGAGACAGAGAACGTTCCACAGGCTTGAGATGCCGAGCGCCAAGCAGGAATGTTTCACGAGAGGGTGGCTGAACAATGTTCTGCCCCCACACTTGACCATACACCACTCCCCAGCGTAAGCCGCGGTAGTGGACGGAGCGCACGCATTCCGGATAGCGTCAACCACAGAAGAGTCAAGACGCATCCCCACCAGATTCACACTTTCATCAGCCAAGCCTAGAGGCTGCCCCAGAACAGAAGGCAGAACAGAGTTCCGTGTGCCTGAGAGAGGGCCCGCGGTGACCACGGAACAGGCCACGGCGGGGCCACCAAGAGCTGAATCAGACGCACGCCCCTAATGCGAAACGCCGGTGGAGGTCAGAATGATCATCATCTTCTAGACACTCCGGTGGCGAAGACATTATCGCTGTATTTCCTCGAAAAATAGTGAGAGAGAAAACAAAGATATAATGTCAACGCAGCTCCTTTTCTCCAATAACGTAGCTCCTTTCCAATAACTATTTCGGCACTAAACTAAAGTGGTGTATACAGGCACTTTACGGTGGTGAAAATAGGGAAGGAGCTGATGGTGTGGCCACGACCCTGCTTATGTAGAGGAGCGGATGTGGGTGTGGCCAGGCGGATGGGTGTGTGCATGTGGAGAAAAATTATTCATTATTAGATAAAGGGATAGTTCCAAGAGAGCAGAGCGTAAGCTATACGATAATATAACTACTGTATGCATTCAAACCAGTCATGTGGTCTAATAGAGGAAAGGCTTCGAAGTGCCTCGAGCCATTTTCTGGAGATTACTAGGAGGTGCCAAGAAAACAAATGAGCAGCATTTGTAACCCTGATTGAATAACCAAATAAAACATTTCATTTAGTTTTATGAGGATTTGAGGATTTACGATATGCTAGATGCATATTCGGCCAAGTTACATTCATGAATTCCATAAATAAACATTTATGGGGAAGCAAATAAAAAGTTTGTTTCAGTAAGGAGACGCTGAGAATAGCGGGGGTTGCTGTCGTCGTCGTCGTCGTTGTCCCCCCCCACCCCACCCCACACACACACTTCCAACGTGCCTGCCTGTTGCCATAAAGTGGTAACGGTGTGGTTTTATCGGAGTAGTTTTACAGTTACGAGTACATGAGCACAGTATCGGACCAATACCCAATACTGGTGTCCATATCAGGACATCCTTATTGCTAACACTATGACCGCTATGTCCCCCACTATAAGAACACACTGGAGCTGGTGACGTCGGGTGACCTGAACTGCAATCTTAGCGATTTTTCAAAATTCTAAATATTAGAGGACATTGTTCCTCAAGGTAAAGAGACTGTGTGAACCGCAGATGAGGCTAGTTTAACCACCCATTCATCAGGCCGAAGGAGCCACCCTCCCTTATTTGGGCAGGAAAATTACGGCATGCGCGAGGGGTCTGTAGGTACATCAATGAGTACAAAAAGAGTACTTTTGACTCCTCCCACTTTGCTGTCCAGGGGTTCGCTGGGTTCACGGGCGTATTAGAAGCAGACTTTATCAGACTTTTCATTTGGCAGAAATGTGTGCAGCCCTCCTCTAGCTACTTCTGGGGCTACCTTCTTTTGCGGAGGCAAGAGGGCTTAGAGGTAAAGAGGCCCAGCCAGTAACCGAGGTTGCTGGTTCGATCCCCGGTCCCGACAGGAGGGTGTATTACAGCTGTGAGCTGGTGAGTGAAGGGTGGCTGGTATTACATCTATGGTGCCCACCATCCTGCCCTTGAGCAAGGCACTGCACGCCAAAGCTGCTCCAGGGGCGCTGCACTGCAGGCCTGTGCTCTGACCTCTCTGATGAAATGCATATACTGTATGTGTGGGGACTGTGTATGTATGTAACTAGGAGGGATATATATACGAAAAGACAAATTCTAATTGACTTCTTCTAGACCAGTGGTTCTCAACTGGTCTAGCCTCGGGACCCAACATTTTCCTTCGCGTCATTAAGTCGCGACCCAAATTTTTTAACCACTATGATTTATAAAAAGAAATAATTGCAGTAATACACAATCTTTCATACACTGTTAAAAACATGAAATAAACACAAAAAAGTGCAACAAAAGTGCAACTAGGGCTAAAAACCCAATGAAATAAAATTATAATAAATAATATATGCTTCTTAGCAGATTTCTTAGCTTAACATAACATACCTAAGTTTGGGGGAACTAATGGGATAACTGGGGTTGCAACAAAAGTGCAACTAGGGCTAAAAACCCAATGAAATAAAATAATAATAATAATAATAATAATAATAATAATAATAATAATAATAATAATAATAATAATAATAATAATAATAATAATAAATAATTATGCTTCTTAGCAGACTTCTTAGCTTAACATAACAGACCTACAGTAAGTTTGGGGGAACTAATGGGATAACTGGGGTTGCAACAAAAGTGCAACTAGGGCTAAAAACACAATGAAATAAAAGAATAATAATAAATAATATATCCTTCTTAGCAGACTTCTTAGCTTAACATCCCAGGGAACTAATGGGATAACTGGGGATGTTGTTTGCTCCTGACAAGAGTCTCAAAGTCTGGGGTGATGGTAGACAAAGCAACTCTGAGGTCATGCTCAATGTCCAATCTGTTCCTCCGCTTTGTCTTCAGCTGGACCAGAGCTGAGAAGCCACTTTCACAAAGATAGGTAGTGCAAAAAATAAAGTTATTTTTTTTATACACACATCCGCGACCCACTCAAAATGGCCCCGCGACCCACTTTTGGGTCGCGACCCACCAGTTGAGACACACTGTTCTGGACAACGGACTACACCAGGTCAATGCCCCACCAAGCAGTCAGAAGAGAAGCACGGTGCGCTGGGTTTGCTCCCGTCTGCCGCAACACAGTCTACATCTGTCACCTGTGCCCAGGCAGAGGCTGCGATTGGCTCACCCTTTTCAGGAGGCGGGCCGAGTCGTCGCTGATGTGTGTGAGGCGAGTGATGACGTTGTTCAGATAGAGGTCACTGAGGGTGGCGTGGTCCTTACTCTCCCTC
>NC_140169.1:198830699-198833199 GCF_963971535.1 Notolepis coatsorum | reverse complement strand
TGTAGCGTCTCACCCTTCCGACGTTGCATCTGAGAAAGGCCTGGTGGAAGACAGCCCGTGTCCCCACGACACCCCCAGACACACATGCTTACCGCCTTTGATCGGGAAGAGCTACACTCTCAGCGTAGGCAAAATATGCAAAGCGTCGCGGTGATGAGGAGGAGGAGGAGGAGGAGGGGGGGGGGGGGGGGGGGGGGGGTACAGGTCTGTATCTGCCTGGTGTAGAGAATCGATTTGTTTCGTGGAAAAACCTTGCTGGTCTGCAGGAATCAATGTGTGGAGTTGTAGCGTTGTGTGTGAATGCACTCCAGGGCTCGTTTGGTGGGTAACCTTCAGGCTGTAGGGTCTTCACTGGGAGAAGGTCAGAGTATGAAATGGGCTGTGTGTGTGTGTGTGTGTGTGTGGGGGGGGGGGGGGGGGTCCTTCCTGACTACACTCTTAAAACACCTGTGGTGAAATTAGGGCTGAACGATTCGATTATTCGATTTTAAATCGAAATCGCAATTTGAAATGATGCAATTAGCAAATTGCAAACAAAAATTCAATCGCAAATTCTTTAAAAAAAATTATTATAATTTCTTTAACCAGGAAGTGCCATTGAGATACAAGATCTCCTTTGCAAGTTGTTGTTAATGTTGTAGGAACGGTTTGGGAGAGGGAGGTAAGGGGTTTTAGATTGTGTGTTGTGAAGTTTAGACTTCAGAGAGGGGGGGTAAAGTACAGAAAAAAAGGTACCGTTGGGTACCGGTATCGATTCCCAGGTAAAAAGAAACATTTTCAGGCTCGGTGTCCCGAACAGACCCACCGCGTAGGCCAGATGCAAGCCGCATTTTACAATAAACATCTGTGGGGCTGCTTAAAAAAATAATTATTATAATCGCAAATTTAATCGCAATCGCAATATCTGTCCGAAAAATCGCAATTCAATTATTTCCCAAAATCGTGCAGCCCTAATTGAAATAACACCATGCGTTGTCCCCGATTCTGGAAAAACGACACAATAACAATTAACAGCAACACCATTTTAAGTTTTTCTTTTTTTAAAGGATAAGGCCAGTGTAGGGCTGGGCGATATATCGAGTATACTCGCGCGTTCTCGCCCTCTCTCTACATTCAATGATTTAAAGTAGCCAAACGTTACAGTAGAAATACTAACTGGATAGTTGATGATATAAACATTTAATTTCATTATCTGAAATATTCTAAAATCATTAAGTCTGCTATAAGCCATTATCACTTAATGTGTGTCATTATTATTTTCTCACAGTGTGTATATATATATATATATATATATATATATATATATATATATATATATATATATATATATATATATATATATATATATATATATATATATATATATATATATATATATATATATATATATATATATATATATATATATATATATTTCTTTATATGTGTGTGTGTGTGTTTGGCTAAAGTGGATAGAAAACACAGTACTGTGCAAAAGTCTTAGGCACCCAAGAGTTTTTATATAAATAGTCTTAGGCCCTGTTTAGACGGAAATGCTAGCAGGTGAATCCGCAAAAATATTTTTTCGGATGTGCCTTTCGTTTATACGGAAACAGTGTTTTTACGGGGTGAAACCGTAAAAAAGTGAGACCACCTTCCAGGGTGGAATTCCTAGAAACGATAAACCTTTGCGCTATCATCTAAACTGTCAAACCGCATAAAACGATGACGAAAGGGTTGTCAAGGCTCTCGTCGCGCGTACTGCTTACATCACAGGCATGCGCCAGTAGCCTAGAAGTGTAAACAAAGCATGTCTGATTCTATCCATGGCGATCACCTGAAGGCTACATTGGCAGTACTTTTAAATACACAAGAATCTGTCCCGCGGCTATCACAACTATTAGTACTGGACCCACTGTCTGTGAGTGACTCTGCTTTGGTCCAATCACATTCCCCACCCACAGTCTGCTAATCAGAGGCAGAGTAGGGCGGGTCTTCACAGCACGTCATGTGACATATGCGCCAATCGTGTGACAGTGGGGCTCTGTCGTCTCGAGTCGTTACAGCGTCGTCTGCACTCTGCACGCAGAATTCCATCCCAAAACGCTAGTCTAAACGCAAAATTAAAAGTGAGACCGTAAGACGACTTTTGCGGTTTCTGTTCAGACTCTCTCCGTCTAAACGTAGCCTTAGATGTAAATAACATTTTTTATTAGTGTGTCAGTACTACTCTTAGTACATTTTCATTAAACATTTGTTTAAAGCATCTTCATGGTTTAATAATGCAAACATATGTTGCAGGGACTTATTATCATCATATTGGCGTGACTGTATGCATCAAAGGGTTAAATCAAGCATTTTTAAGTGCTTTAGAGGAAATGTCAAAATATTGCGATATATATTGTGTATCGTGATATGGCCAAAAAATTTCACGATATCATTTATAGGCCATATCGCCTAGGCCAGTGTGATGGAAAGATTGAAACCTACCATGTATTTCTTCTTACAAGTATGGTCCATC
>NC_140169.1:198825699-198828199 GCF_963971535.1 Notolepis coatsorum | reverse complement strand
CTCCCTCCATCTCTGTCTCTCTCCCTTCATCTCTCCCTTCTCTCTCTCCCTCCATCTCTGTCTCTCTCCATTCTCTCTCTCCCTCCATCTCTATCTATCTCCCTTCTCTCTCCCTTCATCTCTGTCTATCTCCCTTCTCTCTCTCCCTCCATCTCTGTCTATCTCCCTTCTCTCTCTCCCTCCATCTCTATCTATCTCCCTTCTCTTTCTCCCTCCATATCTGTCTATCTCCCTTTTCTCTCTCCCTCCATCTCTATCTATCTCCATTCTCTCTCCCTCCATCTCTGTCTATCTCCCTCCATCTCTCCCTTCTCTCTCTCCTTCCATCTCTCCCTTCTCTCCCTCTTTTAGCTATCTTAATTGTTACAGTAGTTTCATTATGCATTGTGTGTACTGACTTTTAACCATTTTGTTTTTGCAATAGTGATTGTTTTTGTATGTTTTTTTGTGTGTGGACCCCAGGAAGACTAGCTGGTTGCTATCGCACCAGCTAATGGGGATCCCTAATAAAATAAAATCAAATCTCCCCCTCCATCTCTCCCTTCTCTCTATCCCTCCATCTCTGTCTATCTCCCTCCATCTCTCCCTTCTCTCTATCCCTCCATCTCTGTCTATCTCCCTCCATCTCTCCCTTCTCTCTCTCCCTCCATCTCTCCCTTCTCTCTCTCCCTCCATATCTCCCTTCTCTCTCTCTCTCCATCTCTCCCTTCTCTCTCTCCCTCCATCTCTCCCTTCTCCCTCCATCTCTGTCTATCTCCCTCCATATCTCCCTTCTCTCTCTCTCCATCTCTCCCTTCTCTCTCTCCCTCCATCTCTCCCTTCTCTCTCTCTCTCCCTCCATCTCTCCCTTCTCCCTCCATCTCTGTCTATCTCCCTCCATCACTCCCTTCTCTCTCTCCCTCCATCTCTGTCTTCTCTCTATCCCTCCATCACTCCCTTCTCCCTCTCCCTCCATCTCTGTCTATCTCCCTTCATCTCTCCCTTCTCTATCTCCCTCCATATCTGTCTATCTCCCTCCATCTCTGTCTATCTCCCTTCATCTCTCCCTTCTCTCTCTCCCTCCATCTCTGTCTATCTCCCTCCATCACTCCCTTCTCTCTCTCCCTCCATGTCTTCTCTCTATCCCTCCATCACTCCCTTCTCTCTCTCCCTCCATCTCTGTCTATCTCCCTTCATCTCTCCCTTCTCTCTCTCCCTCCATATCTGTCTATCTCCCTCCATCTCTCCCTTGTCCCTTCTCTCTCCCTCCATCTCTGTCTATCTCCCTTCTCTCTCTCCCTCCATCTCTTTCTATCTCCCTCCATCTCTCTCTTCTCTCTCTCCCTCCATATCTTTCTATCTCCCTCCATCTCTCCCTTCTCTATATCCCTCCATCTCTCTCCCTTCTCTCTCTCCCTCCATCTCTGTATATCTCCCTCCATCTCTCCCTTCTCTCGTTCCCTCCATCTCTGTCTATCTCCCTCCATCGCTGTCTATCTCCCTTCATATCTCCCTTCTCTCTCTCCCTCCATCTCTGTCTATCTCCCTCCATCTCTCCCTTCTCTCTCTCTCTCTCTCTCTCCTCCATCTCTGTCTATCTCCCTCCATCTCTCCCTTCTCTCTATCCCTCCATCTCTCTCCATCCCTCCATTCCTCCATCCCTCGCTCTCTCTCCCTCTCTCCCCTGCAGAGCCCATTCCCTTCTTCATTTGCATTTCTCATTAGGCGCTGAAGATCCAGATCTGCCGCCCGTTTCAGACGTTATTAGGTGTCACACACAGCAGCAGCGCCGGGAGCAGCAGCCGCTCAGGACCGGGGAGGGAGGAGCTAAGAGCCGGAAGGGCAACGCTGCCCGGGCGCACTGTGACAACGTTAATATAGAGCATTCACATTATGTATCGTCAGCAAATTATATTCAACATCACCCCCTCCTCCCCCCTCCTCCTCCGGTACCTTCTGCACGACTCACCTCGCTGAGCACCCCCCCCCCCCCCCCCGATCAGGACGGAGGCGCTCACAGCCACCTCATGTGTATACATTACACATACACACCACCTACTACATCGGCCAATCAGGAGGCGCGGAGGAGAGGCAGACTTGGAAAGCACATAGTTACAACGCAGATCTATACGTCGGTGCGATGCTCGGCGCAGGAGGAGGGCAGGACAGAGGGGGGTGCGGCTGGAGGAGCGGCAGAGAGGAGCAGCGGAGGAGGAGCGGCGCTCTATCTGAGTGGTCATTATAATGCAGGGTATCCCCGAGTGTGTTTTGGCCTGCTGCCAGCACAGGGATCATGCACACACACACACACGACACACACACACACACACACACACACACACACACACACACACACACACGTACACAGGTGCGTGCACACACACATGCACACAATCGGGGGGCTCTAATGCGCTCCACTACTCTCCATTAAATCTAATCACTCAAAGTCTCCATGTCGATTCAGTTTGTGCTTGTGTGTGTGTGTGTGTGTGTGTGTGTGTGTGTGTGTGTGTGTGTTGTG
>NC_140169.1:198783199-198815699 GCF_963971535.1 Notolepis coatsorum | reverse complement strand
AGCAGACAGCTCTCACCCCCTAAATCCGGAATATCAATTATTGCCTTCTGGCCATCGTTTAGAGACCCCTGCAGCCAGGGGCGGACCTAGCACATTTGGCGCCCTAGGCGAGATTCACCACTGCGCCGCCCCCCCCCCCCCCCCCAAAACTGCACAGAGAAAAAAAATAAAAATAAAAAAAATAAAAATAAAAATAAAAAAATAATGTTTTTTTTTTTTTTTTTTTTTTTTTTTTTGCGCCCCCGGGGGCGCTCTAGGCGACCGCCTATATCGCCTGTAGGAAGGTCCGCCCCTGCCTGCAGCTAAAAACAATAGGTATACATTCTCATTTATACCTACCTCCATTCGTGCCATAAAAGCACATAAACTCAACTCTTTTGAGTTGAGTAAAGGAAGCAGGAGGAGGTAGCTTTGAGGTGGGTGGGTGGGGGGATAGTTGTAGTTGCTTACTTTATCATTATCTGATCTTGTGACCATGTACATGTCTGTCTTCTTCTTGTTTATGTATGTTTATACTGTGTTTTTTGGAGTTCTTATTATCTGCTGTAACATGAATTACCCAGTTTGGGACATGCTAATAAACTTGACCTTTGACCTTGACCTACTCCAACACTGTGCACCTGAACTTGATTGTGTCGCATCAAGGGAACAGCATCTTTGAATGCCAGTTGATAGGCTGAAACATTATGATTCACCAGATCAAATTGACCTAGATGGTTGGCAGTGTATCTGCCAATATCATGATTTAATTAATATGTCCATTTTATGGGTATCAGTAATGATCAAACCATAAACAAAGAGGCATATAAACATGTTAGATCCTAATATGAAAAACAATGTGATTTAATGTTCTATGCCTTACCTTGACTTTGTCTATTTTGCTGCTATCTATTTTATGCTAATTTTATACTTATTTTATGTCTGCACTTTATACATTGCTCTTGATCTGCCAATTGTGTACCCAATTTATGCCTGTCTTTTTTTTTACTGCTGTGAAGCACTTTGAGCTGCAATTATTGTATGAAATGTGCTATACAAATAAAGTTTATTATTATTATTATTATTATTATTATTATTATTATTATTATTATTATTATTATTATTATTATTATTATTATTATTATTATTATTATTATTATTATTATTATTATTATTATTATTATTATTATTATTATTATTATTATTATTATTATTATTATTATTACCTCAAGCTCTGCCCTCTTTTGAGTTGAGTTGTGATTAGGTTAGACTCTAGAAGATCAAGAAAAGAGGGTGGAGCTTGAGACAATTGGATGCAGATAAATGTGTGGTACACAGGGAGTGTCGTGTTACTTGTGACCGCCCACCAAACCTGAAGTCGTTTGGCCTTGTTATGGCGTCATAGGGTGGGAAATTGCTGTCCGTTATCATCCAGTGGTTGCATTAAAAAAAAGAAATCCAATCATCATTAATTTCCCCAAAGGCAGTCTTTTTGATTGGGGATTAAAAACATCTGTGAAAGCTTAAAATGTCATGGATCAGACATTTCGAGACAGTATAAGCACATAATGCTATGGGTGAGATAGAAAAGCTGAATACTTTGCAGAAAGATACAACTGTAGAGTTGCAGGTTGAAAAAGCCCTCACAACAAACTATCATTACACCTGGGTAAAACAGAGTCCATTCTCTTTGGATCAAAAAAAAAACTCGGCTCAAACAAGGGACTAAACACGTTTCGCAATTATGCCACAACAATGTGGAACGCCCTACCCACAGCCGTAAAATAATGTGAATCCCTACCCTCCTTCAAAACCGCTCTCAAAGAGCACCTACGGGTGGCTGCAATTAAAAACTGGCCCCGGTAAATGTCCAACCCCCCCCCCCCCCCCCCCACCCACCCAACTCCCTCCAATGTACAGTTTCTTCCCCATATATATTTTTTATGATCTCTTTCTCTCAAACAGTACTGTATATTGGCAGGGTGGGGTAACTATTGGATTATCGACGAAACCTTACTTGGTCCCAAGAAGAGGGTCTCGTATATTATTGGGTTAGGACATTTACTGTACATTGGAGGGGGTTGGGTTAGGACATTTACAGGGGCCAGTTTCGAATGTCTCTCGTAGGTGCTCTTTGAGAGTGGTTTTGAAAGTGGGTAGTGATTCACATTCCTTTACAGCTGTGGGTTGGGCGTTCCACATTGATGTGGCATAATTGCAAAACGTGTTTAGTCCCTTGTTTGAGCCGAATCTGGGTTTAACATGATTTGTGGAGCTCCCCCTGGTGTTGTGGTCGTGATATTCACTGACCTTTGGGAAGTATTTTGACATGTACATGGGTACCTTAGTCGTGTAGTGTATCTTGTAGACCAGGCCCATTGCAAGTTGCTGTACTCTGTCGTCTACTCTAAGCCATCCTAGGTTGTCAAAGTGGGCAGGGGTGAGGTGGGTTCTAGGAGTACGGTCAAGCAGTAGTCTGACCAGTTTGTTTTGTGATGTTTGTAATTTTGTTTTTAGCGCCTTTGAGGTGCTTTGGTACCATGAGGTGCAAGCATAGTCGTAGTACCCTTGAATGAGTGCTCCTGCCAGAGTCTTCAGGGTATTCTTGTTTACCAGAGAGGAGATCCGGTACAAGAATCTAGTTCGTTGGTTGACTTTTTTTTATTACATTGGATGCCATTTTGTCACAGGAAAGATTTGCCTCTAGGATGGAACCCAGGTAGGTAATTTCATCTTTCCTTGTGACAATATTGTCACCCACTGTAACTGAGAAGCCGTCGGTCTTGCTGAGTTTGTTATTTGAACCGAAGAGAATGGACTCTGCTTTACCCAGGTGTAATGATAGTTTGTTATAAGCGAGCCAGGTGCAGATTTTGCCTAGTTCCGAGCTGAGGGTTTTTTCAACCTGTAACTTGTTCTTGTCAGAGACCAGCAGGGCTGAGTCGTCCGCGAACAGGAACAAGTTGCAGTCACAAGCTGACGACATGTCATTTGCATAAATTAGGAACAGTAGCGGTCCTAGTAGCGTCTCTACAATTCGTAGCGGCATTTCTGCAGACCCCTCTCTGATTGGTTGAGGCCATTTCTGCAGACCCCTCTCTGATTGGCCGAGCGCACGCATGCGCATGAGCCGCGACAAGCTCCACTAGCCAGGAGTCGAAACTCCGTTAAGCTCCAGAGGAGAGGCAGTTAAATCATTTTGTGTTCTGTACTGTGCAGGACAGTGATGCAACAGTAGCAGGACAGTGGATCACAGTGATGTAGCAGGACAGTGGATCACAGTGATGTAGCATCACAGTGATGTAGCATCACAGTGATGTAGCAGGACAGTGATGTAGCATCACAGTGATGTAGCAGGACAGTGATGTAGCAGGACAGTGATGTAGCAGGACAGTGATGTAGCATCACAGTGATGTAGCAGGACAGTGATGTAGCAGGACAGTGATGTAGCAGGACAGTGATGTAGCAGGACAGTGATGTAGCATCACAGTGATGTAGCAGGACAGTGATGTAGCAGGACAGTGATGTAGCATCACAGTGATGTAGCAGGACAGTGATGTAGCAGGACAGTGATGTAGCAGGACAGTGATGTAGCATCACAGTGATGTAGCAGGACAGTGATGTAGCAGGACAGTGATGTAGCATCACAGTGATGTAGCATCACAGTGATGTAGCAGGACAGTGATGTAGCATCACAGTGATGTAGCAGGACAGTGATGTAGCAGGACAGTGATGTAGCATCACAGTGATGTAGCAGGACAGTGATGTAGCATCACAGTGATGTAGCAGGACAGTGATGTAGCAGGACAGTGATGTAGCAGGACAGTGATGTAGCATCACAGTGATGTAGCAGGACAGTGATGTAGCATCACAGTGATGTAGCAGGACAGTGATGTAGCAGGACAGTGATGTAGCATCACAGTGATGTAGCAGGACAGTGATGTAGCATCACAGTGATGTAGCAGGACAGTGATGTAGCAGGACAGTGATGTAGCAGGACAGTGATGTAGCATCACAGTGATGTAGCAGGACAGTGATGTAGCAGGACAGTGATGTAGCAGGACAGTGATGTAGCAGGACAGTGATGTAGCAGGACAGTGATGTAGCATCACAGTGATGTAGCAGGACAGTGATGTAGCATCACAGTGATGTAGCAGGACAGTGATGTAGCAGGACAGTGATGTAGCATCACAGTGATGTAGCAGGACAGTGATGTAGCAGGACAGTGATGTAGCATCACAGTGATGTAGCAGGACAGTGATGTAGCATCACAGTGATGTAGCAGGACAGTTAAAGGTGTATTCCACCCAAATGGTGAGCAGGACAGTGGAGGACAGTGCATCACAGTGATGCAACAGTAGCAGGACAGTAGTGGAGGACAGTGCATCACAGTGATGTAGCAGGACAGTGATGTAGCAGGACAGTGATGTAGCAGGACAGTGATGTAGCATCACAGTGATGTAGCATCACAGTGATGTAGCAGGACAGTGATGTAGCAGGACAGTGATGTAGCAGGACAGTGATGTAGCAGGACAGTGATGTAGCATCACAGTGATGTAGCAGGACAGTGATGTAGCATCACAGTGATGTAGCAGGACAGTGATGTAGCATCACAGTGATGTAGCAGGACAGTTAAAGGTGTATTCCACCCAAATGGTGAGCAGGACAGTGGAGGACAGTGATGCAACAGTAGCAGGACAGTGGACAGTGGTAAAATGGCTGCAGGACAGTTAAAGGTGTATTCCACCCAAATAGTGTTAAAGGTTATAACCCAAATGTGTCTTCCCCGAATGATTTTAAAGGTGTATTCCACCCAAATTGTTTTAAAGGTTATAATACAGTAGCAAGACAGTGGATCACAGTGATGCAACAGTAGCAAGACAGTTAAAGGTGTATTCCACCCAAATGGTTAGCAGGACAGCCCCATCACAATGTGCAGGAGGTGTGTACAGTAGCAGTACAGTAGGTGTACAGTAGCAGTACAGTAGGTGTACAGTAGGTGTACATTAGCAGTATCAGTACAGTAGGTGTACAGTAGCAGTACAGTCTGTGTACAGTAGCAGTACAGTAGGTGTACAGTAGGTGTACATTAGCAGTACAGTGGCAGTACAGTAGGTGTGCAGTAGCAGTACAGTAGCAGTACAGTATCTGTACAGTAGCAGTACAGTAGGTGTGCAGTAGCAGTACAGTAGGTGTACAGTAGCAGTACAGTATGTGTACAGTAGCAGTACAGTAGCAGCACAGTAGGTGTACATTAGCAGTACAGTAGCAGTACAGTAGGTGTACAGTAGCAGTACAGTAGGTGTACAGTAGCAGTACAGTAGGTGTACATTATCAGTACAGTATGTGTACAGTAGCAGTGGGGCGGCGTGGCTCAGGGGTAGAGCAAGGCGTCCAATGATCGAAGGGTTGGTGGTTCGAATCCCGCTCAAGCCCATGTCCATCCCATTGCCGTTGTGTCCTTGGGCAAGACACTTAACCTACTTGCCTCGTATGAATGTGTATGCATGTGAATTAATGTTGGTGGTGGTCGGAGGGGCCGTAGGCGTTGATTATTCGCCACGCTTCCGTGAGTCTGCCTCAGGGCAGCTCTGGCTGCAATTGTAGCTTACCACCACTGGTATGACTGTGTATGAACGAATAATGGACTCTGTGACGCGCTCTGAGTCAGAGCAACAGTCAGTCAGAGAAGAGCGCTATATAAATCCAATCCATTAGTACAGTAGCAGTACAGTAGGTGTACAGTCACAGTACAGTAGGTGTACAGTAGCAGTGCAGTAGCAGTACAGTAGCAGTACAGTAGGTGTACATTAGCAGTACAGTATGTGTACAGTAGCAGTACAGTAGGTGTACAGTCACAGTACAGTAGGTGTACATTAGCAGTACAGTAGCAGTACAGTAGGTGTACAGTAGCAGTACAGTAGTTGTACAGTCACAGTACAGTATGTGTACAGTAGCAGTACAGTAACAGTACAGTAGCAGTAAGTAGGTGTACAGTAGCAGTACAGTAGCAGTACAGTAGGTGTACAGTCACAGTACAGTAGGTGTACATTAGCAGTACAGTAGGTGTACAGTCGCAGTACAGTAGTTGTACAGTCACAGTACAGTAGGTGTACATTAGCAGTACAGTAACAGTACAGTAGGTGTACAGTATCAGTACAGTAGGTGTACAGTCACAGTACAGTATGTGTACATTAGCAGTACAGTATGTGTACAGTATCAGTACAGTAGCAGTACAGTCGGTGTACAGTAGGTGTACATTAGCAGTACAGTAGCAGTACAGTAGGTGTACAGTAGCAGTACAGTAGGTGTACATTAGCAGTACAGTAGGTGTACAGTAGCACTACAGTAGCAGTACAGTAGCACTACAGTAGGTGTACAGTCACAGTACAGTAGGTGTACAGTAGCAGTGCAGTAGCAGTACAGTAGCACTACAGTAGGTGTACAGTCACAGTACAGTAGGTGTACAGTAGCAGTGCAGTAGCAGTACAGTAGCAGTACAGTAGGTATACAGTCGCAGTACAGTAGGTGTACAGTCACAGTACAGTAGGTGTACAGTAGCAGTACAGTAGGTGTACAGTCACAGTACAGTAGGTGTACATTAGCAGTACAGTATCAGTACAGTAGGTGTACATTATCAGTACAGTAGGTGTACAGTATCAGTACAGTAGCAGTACAGTGGGTGTACAGTAGGTGTACATTAGCAGTACAGTAGGTGTACAGTAGCAGTACATTATCAGTACAGTAGGTGTACAGTATCAGTACAGTAGCAGTACAGTAGGTGTACAGTAGCAGTACAGTAGGTGTACAGTCGCAGGGCAGTTAAAGGTGTATTCCACCCAAATGGTTAGCAGGACAGTACATCACAGTGATTCAACAGTAGCAGGACAGTTAAAGGTGTATTCCACCCAAATGGTTAGCAGGACAGTGGATCACAGTGATGCAACAGTAGCAGGACAGTGGATCACAGTGATTCAACAGTAGCAGGACAGTTAAAGGTGTATTCCACACTCTCAGGACCCATACGAGGCTCCTTCCACTAAGACACTCTCAGGACCCTCGCTCCCATTGGCTGATTTGGGTCACGTGACCGTCACAGGGTCACGTGATCGTCCCATCCAATGGCTGAATTGGAGTATTGCACTGCGGGATTGATTGATTGATTGAAAACTTTATTAACAGATTGCAGAATGGGTACAGTACAGCTCAATACACACAATTGTTAAGGGGATGCAGACCAGAGAAAGACCTCAATGCAGTACTGTTACATTTGTGACTAGGCACGTGCACACATAGAGGCCATGGGGTGCTTGAGCACCTGCCTTTTTCAGCCTCATCCAAAAAGTTCACATGTAGCCCCGAAAACGCTTAGAAAAGGAAAGTTGAAAGCGTGGAATAAACTCGCCGAAACGGTAAAGTGTCCCACGGGCGCGCCGTGATTCCGATCCGCGTGAAAATATTCACGGCCATAGAGGAGACCGTGGGACACCTTTTTGCAACCGAATATGTGTCTCGAATTTGCTCCCACGCGGCGCGCAAAATCGCGCGCCCAGCCTAGTGAATGAGAAAAGCCTGCCCCTAGTGGAGCAGGACAGTCCCTACACAATTACAACAGTACAGGACACAAAATGATTTAACTCCTACTGCTCCAGAGAGAGAGGCTGAAAACCCACAGTTGGAGCCGAATCCCGGATCCGAGTTTTCTGATGAATAGCCCCAAAACATGGAGGTCGCAAACGCAATTTATACGCATGGAAGTATTGATTACGCCATAACGAATCATTAAAAAAATATACCGTTAACTGGAATATGTTGTGTGTGCCTTTACACATATGTTGGATAGGATTATGTAATTGGTTTGTCATTAAAAACCAATAATAATCGCTCGCCGGCTTCGCTGACCAGAGCTCTCTCAGATTCAAAGTTTTAATTGCAGCCTGGAACATACATGTTTCGGAACCAATGTGTAACTAGACAGTTACAATATAACATTTATATTAATTAACCCAGTTAATGCCTTAAGAGAAAGAGTCTGGTGGTCAATTGCTACGGAACCGTTTGTAGGGTACCGTTTACCTCCACCATCTGTTCTCTCCCCTCCAGGTAGGATTGCATCCAGCTCACTGATATCAAAACCAATCAAAACCAATTGCTTTTAGCTTGTCAATCAGAATGGAGTGATTGACAGTGTCAAAGGCCTTTTGTAGGTCCAGCATGACCATGCCGCAGTATTTGCCCGCGTCCACCTCTTGTTTGATGTGGTCGTTCAAATAGAGAAGGCATGTGTCAGTGGAGTGGGATGTTCTGAAGCCAGATTGGAATTCGTAGATTCGATTTTTTTCCGTGAGGTACTTTTCGACCTGTTCGTAGAATTTTTTTTCAACGACTTTCTAGATGGAGGTAAGAATAGAAACAGGGCGGTATCCTTAACTTGTGTGTGCGTATGAAAAATGCATGTGGACTAAATGGTGGCTTGCTCATAAACCTTCTCTTTTCTACCTAAAGTTGAACCTATGTTTCCGACAACATTTTAAGTGGTAAGTAAGTAATACGCTGGATCTCGTTCGTTTTGTCTGAGTTCCGGTGCGCAGCATTGGGGAGCATTTGCATTTAAAGGTACAGACACAGAAACAGCCCGTTGAGAGCAGGACTACAGCTCCTCAGAGAATGCATAATCTGAGTGTTGTTTTCTTTCACCATAAAACTTCAAAGACTAAGAGACCTCAAAGACCTATATTGTCTTGTTGAAAAGGAGTAAAATATGAGCATCTACAGCTGTGTCTTTTGATATAGAAGAATATTGTTCAGTTTATAGGTTTAGTTTATCGTTTATAGCTTATTTAGTTTATAGTTATAGTTTATATTTATAGTTATAGGTTTATAGTTTGTATAGATAGAATAATATCTAATACGTTGTGTACTATGTGTAGCCGGGAAAAAAGCATCTCACACATTTTCTGAATGTACAGTATGAACATTTAAAAAGCTGTGACAATAAAATAATCCGAATCTGAATCTGAAGAAGAAAGATACAATAAAAAACCTCTGGGAGCCTGTGGAAAACCTTTGCTACGTGCACATGGGCTTCACAAGTGATGGAGAGCGTGCTCTATTTCTGCTGCGCAGGTACACTCACTCTTGCCTACTGCAGCTTTAATGTCTGAAAATCAACCAAATAGGTTAATTGTATTTAGCCAAAGAAACCATTTGAAATGTTTGTGAGACGTGTGACTCACCAGGCTGATAGGCATTCATTCATTCATTACTTCAATCTTTATTTCAACTTGAAAATTCATTGAGGGCCCTCATTTCCAATGACATTGAGCATACATAAATAATAATAAATACATGATAAATACAATAAATATACAATAAACAATACAATATACAATTATGTGCAATCATAAAAAGAAATTGTACAATCAATTAAAGCAATTACAGATTATGGTGGAATTATTGGTGATCAAGGATTTAAACTGACCAAAGGATACCAAAGTATTGAGTTTTAGAGTTTGTTGTATGATATTCAGGAGCACAGAAGCTAAACACAGACTTCCCAAGTTCAGTACAAACTCGAGGTGCTTTGAGTGTTAAGCCAGTCACTGGAACGTGTACCATAGGATCCAGAGACGTCCACTCCAACAGAGAAGTGAGATAAATTGGGCAATCTCCAATTATGGCTTTATATAGAAACGGATGCCAAAGCAGCTCCCGCCTCTCTGGTAGGGAGGACCATCCAACCCTGCTATACAGGACCAGCACCATAACCATCACCGGTGATACATCGAATGGCTGAACGGTTTACAGAGTCTCGTGACTCGTCCTCCAAATTGTCCGATGCACTGGCGCGGGACGTAATAGTCTATCCTCCATAAGAGTGGCAGTTAACCAAGACACTGACCTCTTGACCCCAGTATAGGGGTCGAGGGACCCGACGTTCCCCTGAGGGTGGCTTGTTATGTTCAGTTATGAAAATATACCCGTTTTATTTCCAACTTCTCTGAGTTTCAGATTTCTCTCCCGAAACGACATAGTGCACCTTCAGTGTGCATAATGCAGTTCCGTGAGAGTCAGAGAAGTGAATCACTCCAAGGTATATTTTCATAACTGAATAAACAAACGGTCCTCTGAGGAATCCCTGGAAACACTGTTTGAAGCTAGAAAGCTACCTGAAAAGTTACTATTTCACTGCTGTCGTTTAGCTAGGGCCTGCACATTTTGTTAAAGGGATATTTCACTTCAGTAGAACTTTAGTAGACGTTTCAGCAGTCTATCTACAAGTAAACTAGTCACCACTGCTGTCCCTGTTCTCTGCTGTCAGCACCACCCAGGTCCCAGGTGTCAGGCTCCTCAGTCTCTTCCATTCATTTTGAGGACCAAGTCTAAGTATCATACTTCTCAATAATAAACAAACTACTGCTGTGCAGATTTCAATAAAACAGACGGTTCTGAGCCAAAGGTACATTTAGTTTGTTTTGACATTTGATGTGCGTTTGTAGATTTATTAACTTTTGAAAAATAAAGGCAGATCCAGTCAATTTGTTGTAGGTTTGAGTGTGCTGTGTATCTTTGCCTTGCATGGAATGTTGGGGAGTGGTTACCATGGTTACCTGCTGCCTTCCTGGAAGAAATATTCTAAACATTCTGTGAGAAGTTGACAGACGGTCAAACTACACCCCAGGTGAGAAATACTGTAGTTCCTATACTCATAATTTAAAAACAAGTACCTTTGACTCAGAAAAATATATTACACAGAATGGTATTGCTGTATTGTTTATTTAATAATTCAGAAGTATTATATTTAGACTTGGTCTTCAAAATGAATGGAAGTGAATGAGGAGCCTGACACCTGGGAGGAATGGTGGTGCTGACAGTGGACAACAGTAGTGGTCGCTATAGCTTTCATTTATGATGACATAAGATAGAATAATTCTAAGAATTACAGTAAATGTCTTTTGCAGGCTCTGCAAACAAACCCCCTTCCTCCAAAACTGCATAGTGCATTAAGGAGATGTACTTATTAATTTATGTACAGTATACATTTCCTCTGAATCCTATCTTGGAATTACAGAACATTCACTGTCACTGTATAGCCATTGTGATGTGCAGTACTCATTAGAATGCTCAGTTCTCAGAAACTAATCTCACGTGTGAGATAATATCACTCTACAAAGTGGTAAATGACCATTTCCAGTCACGAAAGGAAAGGAGAAATTAAATAGGATCCAGCAGGGAGTCATGTAGATCTCTCTCTCGCTCCCTCCCTCCCAATAAATCACTTGCTCGTTCTGTCACACAAACACTCAGTAGATACACAGAAAATTGCAAGTTAAGCAGGTCAATTTGCCTTTAATTCCAGAGCAGTGCCAGAGGCCTTCTGCAGGGCCCCCTGGGAGAAATGCGAGGCCCTGTGCGAGATTTAAACGCGAGCCCCCCCCCCCCCCTAAAAGGTAAAAAAAATATATATATATATATAATATTTTTTATTTTTTATTTTTTTTCATACAGTCAACATATTCTTAAATAATAGCGCTGCCCGAGGCTGGGCATGATACAGTCAACATATAGCAAGAGTCAATATACAGTGTTATCGCTGCACAGACCCGGCAATGCCCCTGACCCTCCACCAGAGCAAGGCCAGAGAGAGAGAGAGAGAGAGAGAGAGAGAGAGAGAGAGAGAGAGAGAGAGAGAGAGAGAGAGAGAGAGAGAGAGAGAGAGAGAGAGACATTGGAAAGAAACAACCCAAAACCAGAGCAAATTGAAATGCTATTTGGCCCTAAACAGAGAGTACACAGTGGCAGAATACCTGAGCACTGTGACTGACCCAATACTAAGACGATCCTTGACTAGGTACAGACTCAGCGAGCACAGCCTAGCCATCGAGAAAGGCCGCCATAGGCAGACCTGGCTCCCAAGCGAAGACAGACCCACTGCACACAAGATGAGGTGGAAACCGAGCTCCACTTCTTAACAACCTGCCCACTATACCAAGACATACTTCCCACAAATTGCAAACACCCAAAGAGACTTTGAAAACATCGACAATAACTCAAAACTCCCATACCTACTGGGAGAAATACAAGAATGTGAAATAAAGCCCATTTGAATTGAAGAGAGAGAGATAGATAGAGCATGTCTGTGTGTGTTAGAAAGAGAGAGATAGAGAGAGAGCATGTCTGTTTGTGTGTGTGTGTTAGAGAGAGAGCATGTATATGTGTGTTAGAAAGAGAGAGAAATATATAGAGAGAGAGCATGTCATTTTGTGTGTTAGAGAGAGATATAGAGCATGTCTGTGTGTTAGAAAGAGAGAGAGAGAGCATGTCTGTTTGTGTGTGTGTGTGTTAGAGAGAGAGCATGTATATGTGTGTTAGAAAGAGAGAGAAATATATAGAGAGAGAGCATGTCATTTTGTGTGTTAGAGAGAGATATAGAGCATGTCTGTGTGTGTTAGAAAGAGAGAGAGAGAGAGAGCATGTGTGTTTGTGTGTTAGAGAGAGAGCATGTCTGTGTGTGTGTGTGTGTGTGTGTTAGAGAGAGAGCATGTATGCTACGTTAGCTAGCCGGCCCACTTGGCTCAACATAACGTTAGCCAACATAACGTTAGCCTTAGCCACGATAGCTAGTTGGCCCGAGAGAGAGAGAGAGATATATCCACGGCGGGAATAGAATAGAGTGCATTAAAAACTCACCAAACGTCCAAGAGGATGGAGACAACCGCGTGGAGTTGACGAAGTTCATCGGCCGAATGACCGTCCTCTTCATCTTGGCATAACAATGCTGCACGCGCTCTCTCTAGGTTAGCTAACGCTAGTTAGCCTTTAGCTAAGCTAGCTACTAGCTGACATCATCATGGCTATCCCGACTGAACCACACGTTAGCACTCGATATTAAAACGTAGCTCATCTGCCGAATGACCGTCCTCTTCATCTTGGCATAACAATGCTGCACGCGCTCTCTCTAGGTTAGCTAACGCTAGTTAGCCTTTAGCTAAGCTAGCTACTAGCCGACATCATCATGGCTATCCCGACTGAACCACACGTTAGCACTCGATATTATAACGTAGCTAAAGCTAACTAGCTGTCCCTGCCTTTAGCTAAGCCGACATGGCTAGCCTGACTGAACTGTCTAACATGCAACAACTTTCATCTTCAGTCCATCTGCCGAATGACCGTCCTTCGTCTTGGCTGGCATAACTAAGCATAACCTCCAAAGCTGCACGCGCGAAATAGTCAAACGCAGCTGACGCACGCCGGCGTACACATGATGTAACCCCTCCCTTCGTTGAAACCAATAGTATGTCTGCTGCAGAGCCCCAGAGCTCCAATAGTGAGTATGACTGCTGCAGAGCAGCAGAACCAGGAACAAGTCAGATACATTCTACAAACGTGTCTAATGTGAAATATATAAGCATATGTGACGGAGTCCAGGGTTTGTGCCTACATGTCTCCATTTTCATTTTCCAGATTTTTCCAGATTGTGAAAGTACAGAATGTAAGCTTTCAAATGATGTTTTGAATATCATATATTCATTTAAATCTTGTAACTCAGTCTGTTGTCTAAAACACTCAAGGGGAGAAAACATATGAGAATGTTTTGAATATCATATATTCATTTAAATCTTGTAACTCAGTCTATTGTCTAAAACACTCAAGGGGAGAAAACGCCTCTCAAAGATGTTCCCACTTCAGCTAGTTTGGGGGGGGGGGGGCGTGGACAACTACCCTCACCTGAATGCGTCCATCGTTAACGTTAATGACTCTCTCTGTGTGAATGCCTTTACCTGGCTCGGTGAATCTGAATCCCAACACGCAGCTCTATTCAGATGCAAAAATTAACCCAGCCCCCACCTCTCCTCTGTGGAGAGCACAAACTGTGTTTCAAAACGGCCTTTTTTAAACACAGAATTCTTACAATTAGAGCTATTATATCTGTTCGCTGTTGTACTAAATATGTTCTTCAACTCTCGAACTGTAGTTATATAATTTTTTTTTTTTTTTTTTATTGTGTCTATCTGTCATTTCACCCTGGCATCATCACCAGACTGGGTCACATATAAGCAAAACTAGATTTTAGGTCTGTGATGAAAAAGGGCCTCGCGGGAAGGGGGGCCTCGCAAAAAAAAAAAAAAAAAAAAAAAGTCAAGGCAAGTCAAAACCCAGATTTGCTCCTATTTATTTAATATGTGCCTGTGTTTCCATTTATACAGGAATTGCCATTCCCACCGAAAATAATATAGTTTGTTGTGGTTTGTTATTTACAGCCACTAAATACAGCAAATACAGTGACATTAAAAACTCACATGTATCTGTTTGGTGTTAGAACTGAGTCAATCAACTAAAGAACAAGAACCTGTCTATTGTTGTTGTTGTTGTTGTTGTTGTTGTTGTTGTTGTTGTTGTTGTTGTTGTTGTTGTTGTTGTTGTTGTTGTTGTTGTTGTTGTTGTTGTTGTTGTTGTTGTTGTTGTTGTTGTTGTTGTTGTTATTGTTGTTAGGGCAACCCATTTGTTTAGATATGGATCTCTGACTAGGGCAGCCTCGCAGTCAGTCACTGGTTTGAAAATGACATCATTGTGTGCTGTGAAGTGGGTTACGCCACCTGGGTCAATAATAATAATAATAATAATAATAATAATAATAACTTTATCTATATAGCACCTCTCATACATGGATTGCAGCTCAAAGTGCTTCACAGCAAATAAAGCATAAAATGAACATAGGCATACAATTTGCATACAGTTGACAGAATAAAAGCAATGCATAAAGTGCAGACATAAGAATAGGTATAAAAGACAATAAAAATAGTGCAATGTAGAAAGTGCAGACATAAGAATAGGCATAAAATAAGTACAATAAGTACAGTGTTGCTCGAAAGCATGTGAACCCCCCGGAACAGCCAGTCCCCCAAACACCCCACACTTCATCAATCCCCACCACATCCCCATCCAAGACACACCCCCTGATAAAGCACGTCATGACCGAAGGAAAACACAAACAGCCCGCACGCCACTCACACCACCATGCACGGCCTTCCCCCCCCCGGGCCCGGCAACCTCGCCACCACAAGGAAACCAGCGAACTCCATGCTCCCACCCCCAACTCCACGGAGGAATGACAGGTCACACGCCCCAGGACCTGCAGCCACACCACAGGAGCCACGCAGCAAGGCAGCGACTCCAAACACTCAAGCAGACAGACAGCGGTCAAATGGGGACAACGAGACCCCCAGGACACCCCGAAACACAGCAGAGGCCGTAGCGAGCCCCCCACGCAAGGAATCCCCAAAACGCCAGCAAACTGAGGGAGCCCAGACTACTGCTTGACCTTAATCCTAGAACCCACCTCACCCCTGCCCACTTTGACAACCTAGGATGGCTTAGAGTAGACGACAAAGTACAGCAACTTGCAATGGGCCTGGTCTACAAGATACACTACACGACCAAGGTACCCATGTACATGTCAAAATACTTCCCAAAGGTCAGTGAATACCACGATCACAACACCAGAGGGAGCTCCACAAATCATGTTAAACCCAGATTCGGCTCAAACAAGGGACTAAACACGTTTAGCAATTATGCCACATCAAAGTGGAACGCCCTACCTAAAGCTGTAAAGGAATGTGAATCACTACCCACTTTCAAAACCATTGATTGATTGAAAAGTTTATTAACAGATTGCAGAATGGGTACAGTACAGTACAGCTCAATACATACAATTGTTAAGGGGATGCAGACCAGAGAAAGACTTTCGTCTTGTTTACATCAGGGTCCCCCATTTTAAATTCATCATAACATACACGACATACAGATAGACAGTACTGCTACATCTATACATTTATGACATACCAGATTTGCAAATACAGTACTGTTTGTGATACAAAAAGTGTCCAGAAAAAGAGTGTATATACATTTGACGTAGAAACTGTACATTGGGGGAGGTTGGGTAGGTGGGGTGGGGTTGGGTGGGTGGGGGGGGGACTGTACATTGGAGGTGGGGGGGGGGTTGAGTAGGGGGTGGGTGGGGGGCACTGTACACTGTACATTGGAATACTGACAAAGCCATACTTGGTCATTTACTGTACAACTGGGTTAGGACATTTGTAGGGGCCAGTTTCGAATTGCAGTCTCCCGTAGGTGTTCTTTGAGAGTGTTTTTGAAAGTGGGTAGTGATTCACATTCATTTACAGCTTTGTGTAGGGCGTTCCACATTGATGTGGCATAATTGCGAAACGTGTTTAGTCCCTTGTTTGAGCTGAATCTGGGTTTAACATGATTTGTGGAGCTCCCTCTGGTGTTGTGATCGTGGTATTCACTGACCTTTGGGAAGTATTTTGACATGTACATGGGTACCTTGGTCGTGTAGTGTATCTTGTAGACCAGGCCCATTGCAAGTTGCTGTACTCTGTCGTCTACTCTAAGCCATCCTAGGTTGTCAAAGTGGGCAGGGGTGAGGTGGGTTCTAGGAGTCAGGTCAAGCAGTAGTCTGACTAGTTTGTTTTGAGATGTTTGTAATTTGGTTTTTAGTGCCTTTGAGGTGCTTTGGTACCATGAGGTGCAAGCATAGTCGTAGTACCCTTGAATGAGTGCTCCTGCCAGAGTCTTCAGGGTATTCTTGTTTACCAGAGAGGAGATCCGGTACAAGAATCGAGTTCGTTGGCTGACTTTTTTTATTACATTGGATGCCATTTTGTCACAGGAAAGATTAGCCTCTAGGATGGAACCCAGGTAGGTAATTACATCTTTCCTTGTGACAGTATTGTCACCCACTGTAACTGAGAAGCCGTCGGTCTTGCTGAGTTTGTTATTTGAACCGAAGAGGATGGACTCTGTTTTTCCCATGTGTAATGATAGTCTGTTATCGGTGAGCCATATGCAGATTTTGCCTAGTTCCGAGCTGAGGGTTTTTTCAACCTGTAACTTGTTCTTGTCAGAGACCAGCAGGGCTGAGTCGTCCGCAAACAGGAACAAGTTGCAGTCACAAGCTGACGACATGTCATTTGCATAAATTAGGAACAGTAGCGGTCCTAGTATGCTTCCTTGTGGAACACCACAGCTCACTGGGAGGGGGGGGGATAGGGTACCGTTTACCTCCACCATCTGTTCTCTCCCCTCCAGGTAGGATTGTATCCAGCTCACTGATAGACTATCAAAACCAATTGCTTTTAGCTTGTCAATCAGAATGGTGTGATTGACAGTGTCGAAGGCCTTTTGTAGGTCCAGCAAGACCATGCCGCAGTATTTGCCCGCGTCCACCTCTTGTTTGATGTGGTCGTTCACATAGAGAAGGCATGTGTCAGTGGAGTGGGATGTTCTGAAGCCAGATTGGAATTCGTAGATTAGATTTTTTTTCTGCAAGGTACTTTTCGACCTGTTCGTATACTATTTTTTCCATGACTTTCGAGATGGATGTAAGGATAGAAACAGGGCGGTAGTTGCCTGGGTCTAATTTGCTGCCCTTTTTGTGCAGGGGTGTTACTCTCGCAATTTTGAAGTCCTTGGGGACATGTCCACTCTCAAAGAACACCCACGGGAGACTGCAATTCGAAACTGGCCCCTGTAAATGTCCTAACCCAACCCCCTCCAATGTACAGTAAATGACCAAGTATGGTTTCGTCAATTTTCCAATGTACAGTTTTGCTTGAACAGTTGTACAGTGTCCCCACCCACCCCTCCTACCCAACCCCCCCACCCCACCCACCCAACCACCTCCAATGTACAGTCCCCCCCCACCCACCCATCCACCCAACCGCCCCCACCTACCCAACCTCCTCCAATGTACAGTTTCTACGTCAAATGTATATACTCTCTTTTATAGACTATTTTTGTATCACAAACAGTACTGTATTTGCAAATTTGGTATGTCATAAATGTATAGATGTAACAGTACTGTCTATCTGTATGTCGTGTATGTCATATATGTTATGATGAATTGAAAATGGGGGACCCTGATGTAAACAAAACGAAAGTCTTTCTCTGGTCTGCAGACCCTTAACAATTGTATGTATTGAGCTGTAGGCTACTGTACTGTACCCATTCTGCAATCTGTTAATAAAGTTTTCAATCAATTCAATCAATCAATCAAACCCAACAATGAAAACCATCCAAAATCCATCAAAACACATGCAAGAGACCTGGGCCCTATTCCCCGTACCTGGTTCAACTAAGTCGATCAAGAGTCCCTTTATCCAGATTCAGTTAACCCGATGTTTGAAGCCGGGATTTTCCTGTTCCTCGAAGGTGGATTCAGTCTCGTTAACTCGAACCAGACTTGAGACCCAGGATAAGTGCGCGCGGCCGCTTCAGTTGAAAAGCCAGCACGTATCGATAGCCGAGATCCTGATTTTCTAACGGCATTGATTGATTAATTGATTTAAAACTTTAGATTGCAGTACGGCTCAATCGCCTCGCCGACAAGTTAAATGTGTTATCTATAGGCTAATTTTAAGTCCCTCATTACCCCAATCAATCAGATTATATTTCTTTAAACTTGCCTGCTGGAATGGATAATCAAATGAGATCTTGCTAGCGAAAATAATTAGTTAAACTATTATACAGAATAAGGATACGGCTCTCTTACCCATTGATTGATGTATGGTGGATCTTTTACTTATCTCCACTGTGGTGTAACGGTTTCTGCTTTTGACTTTCACACAGGCGGCCCGGGTTCGAATCCCACTTCTCCTAGACATTTCCTTCTTTTTGCAATGTAGGAATAATTCAATTTCGTGCACGTTGAGAGCTATATAAAGAATGACATCCTCAATGCATGTAGATTTATAATATTTTAACTTAAAACTAGGCTACTTTTGCGTATAATCATTAATATTATATTCCAAAAAAATTATATTGGAAACGCGGGGTTTCGAACAGGGGTCGCCCGGTTGCCAGGATTCAGCACTAGCCGCTGCGCCACTGTGCCAGACGCGATATACTCATTGTTTATGCATTAATGGACGAGAGCCCCGTGTTTAGAATATTTTTCTTACCAAAAAATGAAGTTTTATCTCTTTATTCTCAAATGCATTAATGTAACGTCAACGGCTCATTCAATTTCTCAAATCCGTCAAACAGCGCATCTCATCAGACATTTTAATCCCAGTTACAATATCACACAAAAACCACAATCCACGCAGAGACACTTCAATGTTATGCTTGAAATAATGAAACACAATCCGGGCGCTCCGTTAAGCAAATCTACAGCGGAGAATATACGAAACTAATCAGAGCCAAACAAAAATATCCCCGCGGGATTCACATTTGCAATGCGGCGTTATTAAAATAACCACATGCAGCGTGTATCGCGACTCCGAGCGCCGTATATGACGTGCATTATTTTATTTAGGACAAAGTAAATCTATAAGCTCAATATGATTTATTATCAGCATTTAGTTCTATTATTATACATTTCAAAAGCCCCCTCTAGGAAAACGAAGCACAGAAACGTAATTCAGAATGGTATAATGCAGATCCTAGACTGTGAGAATCATTTCAGGAAACGAGCTGTCACTTCTTTGCGGGGGCGTGGCCATGGTTCATCCGGCTAACTGAAGTTAACCCTGCTCCCGACCAGGCTCAAACTTTTTGATCTGTTGTCATGGTGATTTAGACAATCGAGCTTCAGGGAATGGGAGGGTCCGGCTTAAGTCAGGCTTGACCGAAAGTTATCCGGCTAACTCAGTTATCCAGGTACGGGGAACGGGGCCCAGCACCCAACTCTAGGAAAGGTCCGGGAAATGCTCAGCCGAAGCCATATGACAATGACACAAGCAGCTTCTCTTAGGTTATTATAGCTATAACTACAACTAAAACTAAAAAAGAAAACTAAAACTAAACTAAAAAAAAAAAGAAAAAAAAATAGGTGTTCACTGAGACTGTGAGTCAACTGTTTTTATTACACAACCTTCTGAACTTCTTAAATCTTGCTCCTGACAAAATTATAATCGTAAAAATACTGAAACTGAAAAAAAGAAAGAAAAGAAACAAAAACATTTTAATCAATACAAACTCAACTGAAAATAGCAAACCCAAACGAACGTTAGGTTATGACTATAACCAAGTTCTGTTAACACTAGTGGACGCTCAGCGTCTCATTGCATATATCTCGCTTCAGCATATATACACTGAATAAATTTCAAAATGTACCTTTAAATGCCAGCATTCATCTGGCCACACCCCCATCCGCTTACCTATATAAGCAGGGGTGGTGCCACACACTCATCTCCTTCCCAACAAATTTCACCACAATGAAAAATCAAGGGCCGCAGCGGCGTCTAGACGCTGAGCGTCCACTAGTGTTAACAGAACTTGGTTATAGTCATAACCTAACGTTCTGTATCACACTAGCTCCCGCTCAGCGTCTCATTGCATAATAGGAGCTGAGCGGGAGCTAGAAGCTCGACAAATACACCCCGCTGAAGGCCCCCCACAACCATCAGAACAGGGAGGGCCGAGCCCCCCCCGACCCCCCCTAATGGAGGGCACCCCCCCTATTAGAGGTTTCCCGGGAGGGCGACGGACCCGACTGTGCGGAGAGGCACTCAAGCAACTCAACGCACAGGGTGAGCAGACCATGGCTTGACTCCACGACTACACACACGCACAACCCGCATGCCACCCGGGAACGAACGGAGGAAACAACCTCGTTACTGCCCCCAGAATCACGGGGTCAAGGGCAAACCCAACCCCGTGGCAAGGCCGTAGCAGCGGAGCGCGAAGGAAGACCCAGACCCACCAAAGGGACTGGACCCCCTGGAACGGGGGCCCGGAGAAGTCCATGATGCCAGCATCAAGACCCCACCAGGTGGGCACTTAGTGACCCCGCCCCCCACATCGCCAGCGTATTCGGACAAAGGCCCCTCAGCCGAGCGGGCCCTGTCCCCCCAATAGTACACCGCCTGGCACACTGACCCTGCAGAACAGGCAGTCAGCATGTCCGTAAGCACACAAAAAAGGTTAACCAACGGAAGCAGGCAGCGCACCGGGGAAAAACCAGGCAACAGGCTGTTAACCCTAGCCTGGAGACTGCGGACGAGACAGGCGCCAGAGGAGACAGCTGAACACAGCCGCCCCGGCGGAAGGGGCGTAAGCTGGCGGTGTTGCATGACCAAGCCTCCATTAAAAAAAACCCACCCAGAGGGGTTGAGGCAGAGAAGGCTGACACGATTGGCAGACGTCATGAACGTGCAGGGGCACCCTCAACCGGTGAACCCGGGAGTTGACACTGCTCCAACACACCAGGGAATCAACCACCTTGGTGTTACTCAATGCGGTGGTTGTTCCTATAACCCCTCAAGAAAAAACTCCAAAACACACCTGCGGGTATACACCGGCTATACCGCAGTACAAGTGTTTCAGTTTTTCAAAAAAAGGTTAACCCAGGCCTACGGGTCGACGAAACATTACTTCGGACCGGGCCCGGCGATACGGGAAGCACAGGGTCACCAGAGGAGGTCAAAGACCACCCCAACAGGCCCCTCTTCGCCATGCGTGAGAGAGGAGCGAAAAAGAATGGAGAACCAGCCCCAAGCACACCGTACTTGGTATTCCCAGGCGGTCTCCCAACCAAGTACTAACCAGGACCAACCTGTGTAGCGGCCGAGATCTGACGAGATCGAGCGTGTACAGGTTGGCATGGCCGTAAGCCATTACGACAGTGCTGAGTAAAAAACGTACCCAACCAGGGTCTCCATAGTGCTTAACCCTGTGACACCCGGACCGACCTGGCATTTTTCCCCTTGAAAAAAGCCCAAGTCCCTCAGGGTACCAGAACAGCAGATCTGCATCCCCGGCGGACAACGGGTTCAACTGATCCGGACCAGCGTGACCAGAACCAGTCCCGTGCCCTAACCACGCCGACATGCCTACTCCAGGAGAAGGGGCAGATATGCGTGTTGATCTTAAACATGAAAAGAAGGCGCCACCCAGACGTTCGGGCGAACCGCGCCCGGTGGCCCACCCCCAGGGCGTGAGACCCCTCTACATATGTTCAGATCCTTTCAGTCATCATCCCCCAGATATGAACGAGAATCCGTCGATAACCAAACCAGGTCGTCGGATTTGGTCATCGGAAGAGGAAAAGCCTCCATCCCAGTTGCTTTATAAAAACGCCGTTTTAACCTCAAGCAACCAAGGCGTGCCAGTCAGTCGCCTGTTTACAGAACACCCCGAGGTAGCACTATACGTGCGTCGGGACACACCCACATCAATGAACAGGCTATTTAGACCTGTCATTGAATCCCCAAGGCGCCCAGGGGAACGACAAGAGGGGTGTGACACTTCCTAACTCCAACTCTTTTTAATAGAAAAGCAGGAAGCACCAACAGTAGTCCCACCCCCCCCCCCCCTTCCTCTGCATTGGCGCTGCACTGTCGGCTGCCTCGTGTGAGGGAGACCTCCCCCACCCAGGACTTGGCTTGTGCACTCCCCCCCACCTTCCCCCCCCCTCCCACTCCCCCCCCCCCTACAGCCCTGTAACAACCCCAACCCACTTCCGTAAATGGCGCTGCCTATGACGGCTGCCAGTCTGTTTGCGGTGGTGAATATGCATATGTTTGTCTCAAGGCTCTGTACCATTATTACTATCTAAAATGTAATAATTGTGGAATATTACTGTAATGAGCTGTATGTGTATGATCCAAGCGTCCTATGATCCTCATAGGAGCATAACAGAAAAAAGCATTCCATGTGAAGGTATTCTGTATCTTTGCATGTCAACTAATAAAGAAACTTGAAACTTGAAACTTGAGTATGTATCCCAGTCTACACAGCCGGGGGTAAATTTTTTTCACATTTTTACATCCCACCACCCTCCCATAGGAAGGAGACGGGAATCCCCAGAGAGACTTCCCACGCGAGCTGTACAGATTGAAAAGAATATATTGCACCTTGAGCCATGTAAAAAATTGGTTTTAGGGCTCTCCGGGGAGGAGGCACTGAACCCATACACACTCAATAATCAAATTGAATCGAATACATACACAATAGAGTAGAACTCCTTCTTGAGGGTCCACTCACCTTGACAATCTGAGGAGGAGGCTCTGTACTCTGAAGGAGGCTCCCTCACATGGAAGGAGGATTCCCAACTCACAGAAGGCCCGAATAGGAGCTTGGTGAGGAGGAGCCCTGACCACCCCCCCAAAACAGATCCATCACATGGACCTGAACAGCACACGGAAGTCCTACCAACAGAGACGCGCACGGTGACGTACTCTATGGCGGGGGAATTTCTGCGGTGCACACGCCCAATATTCCAGGCCGTGGGACCAGGAAACTCCCCCCCCCCCCCTCACCCTGTAACGTGCCGAACCGCAACGTGACAGGAACCTTGAAGGACAGGGGGTTTACCCCTGACCAACAGAAAAAAGGGGGGAGGAAAGGTTACCAGTTCACCCCTTTACGACCCCACACCCATGATACGATGTAATGACAAAAAGAGAGTATGACACAGTCATAGTCAGCTCCATGAAGCGTCTGACAGCTTCACACAGCGCATGAGCTAACCTGCTATCTGATTTTTACTAAGGAAAAAACACAGAATAGAGAGGGCTCTTCAAGACCCCCGGTACCAAACTTACACATGTGCTTCTGTGGCCAGTCCAACCCAGTTGTAGGTCACATGACACACACAACCCATCATCACCTACAAAAAATGGCAAAAACACTCTACAGAGGAACGCCGTTTTTCATAATGAGAGAATACATAATTCTCGATTAGTATCGGCCACAGGCCTTGCTAAGCACACACGAAAGCGACCAAACAATCTTTTCTTTTAGGAAAATAAAGTTTCTCCAGCAGTTGTAGCACAACCTCAGCAATCAAGCTAAGGGTTACATCGCATCCCTACCACACAGTGACACAATGTAGTGCAACAACATGTCTGATAGGAGGATGAAGAAGTCCCCAGGGAACCGGGGGGAAACACAATCCTCCTACTTTACCCTTAATACGGCCAGTTAAAACAGGAAAACCTGTTAATATGTGAACACACTGTTCATTGTCATTACAGGCTGAGAAAATAATCATTCTTTACTAATTTGTCACTAAGCATAGCTTTATAGGTTAGTTAACCCCCTTAGTTGTGAGTACACGGTACATATAAACACACATGATGTTTCTCAACACAACAAACCAGATCATTTTCACATCTGTAACAACAACCCGATTTGCATGGAGAAGCTAAATACCAGTGACAAGACAATTCACACATAACTCGCGTCGTGTCCTAAATGTAGTGCAACAACACTCGTTTTGGAAAACATCGTTATTTACAAAACATTTAGAAGGGAAAGCCAGAAGAAGTGTATACGGTCTGGCCAAACCTTGCCTACCCGGAGCGTAGATCAACGAAGTGCAGTCTCAAGGCACCGTAGTAAACACAGCCATTCTGTGTTGCCGACCCGGCCAGCGTCGCCGCTCCAACCCGTCGCTACGGTCCCCTTTGTTGACGCAATCCTTGCCGTCCTGGCTCAGGGCAGGGTCGACGAACATCCTCTGTCAAAGATGACGTCGTAGTCAAGAGTGTTAAAACATGTTATAATCAAAGCACGTTCAACAGAGTAGCATTAAGCTAACGGCCGCTCCAACCGCCGGTCGCTACGCTACGGCGCACGCGACCAGAGGGGAGCCGAATGCCCCCCGCCTCTCCCCGTGAGGGAGAGGGGAGTTGGGAACCGCGGCGGCGCGCGAGGAGCCGGAGCCACCCCGCACTGGGCCTCGGCCAATAGCAGCAAGCTAACGTTTCCTAGCCTAGCCAGGTAGGCCACCTACTCACCTAGTGATCACAGCAGGCTAGCGCCGCAGCTAACAGCTGACTGGCTAACAGTAGGCCACCACTAGCACGTAAGCTAAGCAGCTATCACCTGAACTTGTACACAATGATATAACACTCACCCAGACAGGCCGCCATTCTGAAACCCTCCTCACTTTTTAAGAGAAAAGAGAAACAAGATGTTAACACAGTTTTACAACGGTGATTTTACCAACACCCGACGGAGCCAGCACAATACCTAACTGGCCTGTGTAGCTGACTTTGAACACAGATCTTCCGCTAATGAACATCTATGCCCATATCTCCTCGTGAGGGAATACTCTCATTTGGATATGAAAGATGGGGCCTAACACGGTGACAGAGAGACATCCACTCGTCCAGAAAACACAGGGATCACCAGTGTTAATGGTCGTGGCCCACTAGTTAAACTATAATGGGCTTCAGATCAAGGTCTTCCGCTGCTGCCTAAGAGGCTGAACAAAAGACCTTAATCTGGGGCCGGTGTTCGTAAACATTGTCAGTTAGCCCCCATAGCACTAACAGACAAGTGGAGCCGCAAGCAAACAGTACTCACCCAACCTGAAACCCACCGCTTCTCACAACAGCGGCGCGTCCTACAGTTCAGCTGTGTCCTGAAAGGTTTCACCCCAACCAACACAGCAAGGAACTGCAGTTGAGAGGCATGCAGCGGCGTGCTCCCAATACGAAAACCGGTGGAGGATTTTAGAATGATCACCATCTTCCAAACACTCCAGTGACGAAGACAATATCGCCGTATTTTCTCGAAAATAGTGAGAGAGAAAATAAAGATATGATGTCAACGTATCTCCTTGTTCTTCCTTTCCTCGTAAACATTGCTCTTCCAGCCAATATTTTTCTCCACGTCAAGTGGGCATATGAGCAACACATTGCTTGTGATGAAATTTGAGAAGGAGATGAGTGTGTGGCACCACCCCTGCTTATATAGGTAAGCGGATGGGGGTGTGGCCAGATGAATGCTGGCATTTAAAGGTACATTTTGAAATTTATTCAGTGTATATATGCTGAAGCGAGATATATGCAATGAGACGCTGAGCGGGAGCTAGTGTGATACAGAACTGAAATGAACCGAAAACCAAAAGTGAAAAATAAATGAAAACAAATACAAAAACAGAAAATAAATGCCAAAACAATAGCACTGCTTGCTAGCACTCATCCATTCACAAAGCTCTTTGTATTTTGTCCATGTTGTTCCCTTTCCCTCTTTGAAGGAAGGAATGGCGAGAGCTCCACTGCAGAGCGTCTTTGAGGTGAGGAATCTTCACACTCCAGTGTGCTATTTTAATCACCAGTGCATTGTATATCACTACTATTGCACTTTACTGTTACATTTGCACTCTGGTTGGACGCCAAACTTCTTTTGGTTGTAGTCTGTACTTGTACTGTATAATGACAACACAATCTAATCTAATCTAATCTAATCTAATCTAATCTAATCTAATCTAATCTAATCTAATCTAATCTAATCTAATCTAATCTATTGCACATGAAGTATAACAGATTAGTCACTGGCTATTGTACAGGAGGTACTTTGCACTCAGCACTCCGACTAGCCTTGAACTGTGGACGCCGCCACCCATGTGACCACAGAGGTTTAACACCCCGGCCTTCTCATGCTGTCCGACCGCTACCTGAAAAAGGATCCAATTCAGGTAACGAAGCCAGGGTATTTAAATTTAGGAGTGAGATTACACCAAGCGGGGAAAACAACGTGGGTTTCAACCTCGTTACGCGCAGATGTAGTGAAAAGCACGGACGAAGACCATTAAGAAGCACTGGGACTTGTTTTTGTGAGTGAAGACATTCCTTTTGTCGTCTCAGTCTTTGTTCCTTCCCTCTCTTCCTGGGTTGAGTAGCCTCGTAATAGGTACAGACAAGTAGACTCCTTAGGGAGCTGCTGAATCATAACTTATTCCGAAGTAGTTTTACAAGATCACTTACTTTGATGCTTGATTCACCTTTACAGTTGTTTTGGATACAGCCTACCTGGCTCCCTAAGCTAAGATAACCTGATAACAGGCAGTGAACTGTGTAGTGGGTGTCATGGGCTGAATACTGGTGGCAGACACCGATACAAATCTAGTTTATTCAGTTAGACAGGGCTGGTGGAGAGTGCATACATGTTGGCCTGTGTTTTTACGCCATGTTTTAGAGAACCTCATTGAGTTATAATGGAGGGCCTGCTACTGCATTTGAATCTGAAGGGCTTTCAATGGACCAGCGGGCCATATCTGTAGCATATCTATGGTCTACATCTATGGACTGTATGTTGTGTAACACAACCGAGCTTCAACACAGACTATATGTATTTGATTAGGAAGCAGGCTTTTGATGGGTCTGCATGTTGTAATAGCTTCCTTTTCATGCTTATCTGTCCACGGAGCAGAACGAGCATTACGGGGTCTGCAGGCCTGGGATAGACACACCACTTCTGACATGGGAATGGGTATACTTTTCTGTCTCACAGTCTCTCTCTCTCTCTCTCTCTCTCTCTCTCTCTCTCTCTCTCTCTCTCTCTCTCTCTCTCTCTCTCTCTCTCTCTCTCTCTCTCTCTCTCTCTCTCTCTCTCTCTCTCTCTCTGAAGTGATGGTGCGGTCAAGCCTAGTTGCCGTCTGGTTAGCTCGGCAACGATTGTGCGTACTTTTTGTTATTGTGTTTATTTATAGAAAAAAATTCGTCGGATTCCTTTCTCCGTCTTCCGAGCGGACCGTACAGAAGGGTCCGGCAAGAGTATCGGTGGAGGTGTCTGTCTCCTGACCAACAACAAATGGGTCAGCCCCAAGGAAGTAAAAATACTTTCTCGTTCATGCTCGCCGGACCTAGAACATCTGTCCATACAATGTCGCCCGTTTTACCTCCCCCGAGAATTCACCGCCATAATCATGACGGCGGTGTACATTCCACCACAAGCGGATACCGCCAGGGCCCTGGCGGACCTACAGGGACATGTAAACAAAGAGCAGATCAAGCACCCAGACGCAGCCATGATCATAGCTGGCGATTTCAATCAGGCGAATCTGAAGAAACACATCGCTTGCACCACCAGGGGAGGAAATACACTTGATCATTGTTACACCCCGTTTAGAGCCGGTTACAAGGCAGTACCGGCCCTTCCATTAGCTGGAGCAACGAGCACATCTGATTACGACGCCATCTTGCTTATCCTCTCCTACCGGCAGAGATCATGTGACGCTGTTGTGGCACGTGAGGTAAAGAAGTGGTCCGACCAATCAGAGGCCACGCTACAGGACGCACTTGATGACGTAGACTGGCTGATGTTTCAGTCGAGCTCAAGTGACGTCAGTGAGTTTTCTCAGGTTGTTGTTGGCTTTATAACAACACTAGCAGATAGCATTGTACCCACGAAAAAAGTTCGGGTCTTCCCGAACCAGAAACCGTGGGTTGACAATACTATCCGAGTGGCCCTGAATGCTCGCACCACTGCTTATAACCTGGGCAGAGCGTCAGGAAATATGGACGAGTATAAGGCTACAGTCTATACTCTGCACAAGGCTGTAAAGCTTGCTAAGAAGACATACGCTGACAAGATGGAGGCACAAATGGCCCAGAACGACACAGGAGGTTTATGGCGAGGACTACGGACGATAACTGACTACAAAGTCAGCGCCCCCTCAATGGGGAGTGCCGACGCCTCTCTCGCGGACCAACTCAACTCCTTTTACGCGCGGTTCAGTGCAAACAGTAGCAACGCTAGCTCACCGGCTAACAACGTCCTCCACCGGCACTCTCTCATTGACGGAACACAGTGTGAGAAGAGCATTTATGCGGGTGAACACCAGAAAAGCAGCAGGCCCAGATGGGATAACAGGACGGATACTTAAGTCCTGTGCTAACCAGCTAGCCCCAGTGTTCACTACCATATTTAATCTATCCCTGGCTTAGTCCGTGGTCCCTGCCTGCTTCAAGGTGTCCACTATAATCCCGGTACCAAAAGAATCCTCCCCAGCAGGCCTTAATGACTACAGACCGGTGGCACTCACCTCTGTGGCCATGAAATGTTTTGAGAGGCTGGTTAAGGATTTCGATGGAATATCTTGCCATTGAGCTCAAAACAGAATCAACTATTATCGTCACAATATACCGCCAGGCCTAGACACTCACCAATATTTATACAGGAGCTCTCTGAACTGATCTCACTATGTGTTACCGGATATGATAAGGTGATCCTAAATGGAGACTTGAACATCCATTTTAATAAGAAAACAGACTCCAAAACTATAGAACTAAAAAATCTACTGGATATAGCTTTGACCTAATACAGCATATAACAAATGCAACTCACAGGCTTGGGAATACACTAGACTTAGTTATAACAACAACTGGGCTAAGCATAACAAATATCTCAATAACTGAATTACCTCTCTCCGACCATCACTGTATATTTTTTGATACTCAAATAACCCTTACTAAAACAAAAAAAGAAATCATAGTTCAAAAGAGACTCCTAAACTACAAGGCTGAATCAAAGTTCATTGATCTTATCAGACTACATGAACCACACAATCATGACAGCTCTCTAGATGAAATGGTAGAAAATCTCAATGATGCAATATCTATATTAAATTCTGTCGCCCCATTAAAAACGAAAAAGAAGAAAACTAGAGCCTCGCCCGGGTTGAACTATAATACGGTCAACAAAGAAAAAAGGAAATGTCGTGCAGCGGAGCGAAAATGGAGAAAAACAAAAACCACCATATGCTGTGATATATACAAAGATGCTTTAACTGCTTATAATAAAACCACCCGCTTAGCAAGGAAAGATTACTTCTCTAAAATCATTACAGAAAATGCTGGAAACTCCAGAATCCTTTTTTCCACTATTAATGTACTACTCAACACTGCCCCTACACCTCCTCAGTCATCAACGGTTAAGTGTGAAGAACTTGCACTATTCTTTAACAACAAAATAACCTTGATCAGGGCCAGCATTACTCATGATGGAAATAAAGCTGATTGCGGCAAACCGCGCAATGTAACCATGAGAAGTTTCACATGCATCACATTAGATGTACTCTGCAAAACTGTCTCAGAATGTAACTCCTCCACCTCAGACATTGACCCTATACCTACAGCTTTCTTCAAACGGGTGTTTAATAGTGTTTCAAGCCCTGTGCTAGATATCATAAACACTTCCCTTAGGACTGGTATTTTTCCAGATGCCTTTAAAACAGCAGTTGTAAAGCCATTACTAAAAAAAACTAACTTGGATAGTAATGAAATGGCAATATCGTCCAATATCCAACCTACCATTAGTACCATTAGTAAAAAAAGTACTTGAAAAGATAGTTTCAGTTCAAATAAATTCCTTTCTTGAAAAAAACAACATCTTAGAAGAATTTCAGTCGGGATTCAGAAAATATCATAGCACTGAAACTGCCCTCACCAAAATAATCAATGACCTCAGACTAAACTCTGACGAGAATAAGATCTCCATCCTTATCCTGCTAGATCTCAGTGCAGCATTTGATACAATCGTCTTGAAAACCATGTCGGTTTCTCAGAACATGTGCTAGGCTGGTTTAAAACATACATCAGAGGGAGGAAATTCTATGTTAAACTAGGAGATCACATGTCTGATATATACGACAACAACTATGGAGTTGCACAAGGGAGTTGCTTAGGTCCTTTACTCTTCTCCCTTTACATGTTACTGCTGGGTGATATCATCAGAGAACATAATGTAGATTTCCATAGCTATGCGGATGATACACAACTGTACATATCTGCTGAACCAAATGATACAGCGATTAGCTCCATTACAGACTGCTTACTGGCAATAAATAAATGGATGAGTAAGAACTTCCTGAAACTAAACGAGAACAAAACTGAAATTCTAATTATCGGCTCCAAAACTAAAAAAGAAACATTAATAAAGAACCTGGGGGGACTAACCCCTTGGATCAAATCTGAGGTCACTAGTCTCGGGGTTATCATAGATTCAGAACTGAACTTCAATTCTCATATTAGCAAAGTGACGAAAACATCGTTCTTCCATCTCAGAAATATAGCAAAAGTACAACCATTTATTATTCAGAAGTTCAGAACGATGCTGAGAAGCTAATTCATGCATTCATATCTAGCCGGTTAGACTACTGTAATGCACTTTTCACAGGTCTCCCTAAGAAAACCACAGAGAGGCTTCAGCTAATCCAAAACTCTGCAGCCCGACTGCTAACTAGAACCAAAAGGAGAGAGCACATTAGTCCAGTCTTAGCTGCTTTACACTGGCTTCCTGTAACATTTAGAATTTACTTTAAGGTCCTTCTCCTTACATACAAAGCTCTAAATGGACAGGGACCTAGCTACATCGCCAACACTCTAATAAATTACACACCAGCAAGAACACTGCGATCATCAGCTGCTGGACTACTAGAGGCTCCCAGAAGCAGTCAAAAGAGGATCGGTAATGCCCCAAAACTATGTAACAAACTACCCCAAAACATCAGGGAAGCCAACTCGCTAGACATCTTTAAAAGACAGCTTAAAACTAGGGCTGTCCGATATTATCGGCCGACCGATATTATCGGCCGATATCGGCAGTAAAATGTGATATCGGAAAATATCGGTATCGGTTTAAAAAAAGAAAAAAACAATAACAATATTTGTTATATATATATCCAGTGAAATTATTAGTTACCTGAAATTATTCCGTTTTTTGGGGTGGGAAACCCTGCATATATCGGTATCGGTTGATATCGGTTGATATCGGTATCGGAAATTAAGAGTTGGACAATATCGGAATATCGGTATCGGTAAAAAAGCCAATATCGAGCATCCCTACTTAAAACCTATCTCTTTGCTCAGGCATTTCACTGATAGATATCTGCTACCACCTAGTGGCAAGAGGAAACATCAGGGATATCCTGACACAACTTGTACTTACCTGCACTATTCTTACCCTGCCTACTCTTATACACTGCCTATCAAATTCATGTGTCGGTTATCGCACTTTTTACTTTTTACTGATGACTATTTTTAAACTGAATCATTTTAAACTATTTTTATTATTTCCTAGATCCAAATGTGAAACACTGTGATTATTTGTATTACTGAATAGAGAGCCTATTAGGATGCTAGATCCTAATGTGAAACACTGTGATTTACCATACCTTGCTATGCTCGCTCATGCCTGTATTTTTTATGTCCGTTCTATTTTAAAATGTTTTGACTATTTTTAAACTGAATCATTTTAAACTATTTTTATTATTTGTGTTACTGAAAACTGTAAGCGGAGAGCCTATTGGGATGCTAGATCCTAATGTGAAACACTGTGATTTGCCATACCTTGCTACCTGTCTATCTTTTTTATGCCCGTTTATGCCTGTATTTTTTTCTGTTGTGAAGCACTTTGAACTGCAACCTCTGTATGAAAAGTGCTATACAAATAAAGTAATTATTATTATTATTACATTTGTGCCTCCCTACCCAGTGATATGGACACTTTGCAATTTGCATACAGGCCAAACAGGTCCACTGACGATGCGGTCTCTCAGGTACTACACAGCACCCTCTCTCACCTAGACAGCCAGAAGGGGGGCTATGTGAGACTGTTGTTCATTGACTATAGCTCAGCGTTCAACACTATAGTCCCCACCAGACTGGTGGACAAGTTGATCGAGCTGGGTCTGAGCTCCGCTCTGAACACCTGGATACTGGACTTTCTGAGTGAAAGGCCTCAGGCGGTCAGGGTGGGGGGT